>NC_059432.1:27694317-28006239 GCF_021028975.2 Sphaerodactylus townsendi | reverse complement strand
AGAGACTTTCTGGAGCCAGGAGGCGAGGCGAGCTGCATGCAACACGTGGGTCAAACGCAGCAGAGGAGAGACTCCGTCTGGAGTCTGGAGAGAAGCGGTAAAAGGGGAAGAGACCAGGTAACTAGTGGCAAGTCTCAGTGGTTCAGAGGCGGCCAGGGACCTTGCTGCCGCTAAAGTGTGCTCCTATCCCTCTGGGATGGAAAGAAAATCCCCTTTCTCTTTCCCTCTCTTCTGTCTGCAAAACGGGCTTTGCATTTGCTGGGATGAAAAGGAGGAGCAGCAGGTCTGAACTCAGTGGTTGGCAAACACAGGGCAGGCATTCCTCCCAGTGACCTGCAATACTAGCTCCTGCAAGTTTCCCTGAAAATTGCAGCATTAACCCTCTTTGGAAAAGATCCTCCCCTTCCTGCTTTGTTTATCAGATAGACTCTGTCTTTTGAGTCAGAAAGGATTAATGACATCAACCCTCTGGATTTTTGTGATCCATCATCCTTGGGATTCTGGGTTCCATTCAATTCCCACTGGCTCTACAACCCTGTACACAATCATTGAATTGCTTACTTTGTACTCAAAACAAAATTTTTAAAATATCCGTTTTATTTACACTGTAAGACCCCTTGAGTTCTGCAAAATGGAAAGAAGGTTAAGAAACATTTAAAATAAATAAGTAAAATTAATAAAGAGCTTCCTTGACATTCTAAAACTTTATGTTGCTATTCATTTTCCATTGGTCTAATTACAGAAGGAGAGGCTTACACCTCTGATTGGGTGGGGACTTGCTGCCAGAGCCTTTGCCAATGGCTGAGGGTGGAGTGGGGATGCTGGCAGCAGGGCTTTTGTTCAGAGCGCGTGCAGCCCTTAGGTGGTGGCAGAGGTGCTGGGGATGAGTTCTGGGCAGGTTGGAGTCCAGCATCTTTCGACTGGATGGTGTTTGGGGGAGTCTGGAGGATGGGGGCTGAAGGATTTCTCCTGCTTCCTGAGACTTAGAGCTCTTTTCAGTGGTTTCTGTTGGTGAGGAAAATAACAGTTCATTTGGGGGACTTTTGTACCTGGATTTCTGTTAATGTAATGGGTCATTCACTCTTTAATTGTTGTCCTTGCAGTGGGTATTCACAAGGTGATGGCCTCACCTAAACATTCCCCCTACTTCTGGTTGTGGTGGGTTTTCCAGACTGTGTGGCCTTGGTCTGGTAGATCTTGTTCCTAACGTTTCACCAGCATCTGTGGCTGGCATCTTCAGAGGTGTATCCCAGAGAAACTGGTTGTTGTGGATTTTCTGGGCTGTGTGGCCGTGGTCTGGTAGATCTTGTTCCTAATGTTTCGCCTGCATCTGTGGCTGGAATCTTCAGAGGTGTATCACAGAGAAACTGGTTGTGGTAGGTTTTCCAGGCTGTGTGGCCGTGGTCTGGTAGATCTAGTGAATGAGCCTATAATTGTTATAGTGAATGAGCCTAATGACTTTGTCATTAATATCAGCACGATGTATCTGTGCCTGAGCCTGTGTGTGTGGTGCGGTGCGTTTTCCTGTTTGTCACTGCTTCACATCGCACACCATTGTTTGTTTGTTGGTATTATTGAACAATTGTAAATAGCTTTTGGTTTCTCTCCTTACTTAAGAACATAAGAACTAGCCTGCTGGATCAGACCAGAGTCCATCTAGTCCAGCACTCTGCTACTCACAGTGGCCCACCAGGTGCCTTTGGGAGCTCTCATGCAGGAGGTGAAAGCAATGGCCTTCTGCGGCTGCTGCTCCTGAGCACCTGGTCTGCTAAGGCATTTGCAATCTGAGATCAAGGAGGATCAAGATTGGTAGCCATAAATCGACTTCTCCTCCATAAATCTGTCCAACCCCCTTTTAAAGCTATCCAGGTTAGTGGCCATCACCCCCTCCTGTGGCAGCATATTCCAAACACCAATCACACGTTGCATGAAGAAGTGTTTCCTTTTATTAGTTCTAATTCTCCCCCCCCAGCATTTTCAATGTATGCCCCCTGGTTCTAGTATTGTGAGAAAGAGAGAAAAATTTCTCTCTGTCAACATTTTCTACCCCATGCATAATTTTGTAGACTTCGATCATATCCCCCTCAGACGCTTCCTCTCCAAACTAAAGAGTCCCAAACGCTGCAGCCTTTCCTCATAAGGAAGGTGCTGCAGTCCCTCAATCATCCTCGTTGCCCTTCTCTGCACTTTTTCTGTCTCTTCGATATCCTTTTTGAGATGTGGCGACCAGAACTGAACACAGTACTCCAAGTGCGGTCGCACCACGGCTTTATATAAGGGCATGACAATCCTTGTAGTTTTATTATCAACTCCTTTCCTAATGATCCCCAGCACAGAGTTTGCCTTTTTCAAAGCTGCCATGCATTGAGTTGACATTCCCATGGAACTATCAGCTAAGACGCCCAAATCCCTTTCCTGGTCTGTGACTGATAGCACTGACCCTTATGGCAATGTGAAGTTTGGATTTTTTGCCCCTATGTGCATCACTTTGCATTTTGCTACATTGAACTGCATTTGCCATTTCTTAGCCCACTCACCTAATTTATCAAGGTCCCGCTTGGAGCTCTTCCAATCCTTTGTGGTTCTCACCACCCTACATAATTTGGTATCATCTGCAAACTTGGCCACCACACTACCCACCCCTACTTCCAGGTCATTTATGAATAGGTTAAAGAGCACTGGTCCATAATGGATCCTTGGAGGACACCACTCCCTATATCTCTTCATTGTGAGAACTTCCCATTTTTTATACCCTTTGTTTCCTGTTCCTCAACTAGTTTTTAATCCATAGGAGGACTTCCCCTCTTATTCCTTGATTGCTGAGTTTTCTCAATAGTCTCTGGTGAGGAACTTTGTCAAAAGCCTTTTGGAAATCCAAGTAGACAATGTCCACTGGTTCCCCCTTATCCACATGTCTGTTTACACCCTCAAAGAACTCTAGTAAGTTTGTAAGACAGGACTTGCCTCTGCAAAAGCCATGCTGACTCTTCCTCAGCAGGTCTTGCTTTTCTACATGTTTAATAATTTTATCTGTAATGATAGATTCTACTAATTTACCAGGAACAGATGTCAAACTGACTGGCCTGTAATTTCCTGGATCCCCTAGACCCTTTCTTAAAGGTTGGTGTGACATTGGCCATCTTCCAGTCTTCAGGGATGGAGGCTGATTTCAGGGATAAGTTGCATATTAAAGTGAGAAGATCAGCAATTTCATGCTTGAGCTCTTTAAGAACTCTTGGATGAATGCAATCTGGGCCAGGGGATTTGGTAGCATTTAGTTTATCAATGGCTGCCAGAACTTCTTCCTTGTCTACCAGTATCTTCGCTAGTTCCTCGGATTCACCTCCTAAGAAGCTTGGTTCAGGTGCAGGAATTTTCCTCACCTCTTCTTAGGTGAAGACAGATGCAAAGGCTGTTCAGCTTCTGCAATCTCCCTGTCTTCCTTTGTCATCTAACGGGCCTACAGCTTCCCCTAGCTGGCTTCCTGCTTTTGATGTACTTGAAGAACTGTTTGTTGCTGGTCTTGATGTTATAGCAGCCATCGTTCCTCATAATTCTTTGTCTCCCTTACAGCTAACTTGCTTCTCTTTTGCCACCATTTGTGTTCTCTCTGGTATTCTTCATCAGTTAAGTTGGACTTCCATTTTCTAAAGACATCTTTCCCCTAATAATTTCCTCAACCTCCTTAACCATGAGGTGGCTTTCTTTTGGACTGGGCTGCCTTTTCCAAACCTGCGGAACACATTCCAGCTGAGCTTTGAAGACTGTGTTTTTAAATAACCTCCAAGCATCTTGGACAGTTTTGACTCTCTTGATTTTCCCTTTCAGCTTCTCTTTGCTATCATCTTTGAAATTTCTACCAGCTTTCTGAAAGGCAAATGTAGCTTCGGTAGTAGTTGTCCGCTTGTTCACAGCAGAGATACTGAATCCTGGCAGCATTGTGAGGTAAAACTGTTCCCTATCATCCCAACAACACTGGCTTCCCGCTGCAGGTCCTGGGTACCCACCTTCGAATTAGATCTAGGATCCACCTCTCCTGGTTGAACACAACCATCTTTCGCTCTGATGTCCGTGTTTTGGCATATCAAAGGAATGTTCTCTCCTTACTATGACCTGAGGATGCATTTTTTTCCCGTTTATATGGGGATAGTTAAAATTCAGCCGATACACTTTCATTTTGCTTTTATTGGCCTCTCCGTTTCTTTTCCATCTCAAAGTCTCTTATTGCGCTTTGGTGGGGAATGAATGTATATTCTAATTAAACTATGCTTCACTGATATTGATATCACGGTGTAGCGCTACTGCCAGCAGGAATCAATATCCCCCTGCATTATTAACGACACTATGCTCTCGCGTCGAGGCCACCCCTTTAATCATATAATCATATCATTTCCGCGCAACCTGGGATGTAGCATCCCACTGGTTATATCGATTCCACCATGTCTGTGATGCGCTATATCAATGTATCGCTTCAGAAATACTTGCTCCAGCTCCCCGGTGACTTTAGATTGAGGCTTCTACTATTAACGCAAAGACCTTGTATGATATCTCTGTCCTAACCTGGGATTTATGTGAACTTTCCTCTAGCCTTTATGAATACTATCACTTATACATTGCATATGCTAGCGTATGTGGTTGATTTAGAAAAACCTCCCTCTCTGTCTGCATCCCCATAGACCGTATTCACAGACAGAGTCACCTCTGCTCATCGGCTTTCCCACAGGGATCAGTTCGCTGTTCGCCACCTTTTAATGTTGGCCCAGCAGCCTAGTTCCTCTTTAGTTAGATGACACATCCCGTTACAGGCCTGCCTTGTCCCAAAAAGTTCCCCAGTTCTATTAAAATCTAAACCCTCTGCCCATCCACACACATTTGAGACCCTGTATCTCCGCTTCTTCGCCCTCTTGGCGTGGAGCAGATAGCATTTCACAAAATCTGCGCCAGAGTCCTGGATTTTAACCTGTTTCTAACTGGCCTAAATTTGGCTTCCAGACTCCTGCTGCATTTCCCAGTATCATTGATGCCAATGTGGACCACAACTGCTGACTCGCTGGCGCACGCTAACCGCAGCCCTATCTGACGAAGCGTGACATCCGCCAGCGCCGCTTCCGAGCAGAAGACAGAAGTCACCATCACCGGTCATCATGCCTCTCCTGAAACTAACTCTCTATGTTCCTGTGATCAAATCACCCACTACAAGGGCCCCCCCTCCCGAGAATCACTCAATCACCGAGGATATCTGACCACCAGCTAAGGAAGAGATTATCTGAGGAGACTTCTTCCACCACCTCGAACTAACTTTCCCTCTGTCTCACAGAACTTATTTCAAAGACTAAGTTATTGTTGTTTGTATTGCACAAAGTTATTTTCTAAAAAGCACTTTTCACAGTAAAAAAATTTTAAACATTTTTTTTTATTTATGGCCATTGCTGTATGCTCGATTTGAGTGGGGCATATTCTATAATGTGATGATTTAGAAATGACCTCAAAAAAAAAAAATTTGGTCGTGGTAGAGATTGCTTGTCGAGAGGGCATACAACTCAGGTTTTGCCCAGGGCTACAGTTTGCCTCGTTACGCCCCTGCACTGTGGGAGTCTTATTTGTTATTCCACTGTTTAAATTTTAGATTGTGTAGACTTTCTCCAAAGGAAAAACTGCTCTTGGCTTCTAACACTGCCTCTAGCAGCAGCTACTCCGCCTGACTCGGCTGCCTTCAAAGGAAAGATGGGGGGGAGGGGACGGGACAAGGCATCCGTATACTGATAAAACTGTACCCAGAATCTTTGGGGGGAGCCACCAGACATGGCCAGTTTTGAGTAGGAAAACAGCGGATAATAAAATAATTGAGCACCATATCCCACAGAGCCGCTCAGGCTTGGAAGCTCTGGATCATTTAGCTAACTCTAGCTGTCAGACCACTAAGTTTCTCCCAACTCTTCAGACTTTCCTACAACAACTTGCATATCTACTTCTACAATCGGTTCTTCTCTTTCTATTGATTTCAAGGCTCCAAATAGGTCAGCTTTTCAATCACCAACCCCCTTTCCCTCCTTGGCTCCACTAAACAGCACATGTGTGTATGTGTGTGTGTGTGTGTGGGGGGGGGGTGTTTCTGCATTCCTTTCAACTGCTTCAGTTTTGGTTGTGGTGGGTTTTCCGGGCTGTGTGGCCGTGATCTGGTAGATCTTGTTCCTAAAGTTTCGCCTGCATCTGTAGCTGCAGGCGAAACGTTGTGAACAAGATCTACCAGACCATGGCCACACAGCCCAGAAAACCCACCACAACCAGTTGAATCTGGCGGTGAAAGCCGTCGACAATACATTGCTTCAGTTTTATTACTTCCACCATTTATATGCATCATATTTAACTGATGCTTCTTTTATTTAAACCTGACAGTTCGATTATCATTCACTGACTGGGAATGAAATTTCGATATTAATGCTTCACTGTCCCCTTTATCCTCAGAGCCCTCCCCATCTTCAACACCTTCTACTAACACATTATCATATTACAAAATGAATTTCAGTCCTGGGAACTCCAGAGGTCTGGAGGAAATTAATTCTGCATGCTGGTTGTGGATACAATATTAGTTCCATTTCTCACAGCTCTATTAATTCTAATTCAATGTTACTTTTCTGAGCCAGGAGTTCACTGAAAATTTGTAAGTCAATGCTCTCTTTTTTTTCCCTCCCAAATTGTTGCCAACAGTTGCTGCTAATGTTTGGTGTTGTTATAAGCTAGGAATGCTTCACCTACACCCTTTTCAGAATAAAGATGACACCAGATTTGAGAATTCATCCGCCATTTCCTGGACCATATTTGTTCTAGAATGCTCTGCTTGGGGACAGAACTAGGAAGGCACTAGGACCCACACAGAGCATTCCAGAACAAAGACGGTCCAGGAAATGGTGGGTGAATTCTCAAATCTGGTGTCATCTTTATCCTGAAAAGGATATAGGTGAAGCACCCCTAGCTTATCTACAGCCTTTGAGGGCTCTGTGGACATTTACTAGGATCAAGAAACATTTGAGGCCTCTGTGGACATTTACTAGGATCAAGTGAAACAAGGTGTAATAGAGAAAGCAATGTAAGTGAAACAAGGCTGAATGCAGAGTGCCCTTTTGGGATGCCAGGCTCTTTGGCAAAGAAAAGCTCCTCATATTGCAGCACGATGCATGAAATCAAGAGCAATGCATGTTTCCACTTGGGTCTAAGGCTGCAACAGAGTCCTCAGCAGGATAAGCTACCCAGTCAGAAATGGGTGCATAGTTGAAGTTTGGTGGTACAGCATCTGCTTGGTATTTAGAAGAATCCAGATTCAGTCCCTGACACTTCCAGTTCAAAGTACCAGGTACTGAATGATATGAAAGAAAGACCTCTGACCAAGACTCTGGGAGCCGTTGTCAGTATAAGCGGGCAATTCTGACCTCAATGACCCTACGGTCTGGCTCAATATAAGGCACCTTCAGGTATGCATACAGATGTATGTCATGAAGCGGCATTGCTTATCTTTAGAAGAGGACTTGACACTGGTCTGTTTCATCATGTGTTTAACAGCACTTGAAAGAAACTGAGGTTTTTTATTGTTTGGCAGCGATTCTCAGTGGCTTTGGTCAATTGTATTTCGATAACTTCCATTTACTACTGAGGTGTAGTTTTATATACTTTTGGGCACAGCCTCAAACAAGGTGAAGAGGTTAACCTAAAAGAATGAACCGTGAAACACGAGGGAAGCATTATTTCTGTAAAGAGGAATCTGAGTTGTTCCAACTCTTCGCTTCCTGCACCCTCTCCAGAAACTGTAAAGCTTACCTCGAAGCTGGTTAAAGGTGGTGAGGAATTTGCTTGTCACAGACTTAAGTTCATTGTTAGCCAAAGTGATGCGATGTATCCCTTCAGTGACATGCCTCATGACTTTGTAAAGGGCAATTGGGAAGGTCATCAGTTTGCAGTCTGCCAAATCTGCAGTGAAACACCAGCAAGAAGAGTGAGAGAGAAGAAAAGGTTTCCCAGAGGAAGATGTATCGCAGTCTAACATGTCAGACATTTTAATTGCCTCTTCTTGAGGAGGGAATGCTTTTACCCAACAAGAAAGCTCAGCAGCGGGTCACAACAAAGTTACTGTGGTAAAATCTGTATGTCTTTTAGAAAATCAGGGTTTTAACCCAGCAACCAAATTTAACGGCACTCAAATCTTTAAAATCATTTATAGAGATTTAATTTTAAGAAAGCGTTATTGGGACTGAAGACGGTGGTGGATTCCGGATGGGCCAAAAACAGCGGCGATAGAAAACAGTAGTGAAAATCTTGATGTAAAAGAGTTTGCACCAGTCGAAGATGGCCCGAACCTTTTTTTTTGGAGACCGAAAGGTGCGCCCCAAACTGCAACCCAAAACCCACTTATTTATCGCAAAGTGCCAACACGGCAATTTAACCTGAATTCTGAGGTTTTAGTTTAGAAAAAACGGTTAGCTCTGAGGCGTTATGCGTTACTTTCGGGGAGTAAGCTTGGTGTAATTTAGTCGTTGGCGTTTATGCTGGAAGCAACCATGCAACTCTTCAAAGGTAGGTGGAATCATGACCCTAGGAGGTAGTTTTACTCAGGAAGCAAGTCCCATTTGCCAGCAACTGGCTGAGCTTTACTCCCAGGTAAAAGGGATGCGTGGCTTTATTTTCTTTTGCAAGAAAAAATCAGTGGGAGTTTTAACAGTGCTTAACTATTCAGCAACAGGGTTACCTATACTGCTAATAATCGAGCCCAGCAGCTCAGGCCAGCCTAGATGTATGTTGGGGGGGGGCAATTCCCCCCCCCCCGATAAACTCTGTTTGCGCATGCCCACAGAGAGGGCTCTGAGTGCCACATCTGGCACCCGTGCCATAGGTTCGCCATCACTGGTTTACACTGTTTTCAGAACGTTTTCATACCTCTGTTTTTGGCTCATGCGGAATCCACCTGAGTTTCTCTGAAAAAGTCTCTGCCCCACTGATCTTTAAGTGCCAACTATCCATAGGCAAAACTCCAACAAGTTCAAAGAAGGATGCTGAATAATTAAGGACTATTCAGTTTGTCCAGTTGTGTGGGATACCTTTCAGCTTCTCTGATCTGAGGATGTGGACAAGATTCCTTGAAGTCTGAAATCTTCAACCCACTTTTACATTACCCCTTGACACTCCTGGCTGCTTAAATCTCCTAACTGGGTGCAAGACACAGTAAATGGAGCGGTGGTCGCCCTTACCTTGAAGCAGGCAGTGGCGTGTCCACTCCTGGAGAAGCCTACTCTGGACCCAAGAGAGTGGAAAAACTACTATCTGGTCTCAAATGTACCATTCTTGAATAAGTGGTGTCTGGACAACTTCAAGGATTCATGAACGAACAGGATTGCTTGGATCTGTTCCAATCTAGTTTCAGGCTTGATGATGGACGAAAATGACCTTGGTTGCCCTGGTAGATAGTCTGCACTGAGATCCAGGACAAGGGGAATGGGACTCTGTTAATTCTCCTGGGCCTCTAAGTGGCTTTTGATGCCATCAAGCATGGTATCCTTCAGGACCAGCTTTAGGACGGACTGGGAGGCGCTGTTCTGCAGGGATTTTTGTGCTACCTCCCAGATTGGTTTTGGAGTGCAATTCTCTGGGAGTGCTGCTCTGCCCATTGGCCTCTGGCTGATGGAGTCCCACGGGGTTCTATTTTATCCCTAATGAATTTTATCATCTACATAAAGCCTGTGGAAAAGCTTATTCAGAGACTTATACCATTTATGCACTTGCGGGTCTATCCCAAAGTGAGCATACACTCCCTTCGGATCAGATTCTTAACTGTGCTCACATTTCCCCCCTCCTCCGCTCACTGCGCCACAGATCAAAAAAGCCCATGGCTTCCAAAAACTCTTAAAATGTGACATTTCCTTTTTCTTCGCTGAGAAAGAGAAGGTCTTTATTGTGTGTTCAGTTTGCCTTGGTCCTGCTTGCCTCTTCTGCCTTTTCTCACCTAACCAACAGCAGCTCCTCCCACCCTCCGCCACCAGAGTGACCAGAAGAATTTTCTTTTTTCTTTTCTTCTCTCTCTCTCTCTTTTTCTGAGAGAGAGAGAGAAAGCAGCAGGCAACAAGAGAAGTGGAAGGTAAGAGAAGTGGCTACTGGTTCACCTGGGGAAGCTTTGCAGCAAGAGAGTCCCATTTGAACTGAAATCTGCAGGAAAAACCCACAGGGAAGAACAGGGCAGTGGGGTAAGACCACTGTATAATCAGCCCTGGGATGAGTTCCCACAAATATGCAGATATCTCCACTCCCAGTAAATCCCAGGAAAGCTGTGGAAACAGTGACCAGCTGCCAAGAAGCAGATTAGGGATGGATGAGGGCTAGCAAATTGAAACATAATCCCAACTAACAGAGCGGCTGTTAGCAGGGGCGGAGCGAGGGGGAACTGTGCCTAGGACACGAGCACGCCCTGCGCCCCTGCCACGCCCCAGAACACTCCCACCATGCCCCCTCCACACTCTCACCACGCCCCCGCAGGGGCGTGCACCTGGTGCGTTGCGCACCACCATCCTGCCCCCTTGGCGTTACGTCACTGGCTACTGGTTTGACCCAGGAATTGGGATGTCTCCTTTTCTTGATGGGGTTGCCCCCGCCCCCCCCCCCAGTAGCAAAGTTTATAGCTTGGGGGAGCTGCTGGACCAGGCCTCCTGTTGGATAAACTGGTGACAACAATGGCCAGGGGTGCTTTTTACCAGCTTTGACTAGTGAGCCAGCTGTAGTGCTCTCTGAGCAGGAAAGATCTTGCCACTGTGTTGCATGCCTGATAACATCTAGATTAGATTACTATAATGCATTCTACATGGGAGCTGCCCTTGAAGACTTCCTGAAGCTACAGTTGGTACAGAATGCAGCCACCGCAATGATGACTAGAGTGGGCCCTAGGGGCCAAATTACTCCAGTTTTGACCCATCTACACTGGCTCCCAGTTTGCTTCTGGGCCTAATTCATAGTGCTGGTATTAACTTTTAAAGTCTTATATTGCTTGGAACCAACATACCTTAAGGACTTCCTACTCCTACATGCCAACACATCCACTCCGGTCATCTTTGGAGGCCCTGCTTTGAGAAGCCTGAGGTTAAACAGGTGGCAACTGGAGATTATGCCTTCTTGGTTATGGTATCGACGTTTTGGAAATCCTGCCCCGAGGAGATTAATCTGTTTCTCTCTATCGTTTTCTTCCACCAGTGGCTGAAGGCTCTTGTTTCATTTAAAGTTCCCCTGCTAATTGTTATTGGCTCTCCTCTCCTGGTGTGTCAAGTGTTAGACAATTTATTGAATTTGTTTAAATATTTCAGATGCACTTTATTTTACATGCTGTTTTAATGTTACAGTTTTAACATTGAACTGTTTTAAAGTTTGGATATTTCCTGCCTGGGGGACCTTATTTGGGAGAAAACAAAACATAGCTACATTTTAAATAAACTTAAAAAAAAATAATCAGTCCCTGAGGAAACATTCCTTTGGAAGGGTTCAATCAAATTACTAGTCTTCACAAAAAAAAGAAAAGAAAAATAATTGTGTGCTGTTGAGTTGCAACTCACTCATGGTGACGCCAGCCCCCTGGGGCTTTCAAAACAAACGATGAACTAAGGCTCCTTCTGCACATGCAGAATAATGCACATTCAATCCATTTTCACGTCTGTTTGAAAGTGGATTTTGCTATTCCACACAGTAAAATCCAGCTTCAAAGTGGATTGAAAGTGCATTATTTTGCATGTGCGGAAGGGGCCAAAGATGGTTTGCCATTGCTTGCCTCTGCATAGCAATTCTCATCTTCCTTGGTGGTCCCCCATCCAAGTACTAATCATGGCTGACCCTACTTACCCTCCAAGCTCTGATGAGATCAGGCTACTCTCACTGCTTCTTCTCAAGAAGTCTATGGATAAAAAGGGGGGGGGAGGATAATGTAATAGAACGGATGAGAGAGCATCAGCCTCCTCTTCAACGTGCCACCTCCAAGCCGCTGCTCTGGTGGCTTTGTGGAAAACCGTCCTTGACGCCAGGTAATCACAATTCCCAGGACACGTCTTTTAATTCCCCTTCCCACTTTACTGGGAGTGGTAATGCATGGTAAGGCAAACTCAAGAAAGAAAATACATTACATGTGGTGAAATTTTTGCTATGGGATTCATTCACCAGGAGTTAGCATTCAAGCATTAGAATGGCCAGGCTACTGTGTAGGGTATCTCTGAACTCATTCACTCCTGATCCATTGTTCTTGGAGCACACCTGTGCACCTGGGCTGTTGGTCTGGTGCTTGAGGGCAAGGGGGAGCAGGAGGACATTCAGGAGTGGTGTGTCACTCTCCATCTTTGCTCCAACACTGCCAAAATCATATTTTTGTCCTTCCCTTCCAAGCTATGACAGCAGTTCCTGTTCATTTTCATAGAGAGAAGGAGACACACCCTCTCTCTCACACACAGACTTTTGCTCTGGTTGGGAAACTATCACCAGCACATTTTCTCATCCTCCTCACATAAAAAGGTAAAGTTTCCCCTTCAGTCGTGTTCAACCCTGGGGGTACCATTGCAAGCAGTGATTTCATAGGCAAGCCGTTTTTGTGGGGTAGTTTGCCATTGCTTTCCCTGGCTATTCTTTATCCCCTAGCTACATGCTAGGTACTCATTTACCGACCAAGGAATGGATGGATGGCTGAGTTGACCATGAGCCAGCTGCCAGGATATCTGACCCACAAAGGGCTCGAACTCCTGACCGTGTGAGTGGCAGCGCAAGCACTTAACCACTATGCCATGCGGCTCCTCCTCCTCCTCACATAGAGGAGACTATATATTTTCCACCTACAGGCCAAGTTACCCACATAGCCAGCATTTTTCTCTAGGAAATCAAAAAAATGAAACGTTTGCCCACCTCAGCACTGCAGTCCTGCTCTGAAATGCTGTAATTTTTTGAACACACCTCCAATGTTGTGATTGGTCTCGTCCACTGAGTCACCTTTCTATGTGCGGGAGCTCTCAAGCTTCTCTCAGTACGTCTCAGAAATTCAGTACATCCCCAAAACGTAACGTCTTCACTCCCCCAAACCCCTGGCCTGGCCCAAGAGCATCTAGCCCTTGTTTGGGATGCAGTTGAAGAGGTACTACATCCATGCTTGTCTGGAAACAGGAGGAAAGACTGGCAAGCTGATCTTCCTAATGGAAGTCAGTGTGAGGGGGGGAAATCTGCTCGAGGTCAATTTGATTGGCAAACGAGTTCCATGAGGAGGAAAAAAACCCCACATTTGATTATCCTGTTCTGTTCAGAGTTAAATGGGGTTAAATCAGCCCCACACTGGCTGGTACAGTTACCATTATATTGGAATACTCTGCCCATCCATCAGAGACTTATCCAAAGTATAATTTGCATTTCACAAATATACCAGACGTGAACTCTCAGTTACTAAAAGACCACGTGATCAAAACAAAGCACAGTGGCCTCTGACAGGGTATTAAAAATCCAAATGCTTATGGAGCATTGTCAACTTAGCTCTAAGCAACAAAATGCTCTGTTTTAGTTGAGGAAAAACAATAAGTGGCTAATCAGGTAATTCTAGTGCCTTTCAGGCACATATTTTTGCAGTTTTCAAACATAAGCCTAGGATAAGGTGACCAGATTTCTACTATTGAAAAGCGGGGGGCACGCACGCGCACCCGCATGAAGCATCATCGCACTTTTATGCAGACCCCCCCCCCAGCTCAGGAAGCAGGAGAAGCGCCTTTCTGGAGGGGTGGTTCCGCGCAGCGCGGGAGGCGCTCCCTGTTTCCCTGAGAGGGTCGCCGCCGCGATTAGCGAATTGTGCTCCCGCGTCGGCGATGCACGCATGTCGCAGGAGCAGCCATTGCCTAATTCAGGTTCAATACGCACCAAAGAAACCTGGCCCGGACGGGACATCCATCGCTCGCAAAAGCGTGAGTGTCCCGCGAAAATCGGGACGGCTGGTCACCTTAGCCTAGGACATTAATTCCTTTGGGCTCCTTCCCTTTTTCAATGCAAACAATTATTTTTTCTTTGACCGTTTTCTTGGAGCACTCTGCCCTCTTCTCCAGCTCTCACATACAAAACGAAAATTAGATATGCATGAACTTCGAGACGCAGAAGATTGCTGCTTTAAATAATTCTGAACCACAGGATAGCTATTCAGTTCCCTTCTTAGCACTTGATTAATCATTCTCCCCTTGCTATTTCCTTAATTTACTTATACCAAACTTTTCTCCCCAATGGGAAATTGAAGCTTACAACATCATTTCACATCCACCATTGTATCCTCACAACAGCCCTGATAGGTAGGCTAAGCCAAGCAACCGCAACTGGCTTAATGTCCGCAAGCAAGCTTCCCCAGTTGTGGTCTCCCAGACCTTAGTCTGATACTCGAATCAATGCAAAGACTCAGGCTTGTGCACAGAAAGGGAGAGATTTATGGCACCTTAAAAACAAGCACATTTATGAAGGCCTATACTGTATATACTGGGGTATAAGACTACTTTTGAACCCTGGGAAATCATCTGTAAAGTCTGGAGTCGTCTTATACGCCAGGTACTAAGTGGGTGGTACTGAGCAGGTGGTACTCTATATTTTAACTGGAAAAGTGGGGGGGTCGTCTTATACCCCCAGTCGTCTTATACGCCGGTATATACGGTATTTCCCTGGACTAGAATTCATCTTATTGTCCCCTGCTGTAGTAGACTGTAGCTCATGGAAGTTTATGCCTTATACACCTGTGGAGAAATGCATTTTTCTTGGGAGGTTTGAACTGAGCAAAACCTTCCCTGGAAGTTTCAAAAAGTTTTCTCGCTTGGCAGATTTCAGGCAGGAGAGAGATAAGTCAATTCAACCGCTTTCTAGCTCCATCTCAGCCACCCTCTTGGAAATGCTGATAGCATTGTGAGAGACAATGGGATGGTCAAGTCCCTGCCTCCCAGAGGTGGGATCCAGCAGGTTCTCACAGGTTTCCGAGATTGGGATTACTGGCCGCTAATATGCCGAGAAGTAGTTACTGAATTGGTGATTTGCCACATGATTTTTGCCTTGATTCGCCTCTCCTCCTCAGCAGTAAGCGTACAGAACTTGCAAGCAGTCCCTAGCAGGAGAGTGCACCGGCCGCGCAGTATGGCAACCGGCGCTTCTGCATGCATTTATTTTCCTCACCAAGGACCAGCGCACCAGCTGCATCCTTGCCACAGCACTGCCCAGGAATGCCCACGCCCCAGAATGCACCTGGCCATGCTCCCATTACGAGCCCCGCCCTTAACCCCATAAGTGCAGGCTACGCCACAGTTTGAATCCCACCACCATGGGAACCGGTTACTAAATTTTTTGGATCCCACCACTGCTGCCTCCCCATCAGAACAGACAGGTGGGGGATTTGGCAGGGAACAGGGATCTGGAGGAACAAAGTGCTAGGAAGAGTTCAGGAAAAAATTCTGGTGAGACTACAAGGAAAAGCTTTTTCCATAGAATCATAGAGTTGGAAGAGACCACAAGGGCCATCAAGTCCAACCCCCTGCTATGTAGGAACACATAATCAAAGCATTCCTGACATGATAATCATTAAAAAAAACTTCCAAAGTAGTCCCACTCTTTTTTGACCTGGCCTGACCTGGTAAAATGGGGAAAGAAACAGATGTTATGCTCCTGGGAGCAAGGAGAAATGTCTGTTTTGTGCTGATGCCACCCAAGCAGTCTGAACTTACCTGAGGACATTTGGAGGAATTGTTTCAATAACTGACAACAGCGGCCAGAGTGGTATTAGCAATTAAATGGAAAGCAGAAGAATGCCGTAATCTCAGAGTGTCAGGGAAAATGTACATATTAAGAGCATAAACATTTGTCAGAGGCAAAATTAATGAACTTTGCGAACAGAAGACCAAATCAAGCGTTCCAAGAGAAATTGAAGTAGCATTTTGAGTATTATTCTTGAAAACAAGAATAATGTATTTTTCTTTCCATGCTGATAAAGCGACTGAGTTAGAACATAAGAACATAAGAACATAAGAACAAGCCAGCTGGATCAGACCAAAGTCCATCTAGTCCAGCTCTCTGCTACTCGCAGTGGCCCACCAGGTGCCTTTGGGAGCTCACATGTAGGATGTGAACGCAATGGCCTTCTGCAGCCTGTTGCTTCCGACCACTCTATAGTCTATTAAGGACAGTGCAATCTCAGATCAAGGAGGATCAAGATTGAAGCAGCCAGCAGTCGACTTCTCCTCCATACAAGTCTGTCCAAAATTGCCCCTTTGTAAAGCTTGGTCCAGGTCAGAAAATTTGGCCATCACCACCTCCTGTGGCAGCATATTCCAAACACCAATCACACGCAAAGTGAAGAACTGCTTTCACTTTTGTAGGAGGTCCTAATTCTTCCCCCCCCCAGCATTTTCAGCAATGAAGCCCCTTGGTTTCTAGTATTAGGAGAAAGAGAGAGAAAATTCTTCTCTGTCAACATTTTTCTACCCCATGGCATGATTTTTTTTGTGGTAGACTTACAATCATATCCCCCCATCAGCCGCCTCCTCTCCAAACTAAAGGAGTCCCAAACGCTGCAGCCCTCTCCCTCATGAGGAAGGTGCTCCAGTCCCCTCAATCATCCTTGTTGCCCTTCTCTGCACTTTTTTCTATCTCCTCAATATCCTTTTGAGATCTGGCATGATAATGGGAAAGACTGGATACAGTTACTCCAAGTCTGGTCATACCACGGCTTTCTATAAGGGCATGTACAATCTTTGGCAGTTTCCATTATCAGATTTCCCTTTCTAATGATCCCCAGCATAGAGAGTTCTGCTTGCTTTTTATTAGCTATACATGCATTGAGTTGACATTCCCATGGAACTATCAACTAAGACGCCTAAATCCCTTTCCTGGTCTGTGACTGATAGCACTGACCCCTGTAGCGTGTATGTGAAGCTTGGATTTTTTGCCCCTATGTGCATCACTAAAAGGTTAGAATGTAAAGTAAAAGGTTAGAATGAAGAAATCTAATGTTGGAGCTGAGAAACAATAGTAAAATTGTTATATCAATATTCCTTTTATTGTGTATTAAAGTTAACAGTTAACTTTTTAAATTATAGATTTAATTAAATATTTATTTTGCATATTACTCTTGAAAACATTTAATATTGAAAGTGCATCTGGCCATTAGAAATTAAGGCATGATCGAAAGTCTCCAATGCTGGAAATTTTAAAAGTAATATTAAAATGTTTATCTAATTAACTTTCTCTCAAATTCAAAAGATGTATCCCATGCGATTTCAAGTTATAGTTTACTTTTAAGATAATAGATTAAATCAAATGTTTAAAGATACTGTGGGAAAATCAGTAAACTTCAGAAGCTTTCTTAAAATATGGAATATTACTAAAGTTAAGATCCATTTTAGGTAATAATGCAGATATGTATTTTTTTCTTTTTGTTAATTACAAAAATAATTAAAACTATTTTTTAAAACAAACAACTCTTACCTGAACCCTGTGTGTTTTTTATCTAGCATACGATAAAACTACAAAAATAAGCGGTCTGTTGACCAGCAGGCTAGAAATAATATCTAAGCATGTTTTTCTTTAACAAGCATATGTTGTGGTCACATCTTATATTTCGTTCAGACAGGATTGCAGAATTATCAGGGAAGAAAAAAGGAGGAGGATTATGTATATACATCAACAAAAGCTGGTGTCAGGACATAACAATAATTCAAAAATTCTGTGATGAAAACTTGGAGTCCTTACTTATTAATTGCAAACCCTTTTATTCCCCTCGAGAGATAAATTCAGTTCTGTTCTTTTTGGTTTACGTTCATCCCTAAGCGTCTGTAAAAAAAGGCGGCTGGAGAACCTCCTCAGCCGATCAGATTATGGAGGGCTGGAAGCCAAATACCCTGATTGCTAATGTTTATTGGCTAGAGATTTAAACAAAGCCAAACTTAAGGAGATACCTGCCATCACTCCGGCATATCAACTGTCCCACCCAGAGCCAATGAATATCTTAGACCACTGCTTATACAAATAAACACTGAAAAGATGCTTATGGGATCTTTGCTACCACTTGAGCAGCTGGTGAAATAAACCATTCTGACAGTCATTGCATGATTCCACCTTAGCCTGCTTTTGGCAAACAAAGACATTTTAAAGCCACAAAACCAGATAATCTCAAATCAGTGAGAACTTGGACTAGAGGGGAGGCCAAAGTTAAAGGCTACAGGGGCTTACCTTGACTGTACCAGACTAGGAATATTTTAAAAGATTTGACCTCTGTAGATTTTGGATGAACTCACAGATACTTGTAACAACATATGCTGCCTCTGTCAGAAAGCAGAATTCTTTGTATACCAACCAGGAACTATGCGTGTATATAAGCCAACAACAAACCTAACAGTTCACAAAAGCTAGAAAACTTATGAACGGTTGCACGTCGTTCCAAAGAAGAGGCCTACATGAAAGGAGTGATAGAATGCTGTATAATCAGCTAAACAATGTATTAATATACAAGGTTAGATCAGAGCAACAAAAGGAAACTACTCTGAAAAGCTAAAAAATCAGTTTTCACCAACTAAAGGAATGACAGCAAACATGTGAGAAAACTCCTCAAAAATATCACAGTTTACAGCAAATTCCATTAACTCTCCCAAGCTGAAGGAAATCAGCAAATTGGCAGACTTGAATCTGACAATGATGTTCTACTAGTAGGTTTTGAAAACAATCTACAGTCACCTTTTCTCCACAACCCCTCTATCTCAGACGCTACCAACAATAGCCAAACTTCCTAAGCTAACTGGAACTCCATTTCCACTTATTTAGGGTTTACAAACCTCCTGGGTGATTCTCAGAAAAGGAAGTGCAAGATCTATTTCACAGGACAGAAGCCTGGGAAAAAAGCACCAGGTGGCCCAGACAAGAATACTTGCACCTGCCCTTCTCTGCTTAAAGAGTCTGTGCTGTCCAATTGGCACCCCATTTTCACCCCAAATCTTCAACAAATCACTAGAGATGTGCTACATGTTTCCTTCCTGCTGCAAACACTCCACTATCATTGGGTCCCAGTGCCAAGAAGCCTTCCATCAAGGGGAATCCTGGAAACGACTTACAGACCAGTTGGCTCTCAACATCTGTAGTTATGAAAACTTTTGAAAGGCTGAAGTGATGTACCATTTGAGAAAAACCATCACGGATCCACTGTTGGATACCCACTTGCAATTTGCATACCGAAAGGCAAACAGATCGAACCAGATCTGATGCTGTTAATGTATGGCTGCCACTATATCCTCATGCGCATCTTGTGAATCGCATGCCAAAGACCTATGCAAGTGGGTCCTCTTTGTTGACTTTAGATTCAGCATTCAAATGCACTATTATCAGGACCGGACATTCTTCTGTAACCATAGAAGCTAAATCCAGCTAGTAGTCACCTGAGCATATTTGTAAGAGTGGATCACAAGCTTCCTAACTAGATAGAGCAACCCATTGCCAAGGTGAAGCTAGGGAAAAAGTTACAGACCCAGACACCTGTAAAATGAGCACAGGGCCCCCCAAGGCTAGTGTGTGGTAGAAAAAACTTTTCACCACTTCTCTTCTCTCTGTATACCAAATGAACACTGCATCTCAAACGCATCCATCTGTTAAAAAATACTGAAATTTGCAGATGATACAGCAGTGATTGGTCTCATTACCGAGGAACCAACGATTTAGAAACACAGATACAGACGGGAGGTTGAAATAACTAATACTCTCGTGGTGCCACTGGAACAATTCTAGGAGACCTGAACACACTTAAAACTGCAGGAAATGGTCACAGGGTAGATTTCAGGAGAAAACCCTCCCATCCTACCTCACTCTCAAGCCAATACTAGACAACACCAGTATCAATAGTAGAGACTCTTTAGCAATTTCTAGGGCTCCCATCCTATCTCTCATGACCTAAAATGGTCACCTAGGCTATCAAAAATGTCATCAAAAAAGTTAACAACAAAGAATGTTCTTTTTCATGCATGCCAACTCAGAAAGCCTCAGAGCACTGCCCAAGGAGCTGCTGATACAGTTCCTGACCAGGAGGGAATCATTGGAGTCTGTCATCTGCACCTCTATAATCTGTTGTAGGTTTGGTCTCTGCAAACCCAACAAGATCAGACACAGACTCTCAGAGGAAATAAAATCAGAACTGCCCAGAAAAAACAAATTGCATGCTAACCTGCTCTCCATTGAGGGAATCTTGTATACTGCACGGGCTCAAAAAGGAACTGTAAAGAAATATTTACTAGACCCCTCGCATCCTGGACATATAAAACTGACTAATTCAACTCTACTCCCATCTGTAAAAGCGTCGCTAAGCAGAGCACTGCACATGCCCAGAGACAACTAGACACTTAAGGAAACAGTTTTTTCCCAGGAATGCACCATCACTCTGTTAAAACAAATGAATTCCTCGATAATGTTAAACTTATTTATTATATACTTTATTATATAATTACTGCACCTTTACTTTTTTTTTCATCTTTTCATTCCATTACCCATCTTCCCTCCCCACTTATGACTGTACTTGACTTATAGCCTCGAGGCCACATTTTATTTTACATTTTATTTTATTTTATTTTATTTTATTTTATGATTTTACATTTTATGTTTTCATTACTACTGATTGTTTCCTTAGATTGTTTACTAGACCTATATGACAATAACTATTAAGCAAGCACTGTACCTTATGATTCTTGACAAATGTATTTTTCTTTTATGTACACTGAGAGCATATGCACCGGAGACAAATTCCTTGTGTGTCCAATCACACTTGGCCAATAAAGATTCTATTCTATTCTATTCTATTCTATTCTATTCTATTCTATTCTATTCTATTCTATTCTATTCTATCTAATACAATGTTCAAAAGGGACACCAGGCTGTCTTCCCCAATACACAAACTCTGTCTAACTCTGTCCTTCAAGAAGAGATGTCAAAGTACTCTTTTCAGATGTTATGCAAGGGCAAATAAAAGATGATCAATGAACCTCTGGTGCTTCTGCTAGATGATCAATGAACCTCTGGTGTTTCTGCTCTGACTTTTTGTGTCAAAAGCCAGTTCTGCAACATGGAAAAGAATGAGGGGGGCAGAGCTCCAAAGTGGTTTAGTACCTTAATTTATAGGAGGGAGTTAATACCATCTATTGGCCTGCACACCTGAACAGAAGCTTCAAGATAATGGAGAGCCAGTAGAACAGGGGTACCCAGGGGGAAGATACAGATCCTTGAAAAGGCTTATCAAGTCCACTAGCCAGCTGAGGCAAAAAAGAAAAGAAAACCACCCTCCCCTCGCTCCTAATCTGGCCTGGTGAGCCCTCTGCAGGCTTGCCAGTCCAGTGTTAGGGTCTGTTTCTCCAGTCATCAAATGAGACTCAAGAAGATTTCAAGAGCTTTATTGGAACTGTGTCACTCCAAGGCTCAGATAGCAGAAACTGAAGTTTGGCTTTCTGGCCTCTGGTATATACCTGTAAGTTACAGTAAGGCTCAACTCCACCTCACAACCCCATAGTATCAGCATGTGAAAGGACAGTGGGAATAGAGGCATTGTTTAGGACAGACAGTTCACTCCTTCAGGAAGGCAGATAAGGATGAACGGCTAAACTCTATTGACTAGTTTCATGCGAGTAGGGAGAGGCCTCCTTAGCCTAGAGTGATGATAATGGCTGGGCCATCTGCAGCCGGGTGTGAACGTGCGAACTGCCAGCCCAGAATGCTGCGGGCCTGACATCCAGGCATCCACCCCCTTTACTCCTGGTCTGCTGGGGGCTCGCCAACTGAGACAGTCACCCCCACCCACCCACCCACCCCAGTCTTGGCCTGACCAAGTCATATTTATGTCATACCGAGCCCTCATAACAAATGAATTTGACTCGCCTGCTGTAGAACATCTGAAATGTTCTAAGCTAAGGAGCCTGCCTTATTTTTTATCATCTGCTGGAGCATGTATACAGAAAGGGATATATGGATTGTATTTTATCCTATTTCTTTTGAATCTTTTGCTGAAACTGCTGCTGCATTGAGAGTATGCTTGTGGACATTTTCCTTTTAATAAATGCCTTATAACTTTTGATACTGGTCGTGGTTCTATCCACTAAACAGATCTCTGTCAGCTTGAATATGTTATTTTAAAAGGAACTCCAGGAGGAAGGGTAGGGGAAGTCAGTTGGTGAGTAACTACTCCCTCGATGGTGCAAAAGACAGTAAATTACCCTGTGATAACCAGTTGCTGGATAGTGGGAGACCCAAGGCAAAGCCTTGGAACTGGGAAGAGAAGCTAGGTGTCCTAGTCCTCCCAGTGGGCAATTCTTACAAAGGAGAAGTGGCAGTGGCAATTAAACAGAGAGAACCCCCTCCCCTGGGTGTTGAGAAAACCCTGGAGGACACAATAGAATAAGATCTTCAAAACAGAGCAGGGCTGTTCTGCCACAACATCTGTTAAGCTCTGACATGCCACAAGAGTGTACTGTTTTGACTGTGATGGACTATCACACCTAGACATCTGGAGTCTGTCATCCACACTTCTGAAGCAGGGTCCCCACATTTTTGAGCTTGAGGGCACCTTTGGAATTCTGACATATGGTGCTGACCTCAACTAAAAAATAGCTGCCATGAGGAGGCGGAGCCAAGCACAAATGGCTGCCACAGGAGGAAAAGCCCTGCATACATAAGAAGGCCAAGTAGAGTGGATAAGAGGGGCAATTTTTTAACAAATACACTGGAAGAGGAACGAAAGAGAATGGTCCAGTCACCTGCCACCTCCCGCTGCTGGGTCGGTGCCCGGGTTGCATCTAGTTTGACTACAGTTGCAAGCATCAAAGGAAAACGAAAGAGCAGGAATGGTCTATTAACATATCAGAGGTGAAGACAGTTCCCCCCCTCCCCACAGGCAGGTGTGAGTCCTTGCACCTTAGGCTCATATAACCATGCCAGGTTCCATCCTGACAGTTCTAAAAGGTTACTGTTGAAATGAACAGGAGTGTGTTCCATGCTACTTCTTCTTCAATTACCTCCGTGCTCAACTTGGTTTACCTGCAAAATGGTATCTCAATGACTGCCCTGCAACTCAATTGAAAATCAAAGCATGATCTAATGAGCCACGGCACTGCTCCTTACCTGGCTCATTAAATAATTTCCTGGAAACGAGGAGTCAAATAGGGGACAAGTGCAGAGAGTACAGTGCTTTCTCTTGCTACAATCTGTATCATTCAATAAAGAGCACAACGGTGACTCTTCATGAAACAAGAGCAATACAAGAGGCTACTGTAAGTCTTCTAACTTTCAAGGGTTTTTTACTTTTTACCAATTCTGGTTTGATTCAAGAATTCAAGTTTCTTTGGCTTTTGCCACACAACTTATTTACAACATTTTAAAGCTGTAAATAAAATGTTCCCTCCATAGCAGAGGCGTAGCTAGGGAAAATGGAGCCTGGTGCAAATGTGAGTTTTGCTCCCCCCCCCCCCCCCCATGCTCATTTGTGGTTTTTGTATTTTTTAGTGTTGTTTCAGTTTTCGGCCTGCAGGGGACGCAGTTTTTAGGCTAGCAGCATCAACATTTCAGGGTATCTTTAGGAAACTATCCTGATGATACCAGCCAGGTTGGTGAAATTTGGTTCAGGGGGTCCAAAGTTATGGCAGCCTACCACTCATGGAGGTAGGACAGGCCTGGGGCATTTATTCCAGCAGATGGACAAACACACTGGCAGGTGGATGCCATGGCCCTCTGGCACACCTGGACGCAGCACTGGGCACCACATCAGTACTCCCACACTGCTGCCGGCCCCATCAGTGCAGTGGGAGTGTGCCAGAGGTGTGGCTAGGGGAAATGGCGCCTGGTGCAAAATCAGAGTTTTGCTTCCCCGCCCCCCCCCCCCCGGTTCGTTTGTGTTTTTTAATATTTTTTAGTGTTTTTTCAGTTTGTGGCCTGCAGGGGACGTAGGTTTTAGGCTAGCAGCATCAAAATTTCAGGGTACCTTTAGGAGACTCTCCTGTTAATACCAGCCAGGTTTGGTGATGTTTGGTTCAGGGGGTCCAAAGTTATGGACCCTCAAAGGTGTAGCCCCCATCTCCTATTAGCTCCCATTGGAAACAATGGGGGATGGGGCACCCCCTTTGGGAGTCCATAACTTTGGACCCCCTGAACCAAACCTCACCTAACTTGGGTGGTATCATCAGGAGAGACCCCTGAAAACTCCCTGAAATTTTGCTGCTGCTGGGCTAAAAACTGCACCCTTGCAGGCCAAAAACTGAAAACACTAAAAAATACAAAAAAACCCCCCTGAAATTGGGGTGCTGTGTGGTTTCCGGGCTGTATGGCTGTGTTCTAGCAGCATTCTCTCCTGATGTTTTGCCTGCATCTGTGGCTGGCATCTTCAGATCAGGCGAAACGTCAGATGCAGGTGAAACGTCAGGAGAGAATGCTGCTAGAACACGGCCATACAGCCCGGAAACCACACAGCACCCCAGTGATTCCGGCCGTGAAAGCCTTCAACAAAACCTGAAATTTTTGCTGCCCCCCAGGAGTGCCCAGTGCAACGCGCACCCCCCATCCCCCTTGTAGCTCTGCCTCTGCTCCATAGAGCTCTACATTGCGCCCCCCCCCCCAGTTCCAGAAACATTTCCAAAACAGTTTTTCTCCATCATCCTTGAAAACTCTTTACAGTGCTTCTTTCTGCTGAAACATTTTGGAGCCCGTCGGCATCCCTCCAGTGTCTTTTAAAACATTTTATCTTCCCCACCGGCTGATTTTCACACCTCTGTGCCATCGCCCAACTTTCCCCTCTGTGCCATTTTTCACATCCCTCATTTCACTCCTTTCCCCCGTGCCGCTATTTAGCCATTTCTTCTATATATATTTTGGCTGTTTTGGTTGAATCAAGAAAGCATTGATTAAAATTGAAGCAATAAATCGATGAATCATCTTTTCAACGATTAAGCAAAAATAATTTAAAAAACCTTTCATGGCAGCCATGAAACATTTTGGAGGACATGAATGTGAACAAACGTCATGGTAAAGGGAGGTTGAAAACATTCTGGAAACGTTCTATGTGACTTATGCAGAAAAGGCCTTTCATAAGCTCTGCACGCCTAGGATAAAACTGCAGCTGCTCTGTTTCCCTGTCATGCTGATCCTTGTGATCTTTTCCAACTCTATGATTCAACGAAACAATAATCATCAATGCTAAATGTGTTGGAAGACAAACAAATCTATTAGTTATAGAGCCTGCAGAATTCTAAGAGTCTTTCTAAAGGTATCAGCTAGTGAGCAGTTCTTGTAGCAGGATAAGCAGTCAGTCTTAATTTGAGATTATATCCTTGCAGCCCACTGTCAAGAGAAATGGTCCCTTCTGTATCAATCAGTCTGACAGTTTATAAACGTCAGTGGTTGGCCATGCCATTAATTTAAAGCAACAGACAATTTCCTGATGTGTCTTCCAAGTGTTAAAGAATAACACGGGGAGAGTCCCATCTCAAACATTTACAAACTCTTCTGCTATTCCGAGGAGAAGATGAGAAGCTTGAGAGCGAACCTTTGTATTTCAAAGTGATCTGACTTAACTGCTCTCAGCTATGTCAGATGGGAGGAGGAATCTTGCTCCTCTTCAAGAATCACCTTTTGGATTCCAGCCTTGATTGGCTTATACGAGTCAGGGGGTCAGTGGTTCAGATTCCTAGGAAGTTAGCCTACAACCATCTGACACAAGTTCTTCCAAGCATGGCTCAGTAACACCACCCAGATCAGTAATGGGCCAGGGACTGTTTTGTTGCATCTCCTATTTGGTTGCCTTCATGTATATAAATGTATGTTAAGAAGCTAGATTTTTCTGTTTTATTGCACCTGCTTGTCCTTTGTCTTATGCTTACGCCTGAACCTTTAAAAGAATCTTTTAAATAAAGCTGTTGTTTTCATTGGTGGGTTCTACTGTGTGCATGAGAGTCTCTAAGCACAGTTTCGGTCAAACCGTTTCCTCAAGCCTCGCCCCATTCATAAGGACTTGCCCTGGGAAGGAAAGTGTCTGAAAAGAAGCACTTGCAAGGAACATAGTCTGACAGGGCTCAATCATCCAAGACAAATAATTTACTGACCCTTCTATATAGAAACCACCAGAGTCCTGCTTTCCATATCCAATCAATTCTGAAGCGATGCTACAGAAAGCCACTTAATGACTACAGTAACTTCATTTCTACCTCCTCTTTGGGGAAATGCTTTTATGGTACTATTTCTCATCACAGACTAGAGTCACAATGCTGGTGTGGGCTCAACTTTGTTGAACCTGTGGGGATTCTGGGAATTTTGAGAAAGGGTAGTGGATGATTACCATAGAGAATGTGTGTCATGGGAGGCAATTATAAAATGCTGCCGTTTCCAAGCCAGTCACCCTCCCATGATGGGGCAAGCTATTTCCAAATTGATTCTTCCAGCTGACACAGAGGTGGATGATGCCTCTTGGGTTCTTCTGAACCACCTCCTAATCCAGTGAAGTGAAGGGAAGTCAGGATTGGCTCTTAGCTTTTGGAGGAGGAAAGTTCCAGTTGGGTACTGTGTTGGGATTCCCATACTACAGCAGTGAGTACAGATATCCTGATAATGAGGTGATGAATGGTGAAGATCTAGCGATGACCTATTCATACATAAACCACTAGGCCAAAACACATTCAGCAATAAGAACTATGTTCTAATTAGAACACGATTCCATCGTTTCAATCATTTGCTTTAGCAGCACATTTGAAAAAAAAACTAGAATACACCCACTGAAGTGTGAAATCACAACAGATTTCCTACACAATGAATAGTTCTGAATAATTGATTTAGGCCAGGGTTGCCCATGCTCAGGTCTTCCAGATGTCCGGGAACTACGATTCCCATCAGCTCCTGTCAGCATGGCCAGTAGGCAATGCTGGCAGGGCTGGTGGGAATCATAGTCCATGACCATCTAGAGAGCCAGAGTTGGACAACCCTGATTTAGGCCGTCTAAAATAGCCACTGCAAAATATTGAAAGTTACCTGTGGGCAATTTATAAGACCAGTTCCAACTGATACCTGCACTCCAGGGGGCCAGCCACAACCCAGAAAACTGCTGCCCTCAGTTGTTGTTGTTGTTGTTGTTATTATTATTAATTCGATTTATTGGACCACCCTACCCCCGAAGGGCTCAGTTATCTTTTTCCAACTAGCAGAGGTTCATGGCAGAGTACAATTACCAGCCAGCTTGCTGAATCTCTGGTGCAGAAGGCCAGGGTAAAGGACTAAATAGTTTATTAGCAAGAGGGTCGTCCCCTTTGCCAATAAACTACAAGACTCATCCTGCTTCAGTTCTACCCTGCAGAATGAGCAGCAGGGAAGCATACTCCACCAGTGGGATAGCTATCTATACCATGCTGCAAATGGCATAAAAGCATATGGCCACACGCACAAGTGGATAACCTCCTAACCTCCTACTTAAGTCTTATTCTCTAGTGTGGTGCAGTGGTTAAAAGCAGCAGACTCTGATCTAGAGAGCCAGGTTTGATTTCCCACTCCTCCACATTGGTGACAGATTCTAACCTGTGCATTGGGTTTGTTTCCCCCTCTTCCACATGAAGCCTGCTGGGTGACCTTGGGCTAGACACAGTTTTCTCTGAACTCTCTCAGCCCCACCTGCCTCACAGGGTGTCTGTTGTGGGGAGAGGAAGTGAAGGAGCTTGTAAGTTGCTTTGAGACTCCTCATTATTGAGGAAAGTAGCCTGCAGGGTATAAATCCAACCTTTTCTTCTCCATCATCCACCGCTTTCATTTCCATTTCTGACCTGGGTACTTCACACCCAACATTCTCTTACCTCTTGCTTGTTCTGCTGAGTTGCATGCACTGGCTCACTTGCTTGAGCCCTCTACACTGCTATAATGAACCATTTTGCAAGACACCTCCAAGGACAATTTGGTATACTGCCTTATTCAACAGCAGGAGCCACAACGTTAAGCTAGGAGAATCTTTTCCCCTGGCATTTGCTCTAGAAATGTTAACGGCAAGCCCTACACAGAGAAAATCAAGGCAGCCTTCGTGTTATTGGTCTCGGCTTCTGAAAATGGGCATATGTTTTAGCAGCAGTGAAACAATTCCAATTGAATAAAAAGTGGAGCAGAAGGTGGCATTAGAATTTAAATTAAAGCTACTAATTAGAGTTACTGATGAATGCTTAGGATCAGAGCAAAATATGTTTTTAGCTCCTTTCATGCAAGAGAGACAGACCTCACTCCTTCAGACTTCACCTTCCCAATATTTTTTCAGGTGTGGCTGCTGCATTCATATGTACAAAGTATCGCAAGAAGCATCTTCACTTTCTATTATTTCAAGGTGCCCAAAGGGGGCATAAAATGTGGATTTAAAAAAGGAAACTCTAATCCTCTTTCAGCTATTACCGTAACATCTCCAAACGATTCCTACCAGGAACTGAATCAACGTTTAAACAATATACTTGTCAGTTTTACAAAAAAAAGGCTCTTGACACAGGATTCATAAAAGCTTTTACAAGAACTGTTCCTTGTAACCCCGAGAACGGTCACATTTTAGATCGTTTCTGCACAATATCAAAACAATTACATGCAAATAAATTCACTGCCCCAAATTCCTTTCCACAGTTTTTCTATCCCATGTGAGCCTAGATCTGCTCTAAGTTTTAAATAACATTTATAATTATTTTATAGTGCAGGTTCAACTTATCACAAGGAATAGGACTATAGCCTTCCAAGGGAAACATCTCTGTTACTCTTATTCCTGGCAAAGAGCTCCTGTGACCACAACTCATGCTCACAGCCTGGTTGGTGTTGCGGTTAAATGTCAGGCCGTGAGTAATGGGCCCATCAGCCCCTTGCCAGGAATCTGCCGCAAAGTTTTACCGCAAGAGTGTTGAACTCATTTGTGATGTGGGCTGGATGTGACATAAATGTGATTTGGTCAAGCTGGGCCATGGGGGGTGAGCTGCCTCAGCTGGCTACAGAACGGCACTGTGGGTTTGTCTGGACTGCAAGACTATAGAAGGGTGGGGTGGCCACCTTGAGAGGGCTTATCAGGGCCACGAACCAGCTGAGGAGAAACCTTCTCAAGGGGTGGGGGGTGCCTCAACTGGTTCGCAGGCCTGATAAGCTCCCTCAAGGGGCCACATCCAGGCCACATGTTAGAAGAAGAAGAAGAAGAGGAGGAGGAGGAGGAGTTTGGATTTATATCCTCCCTTTCTCTCCTGTAGGAGAATCAAAGGGGTTTACAATCTCCTTGCCCTTCCCCCCTCACAACAAACACCCTGTGAGGTGGGTGGGGCTGAGAGAGCTCCGAGAAGCTGTGACTAGCTCAAGGTCACCCAGCTGGCGTGTGTGGGAGTGTACAGGCTAATCTGAATCCCCCAGAGAAGCCTCCACAACTCAGGCAGCCTGCTTTAGAGCATAACTGCTTTAGAGCATAACATGCCTGCTTTAGAGCATAACTTTGGGCAAGTCACTCTATCTCTCAGCCTACTCCAAATTACGTGACTGTTGTATGGGCAAAATGGAGGCAGAACCACATGAAAAGAGCCACTTTTCCTTGAAGGAGAAGTGGCTCTTTTCATGTGGTTCTCCCTCCATTTTGAAGGAAAAGTGAAAGGAAAACATGTAGCCACACCACGCCAACCACCAGCCTGAAGCGTGCATTCAGAAGCACTCTGCGTCAACTGGTCAGGCTGTTCAACAAAAGGCACAATTATGTAAACACTGAATACCAAAGCGGGTTTTTATACACAGGCTACAGAAGAGAGAAGGACAATGTCAATGGACTTTCAATTTGACCTGGAAATACGGTTTCATTTTTTACACCGAAAAAAGGAGACTTAAATGAGCAGATTAAAACTGGTTTCTTGGTTATTAGAGAAACGATGCCCTCTGCTGGATTTCTCATTACAGAACACCTGCAGAAACACAGGAACACTGGTAGACTCGCTGTTGTGGGTTTTCTGTGCTGTGTGTTCACAGTCTGGTAGTTTTTGCTCCTAACATTTTGGCCATATCTGTGGATGGCATTTTCAGAGGCGTGTCATGGTAAGATGTGTTTCTTTCTGTGGCACAGTGTGGAGTGATTGTGTGGTGGGGGAATACGTTTTGTCCGGCTCACGGAGGGATATGTGTGTGGGTGAGCTATATTTGCATGTGCCCGGGTAGAGTTCGACAGCTATTTGATATCATCCACACACATTTCACTAATCCAGCAAACACGAAGTAGCCAAACCAGCAAAATTGCAGGCAAACTCTGAAAACGGGTGCTGCTGCGTGTCCATGGGGGGAGGCTGACGGGGCCGTGTGATTGCCCTTGTTTTCAACGAACACAGCCCTCAGCCCTTCCTCCTCCTCCACTGATCCAAGCAAAACATGGCTCTTCTTGGAACGGGTACATTGTCATAAATTTTGAAGTGTGGAGGAACATCCTGCCCCTTTATTTTGTTTTGGTGTGATAAGTTCATCACAGTAGACCAACAGCAGGGTTTTGGTGCATGCAGCCTCCATGTTTGTATTTTCCTTCTAAATTGCAAATTTAATCACAAAAAGGGGGGGGGGTTGGAACCTCACAAAATAAGGCAGCAAAATAAGTCTCCTAAAATGGAGGAGAACCTGCAACTGACCCACTGGGATGGAACCCCCTCCATATAATGGTGTGAGGAACGCAGATCCCAATCTGGTCAGTGTCTGACTGTGGGAGCTACCAAGTCCTCTCCTGGAGTGCCCTTTCTGGAGAAAGGGAAAGTACTGCCAAGATGCCCGTGGGCGCTTGGATGTCTTGGGAGTACTGGCTCCGTGAATCAAGCCTTGTCAATTTCATCAGCGTTTAGCATGCTTTTGCTAGATTGGTGCTGCCAAACTTTTTAAAATAAAAAATGCTGGGAAAATCTTCCACGAACTTTCAAACATCCCAAAGTGTTGGTGGCGTGGCAATGAAGGGGGAGGAGGCGTGGAAGGTCAAGTGGAAGGAACAACAGTGGTGCAAGTGGGGGAGGGGGTAGAGGGGGAAAAATCCGTGGAAGTCTTTACACTTCAGGATTTCCTCCACCTTCGCTGCAAAGGAAAAATTCATGTTTTGTAAGCATTCACAAAACACAGGGAATAACTGAATGGGTGGTGCTGAGGAGTGGAAAATACAGGCAGGCAGGAAAAGCCCTTGTGGGGAATGTATGCTGAAAGTGAAGGAGAAGACTCGTGGGTAAAAGGCCTAACATTTTTAGAGAATATTTTCTTCATATTATGATTTAAGGTAGTAAAGAGCCGTGGGTACAGTCAACTCCTGGAAACCATGCTACATGCAAAAGAGAGGGAGAGCGAACTCACACAGTGCAATCCTAAACCAAAGGTCAGTAGAGAATAAAAGGACACAGCTCTGTTTAGGATTGCGCTGATAGTTACAAAGTAAGAGCCAGATAAGAATCCAAGCTGATCTTGCAGATAGGCGGTGGTGCCAAGTTCAATTGTGGGCAGTCCCCGGGCACAGCTCCCTGATGACAGGAAGGTCTTCCTCAGGTTCTGGAGTTCGCTAAGAAGTGTCACTGTGGCAGACACATCCAACCACAGATCACTCACACTCAGACACACAGATACACAAAACAAATCTCACTTAGGAAAATGTGCCAGACACATGAAAAAACTGAACTCCGTCCTTGAAAGAACAAAAATTAATTATTAGCCTAATAAAGCTGAACCAGGTAAGGAAGCTAAATGCAGTTAAACCGTATCTAAAAATAAACAACTATGATCTCAGGGAGCATTATTCAAATAAATATTGCAGTGGGGCAAAAATGCTGTCTCTGTTAGTTCTTATGCGCACAGGACCAGTGTGGTGGTTCTTGTAATTGTTCTGGATGATCAAATATTTTATTTTACAAAACTGTTTTTTTTCCAGTCCACAAATATTTGTAAAATCTACGATGTGGTCTCAAATTGAAAAGTTTACAGACCCCTGATTAGAATCACAGGTGTCTAACTCGTGGCCCTCCAGATGTTATGGACTACAGTTCCCATCATCCCCTGGGGGGGGGGGGTGGGGGGGGGGCACACGGGGGTGGGGGGCGTGGGGGGTGGGGGGGGGGGGGGGTGGGGGGGGGGGGGGGTGGGGGGGGGGGGGGGTGGGGGGGGGGGGGGGTGGGGGGGGGGGGGGGTGGGGGGGGGGGGGGGTGGGGGGGGGGGGGGGTGGGGGGGGGGGGGGGTGGGGGGGGGGGGGGGTGGGGGGGGGGGGGGGTGGGGGGGGGGGGGGGTGGGGGGGGGGGGGGGTGGGGGGGGGGGGGGGTGGGGGGGGGGGGGGGTGGGGGGGGGGGGGGGTGGGGGGGGGGGGGGGTGGGGGGGGGGGGGGGTGGGGGGGGGGGGGGGTGGGGGGGGGGGGGGGTGGGGGGGGGGGGGGGTGGGGGGGGGGGGGGGTGGGGGGGGGGGGGGGTGGGGGGGGGGGGGGGTGGGGGGGGGGGGGGGTGGGGGGGGGGGGGGGTGGGGGGGGGGGGGGGTGGGGGGGGGGGGGGGTGGGGGGGGGGGGGGGTGGGGGGGGGGGGGGGTGGGGGGGGGGGGGGGTGGGGGGGGGGGGGGGTGGGGGGGGGGGGGGGTGGGGGGGGGGGGGGGTGGGGGGGGGGGGGGGTGGGGGGGGGGGGGGGTGGGGGGGGGGGGGGGTGGGGGGGGGGGGGGGTGGGGGGGGGGGGGGGTGGGGGGGGGGGGGGGTGGGGGGGGGGGGGGGTGGGGGGGGGGGGGGGTGGGGGGGGGGGGGGGTGGGGGGGGGGGGGGGTGGGGGGGGGGGGGGGTGGGGGGGGGGGGGGGTGGGGGGGGGGGGGGGTGGGGGGGGGGGGGGGTGGGGGGGGGGGGGGGTGGGGGGGGGGGGGGGTGGGGGGGGGGGGGGGTGGGGGGGGGGGGGGGTGGGGGGGGGGGGGGGTGGGGGGGGGGGGGGGTGGGGGGGGGGGGGGGTGGGGGGGGGGGGGGGTGGGGGGGGGGGGGGGTGGGGGGGGGGGGGGGTGGGGGGGGGGGGGGGTGGGGGGGGGGGGGGGTGGGGGGGGGGGGGGGTGGGGGGGGGGGGGGGTGGGGGGGGGGGGGGGTGGGGGGGGGGGGGGGTGGGGGGGGGGGGGGGTGGGGGGGGGGGGGGGTGGGGGGGGGGGGGGGTGGGGGGGGGGGGGGGTGGGGGGGGGGGGGGGTGGGGGGGGGGGGGGGTGGGGGGGGGGGGGGGTGGGGGGGGGGGGGGGTGGGGGGGGGGGGGGGTGGGGGGGGGGGGGGGTGGGGGGGGGGGGGGGTGGGGGGGGGGGGGGGTGGGGGGGGGGGGGGGTGGGGGGGGGGGGGGGTGGGGGGGGGGGGGGGTGGGGGGGGGGGGGGGTGGGGGGGGGGGGGGGTGGGGGGGGGGGGGGGTGGGGGGGGGGGGGGGTGGGGGGGGGGGGGGGTGGGGGGGGGGGGGGGTGGGGGGGGGGGGGGGTGGGGGGGGGGGGGGGTGGGGGGGGGGGGGGGTGGGGGGGGGGGGGGGTGGGGGGGGGGGGGGGTGGGGGGGGGGGGGGGTGGGGGGGGGGGGGGGTGGGGGGGGGGGGGGGTGGGGGGGGGGGGGGGTGGGGGGGGGGGGGGGTGGGGGGGGGGGGGGGTGGGGGGGGGGGGGGGTGGGGGGGGGGGGGGGTGGGGGGGGGGGGGGGTGGGGGGGGGGGGGGGTGGGGGGGGGGGGGGGTGGGGGGGGGGGGGGGTGGGGGGGGGGGGGGGTGGGGGGGGGGGGGGGTGGGGGGGGGGGGGGGTGGGGGGGGGGGGGGGTGGGGGGGGGGGGGGGTGGGGGGGGGGGGGGGTGGGGGGGGGGGGGGGTGGGGGGGGGGGGGGGTGGGGGGGGGGGGGGGTGGGGGGGGGGGGGGGTGGGGGGGGGGGGGGGTGGGGGGGGGGGGGGGTGGGGGGGGGGGGGGGTGGGGGGGGGGGGGGGTGGGGGGGGGGGGGGGTGGGGGGGGGGGGGGGTGGGGGGGGGGGGGGGTGGGGGGGGGGGGGGGTGGGGGGGGGGGGGGGTGGGGGGGGGGGGGGGTGGGGGGGGGGGGGGGTGGGGGGGGGGGGGGGTGGGGGGGGGGGGGGGTGGGGGGGGGGGGGGGTGGGGGGGGGGGGGGGTGGGGGGGGGGGGGGGTGGGGGGGGGGGGGGGTGGGGGGGGGGGGGGGTGGGGGGGGGGGGGGGTGGGGGGGGGGGGGGGTGGGGGGGGGGGGGGGTGGGGGGGGGGGGGGGTGGGGGGGGGGGGGGGTGGGGGGGGGGGGGGGTGGGGGGGGGGGGGGGTGGGGGGGGGGGGGGGTGGGGGGGGGGGGGGGTGGGGGGGGGGGGGGGTGGGGGGGGGGGGGGGTGGGGGGGGGGGGGGGTGGGGGGGGGGGGGGGTGGGGGGGGGGGGGGGTGGGGGGGGGGGGGGGTGGGGGGGGGGGGGGGTGGGGGGGGGGGGGGGTGGGGGGGGGGGGGGGTGGGGGGGGGGGGGGGTGGGGGGGGGGGGGGGTGGGGGGGGGGGGGGGTGGGGGGGGGGGGGGGTGGGGGGGGGGGGGGGTGGGGGGGGGGGGGGGTGGGGGGGGGGGGGGGTGGGGGGGGGGGGGGGTGGGGGGGGGGGGGGGTGGGGGGGGGGGGGGGTGGGGGGGGGGGGGGGTGGGGGGGGGGGGGGGTGGGGGGGGGGGGGGGTGGGGGGGGGGGGGGGTGGGGGGGGGGGGGGGTGGGGGGGGGGGGGGGTGGGGGGGGGGGGGGGTGGGGGGGGGGGGGGGTGGGGGGGGGGGGGGGTGGGGGGGGGGGGGGGTGGGGGGGGGGGGGGGTGGGGGGGGGGGGGGGTGGGGGGGGGGGGGGGTGGGGGGGGGGGGGGGTGGGGGGGGGGGGGGGTGGGGGGGGGGGGGGGTGGGGGGGGGGGGGGGTGGGGGGGGGGGGGGGTGGGGGGGGGGGGGGGTGGGGGGGGGGGGGGGTGGGGGGGGGGGGGGGTGGGGGGGGGGGGGGGTGGGGGGGGGGGGGGGTGGGGGGGGGGGGGGGTGGGGGGGGGGGGGGGTGGGGGGGGGGGGGGGTGGGGGGGGGGGGGGGTGGGGGGGGGGGGGGGTGGGGGGGGGGGGGGGTGGGGGGGGGGGGGGGTGGGGGGGGGGGGGGGTGGGGGGGGGGGGGGGTGGGGGGGGGGGGGGGTGGGGGGGGGGGGGGGTGGGGGGGGGGGGGGGTGGGGGGGGGGGGGGGTGGGGGGGGGGGGGGGTGGGGGGGGGGGGGGGTGGGGGGGGGGGGGGGTGGGGGGGGGGGGGGGTGGGGGGGGGGGGGGGTGGGGGGGGGGGGGGGTGGGGGGGGGGGGGGGTGGGGGGGGGGGGGGGTGGGGGGGGGGGGGGGTGGGGGGGGGGGGGGGTGGGGGGGGGGGGGGGTGGGGGGGGGGGGGGGTGGGGGGGGGGGGGGGTGGGGGGGGGGGGGGGTGGGGGGGGGGGGGGGTGGGGGGGGGGGGGGGTGGGGGGGGGGGGGGGTGGGGGGGGGGGGGGGTGGGGGGGGGGGGGGGTGGGGGGGGGGGGGGGTGGGGGGGGGGGGGGGTGGGGGGGGGGGGGGGTGGGGGGGGGGGGGGGTGGGGGGGGGGGGGGGTGGGGGGGGGGGGGGGTGGGGGGGGGGGGGGGTGGGGGGGGGGGGGGGTGGGGGGGGGGGGGGGTGGGGGGGGGGGGGGGTGGGGGGGGGGGGGGGTGGGGGGGGGGGGGGGTGGGGGGGGGGGGGGGTGGGGGGGGGGGGGGGTGGGGGGGGGGGGGGGTGGGGGGGGGGGGGGGTGGGGGGGGGGGGGGGTGGGGGGGGGGGGGGGTGGGGGGGGGGGGGGGTGGGGGGGGGGGGGGGTGGGGGGGGGGGGGGGTGGGGGGGGGGGGGGGTGGGGGGGGGGGGGGGTGGGGGGGGGGGGGGGTGGGGGGGGGGGGGGGTGGGGGGGGGGGGGGGTGGGGGGGGGGGGGGGTGGGGGGGGGGGGGGGTGGGGGGGGGGGGGGGTGGGGGGGGGGGGGGGTGGGGGGGGGGGGGGGTGGGGGGGGGGGGGGGTGGGGGGGGGGGGGGGTGGGGGGGGGGGGGGGTGGGGGGGGGGGGGGGTGGGGGGGGGGGGGGGTGGGGGGGGGGGGGGGTGGGGGGGGGGGGGGGTGGGGGGGGGGGGGGGTGGGGGGGGGGGGGGGTGGGGGGGGGGGGGGGTGGGGGGGGGGGGGGGTGGGGGGGGGGGGGGGTGGGGGGGGGGGGGGGTGGGGGGGGGGGGGGGTGGGGGGGGGGGGGGGTGGGGGGGGGGGGGGGTGGGGGGGGGGGGGGGTGGGGGGGGGGGGGGGTGGGGGGGGGGGGGGGTGGGGGGGGGGGGGGGTGGGGGGGGGGGGGGGTGGGGGGGGGGGGGGGTGGGGGGGGGGGGGGGTGGGGGGGGGGGGGGGTGGGGGGGGGGGGGGGTGGGGGGGGGGGGGGGTGGGGGGGGGGGGGGGTGGGGGGGGGGGGGGGTGGGGGGGGGGGGGGGTGGGGGGGGGGGGGGGTGGGGGGGGGGGGGGGTGGGGGGGGGGGGGGGTGGGGGGGGGGGGGGGTGGGGGGGGGGGGGGGTGGGGGGGGGGGGGGGTGGGGGGGGGGGGGGGTGGGGGGGGGGGGGGGTGGGGGGGGGGGGGGGTGGGGGGGGGGGGGGGTGGGGGGGGGGGGGGGTGGGGGGGGGGGGGGGTGGGGGGGGGGGGGGGTGGGGGGGGGGGGGGGTGGGGGGGGGGGGGGGTGGGGGGGGGGGGGGGTGGGGGGGGGGGGGGGTGGGGGGGGGGGGGGGTGGGGGGGGGGGGGGGTGGGGGGGGGGGGGGGTGGGGGGGGGGGGGGGTGGGGGGGGGGGGGGGTGGGGGGGGGGGGGGGTGGGGGGGGGGGGGGGTGGGGGGGGGGGGGGGTGGGGGGGGGGGGGGGTGGGGGGGGGGGGGGGTGGGGGGGGGGGGGGGTGGGGGGGGGGGGGGGTGGAGGGGGGGGGGGGTGGGGGGGGGGGGGGGTGGGGGGGGGGGGGGTGGGGGGGGGGGGGAGTGGGGGGGGGGGGGGGTTGGGGGGGGGGGGGGCGGGGGGGGGGGGGGTGGGGGGAAGGGGGGGGGGTGGGGGGGGGGGCTGGCAGGGGATGATGGGAATTGTAGTCCATAACATCTGGAGGGCCGCGAGTTTGACACCTATGGCCTATAATCACTCATCTATTCCATCTGACATTTTGATTTGGACTTCCTTCCAGTGTTCCCCCACCCCCACGAGGTTTATCTAACCACCAGACAAACAACTCAACACCGCGGTCCTATATTTAGTTGACAGAGTAGCAACATTAAAATGCTAGGCCAGTTGCAAAAAAATAAAAAAACTTGGATCTGCTGAGCTGAAACTCCTTGCCAGACAAGTAACACTAAACCTGCCTGAAACTGGGCTATGTGTCCTATGAACCTCTGAATATAACAGCAACCAGGCTCTGCCAATCAGAAGTGTGTTGAGACATACACAAACCAAAAGTTCAGTATGCTGAAGCTAGGAAACTGTTTGCATTCACCCAGATTGTGCACATCAAGCCAAAACGCATATGCTGCACTTTTGCCTTAGTGTTTTTCAATTATGTTTAATTCCATACAAGAACATTCAGGAATGTGGCCTTAACATCTTTCCATTACACGAAAGCTGTGCCTTGTGTTGATGTGCTGCATTATGTCTTTGTGATATATGTACTTTGGAATCAAGAGAGATCAGTCACCTTGTCCTTGTAGCAGTCAAGGTTATGTTTATCTCACCCTTTCTTAACAGCCAACCAAGAGTCTTCCAAGAACATTGCCCTCTCTGGCGAAGGTTTCAGCTTTTCACTCTGGCTCTGCACCAAATTGTTCAGATTGTCTTCATGAAATTCCCCTTCACTTGCATTTTTTTTTAATTCTGGGAAAAACAAACTACTTATTCTTTAGCAGAAGCGCCACTTAGAAAGCAGCAGAAACTAGACAAGGGCAACAAGCAGTTGGTCTCTCCTTCAGGGTTGCTTGCTCTTGGTTGGGAATACCTGGAAATTGGGGGGGGGGGGTGAATCCTGGGGAGGGCAGAATTTAGGGAGAGACCTTCGCAGGGTACAATGCCACCCTCCACAGCAGTCGTTTTCTCCAGATCTTGGTCGTCTGCAATAGCAGATCTCCTTGTCTGGAGATCAATTGCAATAGCAGATCTCCAATAGCAGACCAGATTTCCTACTTTCCTTTCGACCAAGGACTGCACTGTTTCTCCAAGGAACAATGCATGTGTTCCTATACTGTTTCCCTTCCTTCCTTTTACCCACACAACAAACCTGTCAAGATAGGTTTGCCTGAAGAAAACCGACTTAGCCCAAGATCTGGACCCAGGTCTGCCAGGTCGTAATGCAACACACTAAGTAAACCCCACTGGTTGCGTCCTGAAAAAAATTAACCCTTCTAACACAAATAAATATAAAACTCCCCCTCCTTCCACCAAAGGCTTTCTCTCGCGTCACCATAGAGTCGGGAAAAAAAGTCACCCACCATAGCAGTAAGGAAAGGCAGCACCGCGATTGGCACTGAGGGGGCACAACGGAGCCGTTCTAGGGTTTGGCGTCTCGGTGACAAAAAGCCCGCTTTATTTTGCGCGTGGCACCCCACGCGCAAGATAAAGCGGGTTTTTCGTCACCGAGACGCCCAACCCTAGAACGGCTCCGTTCTGCGCCCAGGGCCAATCGCGGCGCTGCCTTTTCTTACCGGAAGCTCAGCTCCCTTTCTGCTTGCAGCCGTCGCCCAGGCAGGCTGCTTAGCCTCTTGCCCCGTAGCCCCAGGAACGGGTTGCCCCGTCTTACCGAGAGGCTGAGTCCAACGCTGCTAGAGCTTTGCTACCCTGCAAATACAAAGAGCGCCTGACCGGCTGCCCCTGGCCATGGTGAAGAACAGCAACAGCTGCCCTTGGCCGCTGACCCAGTTTGGGTGGAGGGAGGTGATGGAGGAAGTCCAGCGAAAGCGAGCCGGTTGGTGGAGGAAGGAAGACGGAGTACAGATGCCGCGTGGATGTGGCAACCCCTTCCTCGCCTAGACAGAGCCCTCCGCCGCTGGGTCGAGCGGGGAGGGGCTTTGTGTCCAAATGCTGCAGAATAACCCCCCGCCCCCCGTAAAAATGTGTGTGTGATAAAGGGTTTAAAAATTGCAACCCTTCTAGGCTACGTGTTGCACTGCACTGTACATTCTGTTATTGCATGACGAAGCAGGAACGAATAGTGTGGGTGCCAGTGCTTCAGGTCTTTGGTGGTCAGGAGAATGAATAGGGTAGTTTCTTAATCTGATTAACTGGACTTGTAGTCAATGCAGTTTTCAATAGGGCAAAATGGACACTCTTTTTTTGGCCCTCTCCCTCACGACCCTCTCTCTTCACCTGTTTCATTTTCCCAACAGCTTGTTGAGGCAGCTTAGACAGGCGGACTGATGACTCTATGGTCTACAATGGAGCTTCATTGCTGAGTTAGATTCCAGTTCCCCAGCAATAAATGGGCATTCTAATCTTTATACCATGCTGGCTGTATGAGTGAAAGGTGTTTCAGAAAACTTCTGCACTTCCTTTCATCTGGCCTGAGAGGGATTTAATCCCCCCCCCCCCTCCAGGAACTCCGGTAATGAGCAGGAAATAAGTACCCAGTTAAAGTAAATAAATACCACTTCAGGATTCTGGCATCTCGGGCATGGCTCACACGCACGAGGATAAATTGGCAGAGTTCTGAGATGGTAGAATGGCTTATGCTACATCAGTTTTGGTTGTTCCTTTTGCCTACTATTTGTCCATACAGATAGAAAACTAACAAAGCAAGAGAAGAGAGTCTATCCCCTCTATTTTCTGTATAGCTTTTCTGTTTGTTTTAAACATAGGGAAGCATTCCAATGTGTTTTGTGATGCTTCACCCTTAGTAGTTAATTCTTCCACTCTCCTGGCTGCAAGCGGAAGTACAGTTTCTGGGCCTGGTTGATTAAAGGGCATGACCCTATTTGTCTTTTTTTCAAATGCAGCGGAAGTATATGTAGGATTACTTTGTGCAAACAGTTTTTCAGTAGACTTGTACCTATAATACTGCAAGTAAATATTTGCATTGCTTAGCTTTGGCTTATCATTGAGTTTTTAAAAGCACAGGAACCCTGACTAATGAGTAGTATAAAGTTGGCAGCTCTATGGCAAAATCTGACCAACACACCTAATAGGATGACCAGATATAAAGGCAAAGTGGACAGATAAGAGAATTTCTGTAGGAGCCATTTTTCTAACCCTGCAAATGCCTGCTCAAATGCCTTCTGTTAAAGGTACAAGAATCCTGTTTTCCTTTGCATCCGGTCACACAAACAAAAAACACCCAATAGCTTTATTTTCTGAAAGCTGAATACTATTAGTGTAATCCAAATAACATTTTCCTGGGAGTAGGCCAGGAACTAGATGAGTAGATGGGAATAGGCTTCGGAATAGCCTTGTTTAGGATGGCACTGTATGTAACAGAATACATTTTTCTGTGTAAAAGGCACCTACGCCATTGGAGAGCAAATACAATGGCAGGCAAATGCCATACAGCCTCGCAGTCCCCAAACCCAGAAGGGCCCACTGCTCCAAAGCTATGCCCATGTAGAACAACATGCTGGTGGGGGATGGGGGAGACACCTTTAATCATCTTCCACCAGGATTTCAGGCTGGGAATGCCCCTCTCCCTGGCTGCTGACTTACGCCACCAGAAAGTGTGGCTTAAGTCATTTTGCACATGTGGCTTTTTCAGGCAGTCAAGGGGGTGTTATGTTATTTTGTAGGGGTGAACTTCCCATGCCACCTGAAACTCCTTTGGAGGCAGCACAGCAATGCAGAAGCAATGCTGACCCTGGCCGCCATGCACTCTGAATTGAGCTGCCTATCCCACATCCTCGTTCATACATCAACCATCAGGTACCCCTGGAGGGCTATAAGCAGTCCGTAGAAAGCTAAGTCTCCCCATAGTTGTCCCACAGTTGTACTCAAGCCAGTTACTGCCTCACCATGGAAGTCATTGTGACTATTTTCTGTGTAGGACAGAAGAGCCCTGAATGGAAGAGGTGTGAAGCCACATTCACATAAACAGTTCAGCAGTTAAGGGTTTTTTATTTACTCCTTTCCACAAATGTATTTAGACAGCTGAATCACGTTCCATTTCTAATTTTCCCTCTCTGAGGGTTTTTTTAACCTATTAAGTGGATTTAAAATGGATGTAACTTTGCGTACTGGACCAGCACTCCTTGTTGATAAGAAACGTGGGGTATAAACAAAATAAATAAATAAATAAATAAAAAGGACTACCCAACTGCCTTTTCTATTGCATTTGCCAGTAGCATTTCTCTATGCAGAAGGATGTGTGTGGTGGGGGGATCAATTGAAGCAAGGAGTAGTAGATGTTTCTGAATTGACTGGAGGAAAAACAGCATGTGCAGACAGAATACCACTGTATTATGTGACCAGCTACCCATTTCCTAGTCAGGAATTACTAATACCCAAGGCATTCTCCACCTCAAACAGCGAGTCTGCGTACCATGCACATAAGGGTGCTTGGGCTAACTCTTTCCCTGGCTTTAGAAAAACATACAGGGGAAACCCATATCATTATACTGTGACACTCCACTTCCGCAAGCAGAAAGAAATCACAAGGGTAGCACTTACCTGGTTGGGTTGCCTTTGGAGGAGAGAGCGCTGGAAACTGGTGGCTTTTTTCGGAGGGGGCAGGGGTAGTATTTGCTATACCTACAACTATAGAGGTAGCAAATCCACTTCTGTCATCACATCCTTAGACAGAGGTCACCTTGGGTGCTTTAGCCAACTCACAGAAGTGTCTATTTCTTTAAGAATCTTAAAGGGGGTTTCTTTTCATGCACAAAAACCCATATAGTTGCCCCTTTCCTTCAATATGGAGGAGGAAGTCACTTCTTCCAAGTCCGTAAAGACTGGAGCAGGAGTCGCTTCCTAGCATTAAGGAAATACCTGCAGTTGTTAACACTGAAACTACAATTGTTTCTTTGGTCATAAACTCTGGTTCCTGTGGGCAAACCCACAGACCCATTCTCTGTACATTCAGAACAATACTGTTCAATAGGTGGGGCAGGCACAGCCCTAACCTAGTGCATTTGTACTGAGAAGTAAGTCCTACATTACACAATGGCACTACCTTCCTAGCAAGAGTGCATAGGTTGCAATCCTGCACACACTTAGTTCAGTACAGACTCCAAGAAACTGGATATTTAATAGGACCAAGATCCTGGGAACTATCTGATCAAATAATTTCAGTTGGAAAGAGCTAAAAGGGTATGTCTTTAAAGTGCTGTCAAGTCCCAGTCGACTTATGGCAATCCATTAAGGTTTTCAAGGCAAGAGACTAACAGGTGGTTTGCCATAGTGACTCTTCGAATAGTGACTCTGGTATTCTTTAGTGGTCTCCTATCCAAATTCTAACTGGAGTGTGCACTGTTTAAGTTCTGAGATCTGTTGAGATCAGGCTAACCTGGCCTATCCAGGTCAGGGCAAAAAGATACTTAGGAGTCCTTAAAAGTCTGGTTTAAATCAAAGGGATAAAGAGGCAAACCTAATGACCTATGCACAGGCATTTGAAAGAAAATCCTGCCAACTCTGATAAGATTGTCTCCTATGTAAATGAACCCAGAACTGCAGCCTTGACTTATAAAGATGTGAGCCAAGGCCTAGCTACTGTTTTGAAGAGTATTAACTCTTTGTTAAACACGAAGCTTACTGAGAAACTTAAATATTGTACTGCAGACTGTCACAACACAAGCCTTTATTGGCATATAAAACAGGACAAAATTTTAAAACAAAACAAGGTTAAGAAATATAGTTAAAATTACTAATTTCCAGTATAAAATTTGCAACTGTTTCACAAAAGAGCACATCAGAGCTGTTCAGGAGATTGGGTATCTTATAACACTCATGCCACTGAGAACATTGCAGTGTACTGCAGACTGGTTCAAATGCAGAACTAGGGGTGGATACATCTGTTGCTAAAATCAACTAGCTTAGTCCCACCTAACACCATATAGCTTTCATGGCATTAATCAGTAAAACAGAGTTTATTGCCCACATTTGACTTCGTAAAGGTCAGAAGTATAAAGTGCCTCCAGTACTTTTCACTTCTAGCTTGTCAAAACTAGTGCTGGGATGAAGTGTGCCGGAAACAAACAGTGCCTTGTATGCCAAAAGAAACATTTAATTCTTCACTTATTAAATCACAGGGAAGAATCATGCACTAGTAAAGAACAAATAAATACTAGCCTGCCCTCAAGTTCCATTTTAATTCTGTGTCCAAAGTGAGATCCAATGTATATTTAAGCCACATTTTACTCCATGGGATCTCACACCCAAGTAGAAGTGCAAATGATTTCAGCCATAGGAAGCAATCCAGGGACCCTGCTTCCCATTGATCTCATGTTTGCTTTGTGCTCTAATGAACTAATTTTTCATGCTTGAGTTTCAGTTGATCAAATTAATTATTAACATTACAAAATAAATGCAACAGATGATTCATACACATGATAGTTTTACTTCTGCATGGACTGAGGCACATACAGAAAACCTTATGTAAAGGTCAGCTGTTAGAAAAACACACCTGGTAACAAATGTTTGTTATGGTGGTGAAGGTCAGCATGAAAAAAAAAACTACAGCCAGCCAGTGGAGGGTAGATAAATTTACAGGCAGGCAATTGCATTCAAGGCAAGTGAGAACCATGTAGATATTCATGAGGGAAAAGGGAGGATTGGGGTGAGAGGAGGTGTACCTTTGGAGTCCAATTTCCTCTCTCTTAGCAGTCCTTTTGCCAGTAACTGGACAAATGTTCACCACTGAGAAGATCATTTTGCCAGGAATGGGATGAATTCTTTCACCTTGGCTCATTCCGCACACGCAGAATAATGCACTTTCAAGCTGCTTTCAGGGCTCTTTGAAGCTGTGCGGAATGGCAAAAACAGTTGTGAAAGCAGCTTGAAAGTGCATTATTTTGCGTGTGCGGAATGAGCCCTAGAAACTGTTTCCTGAGCAGAAAGAAACCTAATCCTAAACTGCTTGGCCCTTCCTTGGTATGCATTTGGATATCTTACTTGTGCCTATAGAGCCCATTCTGAGAAGCATGTGCTTTCGCAGCCCACTGAATTCAACAGACTCACTGCCAAGTAAGTGTAGGAAGGATTGCTTTACTGTTTCGCCGTCTGATCAAGTAATATGCAAATTTTGCATGCACCTGCTTGCACTGCAGTCAGCCTCAACCTGCACCACCAAGATCATCCACATGGCTTGCAACTTGTCATAGCTCTTGTTCAAGCTTGATCTTACAGATGTTTGCTCAGCGCAGAGCACAATGAGGCTTGGTCTCCAGTACAAAATGGATAGGCTTGAAACATTGTTGTTTTGCATGCCTGCCTGCTTTCCTGGAGCAGGGCCAATGAAAAAATGGCCATGTGGCTTGTAACACCCTTATTTATTTAATTTATACCCTGACCTTCTCCCCAACAGGGTTCCAAAGTGGCTTACAATAATCTCCTCCCCTTCATTTTATCTTCACAACAACCCTGTGAGGTAGCAAGCTTCTCTGGCATGAGTGGGGATTTTAGTCTGTTGTGCTCACTGTTTTTTTTCTTTTTATTGAAGTTGCATTTTTGTCTACCTCTTTGGGCCCCCTGTGGGAAGAAAAGTGAAATTAAAAATGTGTGTGAGCAAATGTGCACACTCAAGAATGCATGAACCCAGCGTGTGCTCAGCTGAAGTGACTCCACACACCACCAAAATAAGATGCTACATGTTCTAACACTAGCACTTTGCATTGTGCCCAGTGGGCAATGGGCAGCAAGCACAGGTAGCTGTGACCCCCACGTCCAGTCTTTGACATTCATCCTGCAGACACTTTGGGGGCCAACTGAAGTTTCCAGTCTTGAAAGGCAGCCTTACTTACAGAGCATTATAATAACTGAACCTGGATATGATCAAAATATGGATCAAAGAACACCTGATAGATCAACTGTAGGTGATAAAAGGTGGTTTGTGCCATAGAAGAAACTGAGCCCCCAATGACTGGTCAAGAGGACCTAGCAACACTCTCAAGCTATCAATCTGCTCTTTCAGGAGTACAAACCCCCCTCAGCACAGAAACTTCATAAGAACATAAAAATCTTGCTGGATCAGATCAAGGCCCCATCAAGACCAGCAGTCTGTTCACAGCGGTCAACCAAATCCTTGGGTGATTTTCACTGATCTACAGCATCCCTATTACTCTCTTTAAGAATGTTTCAGGACTATCACAGACCTTGTTGCTGTTATCTGCTGGGAATTATTCACAGTCCGTGAGTAAATAACACAATGCAAAGGCTGTTTCCATTCCTAATCCAGAATGTGCCTCCCAAACCTATTTCTTCCAAGAATGCCCCAAACCTGTGACTATTTTAATAGTATTTTAAACCATGCCTATTGTTTTTGCGTCCCTATGCAACAGAGGAGATGCCATTATGCATTTTAATTGCCCAGCAGGAGAGTTTGGTCGATGCTGCCATTCCTGCAGAAGCAAGAAAAGGCAGCACCTGCCCAAATGACCTCTTTCGTAGAACTTTTGCAGCGTTTTGGCCCTTTGCTGGTCTTGAACTCATTGCTCATCATCACCCAATGAGCAGCAAGGCAGCCAGTCCATGTCAAGGCAGGTTTTTCTAAGTCCCCTAAGACACTCAGTGGCCCCACATTGGCCACAAGCCCTCGATGCACTGAGCTTTAGTATGGGGCCAGGAGAAAGTGTTCACTTTATGGCACTCTAATCTGGAGAACTGGGTTTGATTCCCAGCTCTGCCACTTGAGTTGTGGAAGCTTATCTGGTGAACTAGATTAGCTTGTGCATTCCAACACATGCCAGCTGCGTGACTTTGGGCTAGGGTCAGTTCTTCTGAACTCTCTTAGCCCACCTACCTCACAAGGGCTCTCTTGTGGGGGGAAGGGAAAGGAGCTTGTAAGCCGCCTTGAGTCTCCTTACAGGAGAGAAAGGTGGGGTATAAATGCAAACTCTTCTTCTTCCTCTCCTTCTTCACTGGGCTTCCCTTCCCGAGCCAGTTGCTCCTTGGACTTCCCGCGCGCCCGGCCTTGGGGCGGCTCCCGCCTCCTGGCTGCGCCCCTCCTCGGCCGCCTGTCCCCGCCTCTCCGCCCGGCCCCCTCGTTTCCTGCTGCTGGCGGAGGCCGAGGGAGAAGGTGGCGGTGGAGGCGGGGGACGGAGAGTAAAGTGCCCGGAGACCGAGAGGCGGCCCGCCGCTTGTCCCCGAAGGAAGCCCCGCGCCGCCGCCGCCGCCCCCTCCTCCCGCGCCCTCGCCTCCCCCTTTGCTTTCCTCCTCTGCAGCCACTTTCGCCTCCTTCCCTCCCGCCCCGGGACAAAAGAGCAGCAGGGCCATGTCCTCCTCCGGCGGCCACCAGCACAGCAAGAGCCGCGCCATCCCCACCAGGACGGTGCCCATCAGCGACTCGTCGCAGCTACCTCATGACTACTGCACCACGCCCGGCGGGACCCTCTTCTCCACCACGCCCGGAGGTGAGCGGGGCAGGGGGCGCGCCAGACCAGGCCGGGCCTGCCCTGCAAGCCACCACCGCACGGGGGGCACGAAGCGGCCGGGCACGCGGGAGCTCGCGGCTGCAAGGGGGGGCTTGCAAGGCGTGTTGCGTCGGGTGGGCGTGCAGGGAAAAGGCCCCGGGCTCGTGGTGGGAGGGGAGGGGCCGCCCGGTCCGCCATGCAAGCATAAGAGAGGTTTATTCGCAAGGAAGCCCCGGGACTTCGCTCTCCCGCAGCGTGGCGGACGCCCCCGGGGCCCCCCTGCGTTGCGAGGGCAGCTCTCGCCGTGCAGCGGCCCGGGGGTGGGGTGCGAGAGGGCAGCAGCGCGCGTGGCCGAAAAGGGAAGCGCTTTGCCTGCGCAGGCGATCGGAAAAATACGTTAAAAAATATAAGTTCTGGCCGGGGCGGGGGGAGACCACCAGCACCACCCCTTTCCCCGTGTGCTGCTATTCTTGCTGCCGGGGAGGCGAGGCCTACCTCGGGAACCGCGGCGCGCTATTTGTAAACAAGGCCCCGGAGCCTCGAGGAGGAGCCCGTGACTGTTGCACAAGAGCAGAGGAGGAGGCGGAGGAGGAGCCGCGGTGGGGAGAAGCCGCCGACAGCTGCCGCCGCGGGAAGGAGGCCGACGGGCGGGCGCGAACTCGGCCTGGGCAGGGCGGCCGGCCGACCTCCCGCAACATAACGGGGCCTCCTGGGTGGGGTGTTGTTGGGGATGGGAGTCCGGGAAAAGGCGCCTTTGGGGGCCTGCCCTGTCGGAAACCCCGACTTCTTGCTCGGTCGGGGACTTTTCTCCTTGAGTTTGCTAAAACGGAAAGGAATCTAGAATCCCTTCGGGTTGCCTGTAAATTTGAAAGCCTCTTGTGGCCACACCAGAAGGGGGGTGTAATATACGAAGCCTGCACCCAAAGCCATTTAAGCGCTGCATGCAAGGATTGTGTAAACCTTACAGGCTAGCTGGGAAGGCAGCATCCTAGTCTTGCAGTAACTGTTGGTCCAGTTTCAGAGAAGTCAGGCCAGGGCATTGGAATAGCATTTCAGGCAGGCGGAGGAGCTTTTGTTTTTAAAGAGTTAGATGGGCAGGTATTACACTTTAGGACCTGAGGAATAGTGGCCTCCATCCTGCAGCCCCCCAAAATTCATTGCTTTAAAAAAGAGTAGAAGTAGCCTTTAAGCTGGTTCTGCACAGGCAACACAAACAGATTAAATGAACCCATGAGGCCTGTGTCACCATTCGCACAGTGGGTGCAGGGGCCGTCCGGGATTGCTGGGATCCCAGCATCAGGATGCAGCATGGTTCGCACAGGAAATGCTGTGTTTCCCTATGAACCACGCATCTGAGAATCCCCACACCCAAGTATCCCTCACACACTTACTGGCACAAAAAAGTCAGCAGCCTAGAGAACCCACAATAATGGTGGATGGAAAGGGGGAAATAGAACAATTTCTGCTTGCCGTAGTTCACACAGGCAAGTAGGAAGTGTCTGAAACTCAGTTTAAAGGGAAAAAATTGCTAATGTAGCAATTTTCATTTTAAGCTGGGTTCAGACAATTATAATGGTTTAGAGGCGTTTGGGGAATCTGTGGGAACTTCTCCCCCATAACACTTTTTTCACACTCCTGAACCCATCATATTTGGCTTGTGGAGAATCATCCTACCCTGTTTCCCCGAAAATAAGACATCCTCTGAAAATAAGACGTAGTATAGGTTTTGCTGAAGTGCTAAATATAAAGCATCCCCCGAAAGTAAAACGTAGCAAAGTTTTTGTTTGGAAGCATGCCCGTCGAACAGAACACCAGAAAAATAAGACATCCGCTGAAAATAAGACATAGCGCATCTTTGGGAGCAAAAATTAATATAAGACACTGTGTCATTTTCGGGGAAACAGGGTGTGTTAGTTTCTTATAGCTATACAGGATTAAAACAGATACCCAGGATTAGTGTCCTGCTGTTTCTCTCTGTACTCCTTCATAACTCAAACATTGTCTTTACCTCAAGCTTAATTTTTCATTGCTCTAAAATAATTGATTAACACAGTCAAGTTCTAGTGTGGGTACAGCAAACAGGTGAAGCAAAGGAACGAGGATTGTACATTGTGTGTCCATTTCACACAATTTTCTATACAAGTCTTTATACCTAACTTGGGCTGCCGTCTTGCAAAGGCACACATCAGCATGATTTGTATCTGTACAATTATGTGTAGGAATATTGCCCTTTTTGTCAAATTTTGTCAGGCTTATGGATTGTTAATGTTTACCAGAAAACCTTAATTTACCTGTCACTTTTTTTTGCATACAGCTGAAAACCCAGCTCTTTTGTTTGCACCACTGAGTTGAGCTTAGTGTGCAGCCCTTGAACAGTATTGATGACATAACTTTCTTTTGTGGGTAATGGATTTCCCTTATGAACCTACTGCATTTTGTGCTACTCCTGTGTTTAAGCCCCCGGTATTTGAAATTAATGGGGGCAGGGTAGCTCTTTCATCAGGACACATTTTTGAGCCTCTTTAGTAGATAGTGATTTTTCTCTTCCATATGGCTGAGAACTGTGATGGTTGCCAATCGAGTGTAAGGGGTTAAAAGAGAACGTTATGGCTACAATATGTCAAAAAGCCATATTAGGCAGCAAAATAAACTATAAAAGTATTATTGTTTTGTGCAGAACCGCTGTACCATGCTGGTTATCCTTGGAAATCTGCAACAGAAATTTAAGCAGCTTCAGAAGTTAACCAGAACTTCAGTGACCGTGATACTGTTTAAAGGGAAATGAGGATTGTGCATTATAGATACCCCATTTTAGCTGAACGTCAGTTGTTCAGTCATCTGAACTGCTGTGTTTTTCCCACAGTGATATATTTCCATGTAGGCTGCAATCTTCTGTTTTGTTAGAAGCTCTGGCTGTCCAAATGTGTGATAACTAGTTATCTCAGCAAGGTTATATATGAAGTCTTACAAGTATATAAATAATGGGCAAAGAAAATGTGAAAAGAGGACAAATGTAGGAATTCAAAATATTAATTATTGTCTGTCAGTGTTTGTTTTTCCTCCAATCTTTTTTCCTTAGAACAGTTGTTAAAAGGTGTGTTTACTCCAAAATTACAAATTTTATTTCAAATACATCCTACCTGGCTTGGATAGCCCAGCTAGCCTGATCCTTGTCAACCTTGGCAAGTATTTGGAGGGGAGACCTCCGAGGAATACCAAGGTCATGATTCTTGCCTTGAAAACCATATTGGGGTCACCATAAATCAGATGAAACTTGACAGCAAAAAACCCCCGAACCTTTCTTTCAAATTAGCTCACGAGACTCTATCAATAAAACCAATAATGAATCCCAAAGTATGTTGAAAGGAAATAATCTGCTCAACAATATTAATTTTTTAAAAAAGTCTTGAAACCCCTTGCAAGCTACACAGCCTTGCACTGCCCCCTGAAGCCATTCCACTAGGTGGGTGTAACAAAAGAAAAAGGTTAAGGATCTTACAGAAGAAGAGTAAACAACCTTGGATGGGGGAACAGTGAGAAGAGACTGATTTAAGGAGCATAACTGGTGCATAAAGGTCATCTAGGGAGAGATGAATACGCTGCTTGGCCCATCATAATTAGCCTCTTTGCTGAAGATGCTAAAAGGATACCTGATTTGCTGCTAGCAGCTTTGTTAGCACTTGGCCAATGTGGCGCTTTCCCAGGAAATAATTGATGGCCTTTGAGGTCTTTAATTCCATCAGTGCTTTGCAGTAGTGGTGGGACGAAGATAGCAACATACCAGTCAACTGCTTAGTGCCTGTTGATTGACAGGGATTCCTGTGAAGGAAGCTGGATGAGGTTTACCTTGATGTGATTCACACATCTTATGCTAAATGAATGTATGCTTGGGACCACATAACCTTTACATTATAACTATTGTGTTTGCAGAGTACCAGCATATTCACTCTTGCATTCTAAGTTTGAAATGCACCAATGGACCACAGAAATTCTAATTAAAATAGCAAGTGATATTGCAAGACTAATGTCAACCTGTCCATGTTTTGCAGAATTTATCTGGCCATAATTGTTGTTAGGGCACCATTTTAGTTTTAATGTATTTAAATTCTAGAGTTTGTATCTGGTGGGCCACTGCGAGTAGCAGAGTGCTGGACTAGATGGACTCCGGTCTGATCCATCTGGCTTGTTCTTATGTATGGTTGTTGTTAGCCACCTTGAGCCTGGCTTGTGCTTGGAAAGGACAGGATAGAAACCTATACGTAATAAAATTGTTGAAATAACCTTAGGAATGGACAGACCAAAGTGCGTTTTGTGAATTTTGACTTTGGAAATATTGATGGATGCATATCCCGATATTCATAGTTTCATATACATAAGAGGAAGGTGGCTCAAAATGGAGACTAAAGATTTGCTGACAGGTACTTTGGGAGATATCAAGGATTGGAATAGTACTGCAGAATGTGACTAGCAGATAGGCAAAGGAGAAGGAATTTAGGAAGGTCAGAATATCAGCTTGCTGCTTAGGACTGCCAAGAAGAACTGAGGAGAGGCAAAAAGCACAGATTTTTGGCAATAGTGGGTTGGTTTCTCAGCGTATACAGAGTTCCTTCTGTCTTGCAGGAGACAAGTACCATGCTTGGTCTGTTTTTGTTTTGTTTGAAAGTACTGTGTGTGCCTTATTACCTGCCGTGGACATTGGCACTTTGCCCAGGTCAACAGGGAGTTGATGCTGGTGCCAAGAGGAAAAAGACATGAGCATTTGTCCAATAATTGACACTTCTGCTGAATCTTGCATTGAAAAGCTGCTTCGTGGCAAACATCTTGGGAGCTGTGTTGACTGAACTCTTGAAAACCAAAGTAGAAGAGTTCTCCCAGCTCAAGCCAGTTGCTTTCTGTCTTTCAAGAAGTGGATTCCTGTTAGGAAAAGGAACCATTGCTGCTTTCTGAGAGCAGTTAGAGAAGGTAATGGCAGTTTCTCCTGCCTGCAGCTATTAGTTCCAGGAATATATATGGTCAAAGCACATGCCATTAATTCCTCATAACCATGGGGAGTCGTTACTCAGTGTTTGTTTACTCTTAAGGCATAGTCCTTACTGCCTTGTTTTGAAGTTCAAGGGAACTAGTATATCACAGTCTCGTTATTCTCCTTGGATTAAAGTTGCAAAACATAAGGCAGCGTGTCTTGGTTTCAAACTTCTGTATTTCCGAAGGAGGTCAAGATCAAGGAGTTGGTTTTGAGATTCTTCCAGCATGCACGAAGACTGAAAATATTTAGAAATAAAAATGTGAGTTGGGGCGGGGTGCAGCGCTGAGATGCAGGTTGTATTAATCAGAATTCTTCTTGTCCCTCTTAATTTGCATTAATTTGATATCTAAAGCTTACTCTTACTCAGATGTGAAGAGTTTAGATTAAAAATATTTTAATTATAATATATTTCTGGCCTAGCCACTCTTTATGTGAACAATGTTAAGTAAGACTGTGCAGTGCTGGGTGGCATGCTGTGTTTCTGGCATCCAGTCTAGGAGCGAGGAATAAATAAGCAGGCTGATTTGACTAGAATATCCTGGATTTCATGCAGCTTTCCAAAGCAGCTACTGAGAGTCTAGCTGCCTACCTGCTTCATCAGTCACCTGCTCATCTCTCTCCAAGTACCAGCTGCTACTTTGGACCCTGTAGTGGGGAGTGAACCCTTGTGCTTTATTGTGTTAAGGTCAGAAGTACAGTCCCATGGCATATTTTCAGTTAGCTTAATAAGGCCATCTCTCTGGAATTTATATGAACTGCTACAGTTCAGTTTTGGGTGAACGTAATGCCTTGTTTACCTGTCAGTAGCGTTGCAGATTGACAAGCAATATGAAGTCATCTCAACTAGATAAACAGTGTGGTTTTGTGCAACACATTCTACAGTCCAAACCTTTGGCTTGCATCTCTTGGTTGTAAATTATCCCCTATCATTTTGAACACTTACCCTTGGTTTCCATTTATATCTGCATTTTAATGAGGTTCATGACCAAAAGAATGAACATGGAAGCCCTGTGCTGTCACTCAGATCACAGTTGAAAGAATCTGTTTAGTGTGTTGCTGTCGACAGTATATATAGCTTCTGGACTGTCCTTTTTCTTGCCAGTGGGCTTTGCAGACCAGTTCTCTTTTCAGTCTCCCTGTGGTTGTAGTGCAAATGGTGGGAACAGTTGGTGGGAGCTTTAAGCTGCTGGCATCAGTCCTCTTCACTGGAAGGCTATGTCAGTTACCTCGGTGAAGCTTATATCATTCTAAATATTGATGCAAAGGCTGGAAAAATGATACTTCTTGTATACAGGTAGACTACATGTACATGTTCTCAAGGCTACATTTATTGTCCAAATGTGAAATCAGTTTGATAATACGTGAAAGAGTTCAGTTATGAAATTCAACTTAATATTCAGACAATTTAACTTAATATTGCTGACAATTCATTTGAGACTATGAGGCTCTGATCCACCCAGTAATAATTTTGCATCTGTTTACAAAATTTGTTTTCTAATGTTAACATTTTTTCCCTGTCAGATTACAAAAATTAAGTTGCAGCTGTCTGTCCCTCTGAGGCCCCTTCTGCACATGCAGAATAATGCACTTTCTGTCTACTTTCACAATTGTTTGCAAGTGGATTTTGCTATTCTGCACAGTAAAAGTCCAGCTGCAAAGTGCATTGAAAGTGCATTATTCTGCATGTGCGGAAGGGGCCTGACTGTCTCTCACTTTCTCTCTGTCTCTTTCTCAAGTTTTGCATGTATTTGCATTTCTGTTTGTAGAAAAATATGGCATTTATCCTTTTACATTCCAAAAATGTCAGATAATATTTTATATACCAATGTTATAAATTATTTATTTTACATTGTTAAAGTAAGAAAATAAATAGGTTTGATGGGAAAATAAGTATTACATGTGTTTTAATTTCTCCCCAAATTTCTAGGTTTTTCTCCCTGAAAACTTTTTAGTTCCAGAAGTTTTACATCTCTGTATGCAAATAGCTGGCTGCTTATTGCAGTACCTCGATCCTTATTCTCCAGTCCAACTACAAATATTGATGATAATTAGACACCTCTGTTCTCCAAAGTAAGCTTTAGATCACCCTCATAGTGTGCCCTGCAGATTTTGGATCTCTGCCTCACAAGGTAACACATTCAGAGGCCTGCCTCAAATCCTTGCTTTTGAGAATCCTGGAAGCTCAAAACCCAGGTTTTGGGCAACAGATTAGGTTTATGGTTTATTAAATTTGTATACCGCCCTACCCCCAGAGGGTTCAGGGCAGTGAACAACAGCTACAGAGTAACAACAACAGTAATCATAACATTCAATAGTAACAAAAAAAGCGTAACATCAATAAACAACAACAATAATCCTAATAGTCAATAACAACCAGCAAGAGCATATAATAAACAAGAAGTAAATAACATGGCATGAATAATAACATAATATTTTAACCCAACATGCTAGCTATAATACATACAGCTTTCCAACATTGGATTTATAATAGTACAACATCAGCATAGTACATCGCTACATCCCATAACATCGCATAATAATTAACAATCATAAAATAATAATAACATAAAATAAAATAACATCACAAATTATAAACAACAATACTCATATAATGACATTCCTAGCAGCCTGAAAACAATGAGACGTAGGGTATGTCTCATTGCCGAAAGAGTCCCGGAGTCTGGGTACATGGCTTGATTCACTCCAAAACATGTTTCGGGGCATAGAGCTGTTTAAGTATCATCAGTTTTGTGGCTGGATTAGAGAATAAGGAACTGGAGCTGATGTCAGCCCCTTTAGGATCATTAATGGGTGAGGAGTCCTTGTTCAACATAAAAACGCTTGTGGAAGTTACCAATATCCAAATTCAGATTTTTTTAAAACAAAACCTGCCACAGGTCGCTGAGCTTGAATGTACTATATCTGATTTTATGTGTTTATTTTTTAAAAAAATTCAGCCTTTCTTTCTCTAGAACGTGAATAACAAGATATGAGATTGCCTGGAGGCTTCGCTTCATGAACAAATAGCATACCATGTGACTTTATAGCTTTCATAACTGAAGTGGCAACTTCCTAAATGTTTACAAAAAGTTGAGGCCTGGGTTTTTTGACTATAGTGGCGTGGTGGTTAAGAGCAGGTGCAGTCTAATCTGGAGGAACCAGGTTTGATTCCCCGCTCTGCCGCTTGAGCTGTGGAGGCTTATCTGGGGAGTTCAGATAAGCCTATACACTCCCACACACACCAGCTGGGTGACCTTGGGCTAGTCACAGTTCTTCGGAGCTCTTTCAGCCCCACTGACCTCACAGGGTGTTTGTGGAGGGAAGGGAGGGAAAGGAGACTGTAAGCCCCTTTAAATCTCCTACAGGAGAGAAAGGGAGGATATAAATCCAAACTACTACTCCTCTTCTCCTCCTCCTCAAGTTGAAAATGGGCTTTCAAATGCTGTTATCCTTTTCATGCCAGTCTTCAGTCACTTGGAGCGCTGTCGTGGCCTGAAGCAAACAGCAAAGAATCAGTTCCAGTTGAAGTTTGTGATCGCTTCCAGGTTAGCTGACCCTTTTAGGAGATGGTTGATAGCCATAGGTAGCATCTGGTCCTGCAACATCCCTTCTCTTGTTGTCTGTTATGTAGTCCTTGTCTTTTAGCTATTGTTGCTTGGTGCACAGATGGGACACCTAAGTATTGTGGATTTTAACAAGTGTGATGGGGCATAAGAAGCAATTGCTCTGCTTTCCTGGGCCCAAGCCGTTCAGAGCTCCTAGGTCAGAACAAAAGCCATAGCTGGTTGTTTGTAATAGCTGGGCAACCATTCTAGTTGGTGGACTATATAAGGGAAATGGATGCTCCAGGTGCGCAATTACAGAAGAAGAAATCATGACAAAGATGAGCATATCAGAGATTTGAGCTGAGAGAAGGGATGAAAGGGATGTGCAAGAAACAAATACCTTTGTCAAAAAATACCTTTGTTAAAAAGAAGTCTTGTTTCTGTACCACTGTACTACTTCTCACTTTTTGCCTTTCACGGGCCAAAAATGAGAATTAGACTTTTGGTGGAATGGCGTTTCACTCTGGTTGAGCCTATGAGTGCTCCCAGACTACATATTGCTGATAGGGGCTATTTTGCCAACTGCAGAGCGGGTTTTCCTTAGTTCTCGCCTCACTAGATACTGGGGACCTTAAAATTTGACAAGTGGACTGCAGAGGTCTGGATTCTGACCCACCAGTTCTGAGAAATTGTGAGCTCTCGGAAACCGTCTCCCCCCTCCCTTTTTTGTTTTTTCCTCATTAGTCTTTCTCTCCTTTTCTTATCTTTTCCCTTTTTTATCATTTAAAAAAGGAATTCTCCAAAATAGTCCTTTCTCTGTTCCTTACCCGCTAAACCTTTGTGCTTGCTTTGATTAAAACCAGACGAGGTAACTTTCTTAAGCTGGAGTAATGCCACTCATATGTGTTAAGACTGCTGTTTGTGTTTAACAGTGCACTTAGATGGATATCCTGTCTTCAAGAAAAAAGCTGACCAAAAAGACAAGTTTGTTTTGTTGGAATGAAGTACAGTGGAACCTTGGTTTTAGCTAACTTCAGTTATCGTTGGTTTGGCTTTTGTCGATTTTTTCCATGAACATTTTGTCTTGGTTTCCATTAGTTGCCTCGGATTTTGCTGCTTTCATCATTGTAGATCGCTACTAATTTCCTATGGAACTGTCCTATGGAAATCATTGCCTCACTTTTCGTCAGTTTCGGATTTTGCCGATTGTTTTTGGATGGATTACCGACGAAAACCGAGATTCCGCTGTACTGTGTGGCAGGTGATAGCAGTTAATGTGCTAACCTCCAGAAAATGCCAGAAAAGGGAAGAGGTATGCCTTTTCAACATAAAGAACCAAAGAGATGTATGGATAAATCCACCACAACTTCCTAGATCTTCTTTAGGTTGACTGCTGTGTCCTAGTGCCTGCCAACTCCCCCCCTCCCCCGCACCGCATTCTCTGTTCACATCAGAGAATCCAATTTAGGTGCTGGTTGTGTCAAAAACATTATTGCCTGCAATGGCAGCCATTGATCTTTGTAAAAAGATCATTTATGTTCCCCTGGACGGCTCTTAGCAAGACTTCACTTTTTTGTATAGTTGTGCCCTCCATTTAGTTTTCCATTCCTGGTGCGGGACCTACTAGTGCCAGGGAGCAAAGTGAAGCAAAGGAAGGAGATGACAGGGGTGGATGAAGTGTGTCCTTTTCTCCAGTTGAAGTTCAGGAGGCGATCAAGGATCAGAGATGGGGCAGTGGGCTTTGGAGAGCAATTTCCAAATACAACTTGGCATGAACAAAGGGCATGTACCTTCATCCTGAGCAGAAGAGAGAGCTGATAAAGCGTCTCTGACCTTAAACAGTGCTTTGGAGGCACTTGCCTTCAAAGCTCAGTATGGTGCATAAGTGCATAATTACAAAGGACAAATTTTGGGTGGGCTTCTAAGGTCAGCTCAAAATTGTGAATCCCCTCGAACAGGGGGGAAATTAGGCTGTCCTGTTAAACTGAGGTTGAAACCAAGTTTACCCTGAGAATACTGGAAGGAAAAGAGAGTCCTCATCGCCCCACATTCTGTATTTAGATTTGGGATACATTTGCAGGAAATCTGACTTTGAGCTACAGCCAGCTTGGTGTTCAAGCATTGCGATCAAAGAACTTTTGTATTAAAAATGCGTTGAAGATTCCTGCAGAAATTAATGACTTATGACTCCAGGAAGCTGACTGACACACAGCTTTGGACCTACCTGACGACTTCTTTCCAAACTGGTTTCTTGCACGTGCAGGGTCAGTTTTGTAACTGTCTCTTCCAAAGGTCACGATTTTGAGTGTCTTAGCCCAGGAGTAAAAGTTCTTTGCCTACCCAGGTCTTCATTGGTTGTAATTTCATCCCACCCGTTTTTTTTTTAGGTCACCACTTAAGAAGTAGCATCCTATCTGGCTAGTTCTCTTAAAACAAGTATTGTTTCTAATTCATCCCGGAAGAGAAAAAAAAAACTGGTGTGCCAATCATTCTTCTTTCCCCCTTCCCCCTAGGCACCCGAATCATCTATGACCGCAAATTTCTGTTAGACCGCCGCAACTCACCCATGGCTCAGACCCCTCCTTGCCACCTTCCAAATATCCCAGGAGTTACCAGCCCTGGCACTATGACTGAGGATTCCAAAGTGGAAGTAAACAACCTGAACAATCATGATGGGAAGCCTATCATAGGTAAGAGATAACACGTGATAATGGAGTCACATCACCATGACTGTTGGCGCTCTAGAGTCTAGACTGCATCCATGCAAGGATTTTACCCACATGGAATTCAGGAAACCCCTGGATGTAAAAGGAACGTTCCCATGACTGGGTGGTTGTTCTGAGACCAACTCTTGATACTCCTGGGGCTTTCCCTTTTAATCAGGAAAAAAAAATCTGTGGTTTAAAGGGGAGCTGCAGGGAGGTACATCCAGTTTGGATGCTGTATCCATAGCCACTGCAGGGATGGTGTGGAGCTGAGGTGGACTTTCAAAATGGCATGGGCAGCTTGATTCTGTGTGCCATTCTTTTGCACACTCCCCTCCCCCTTAGTTATTTAAAGTTGTTTGTTCATTTCCCTGTTGATTAACACTGTGGTGTTGCAGTGTGGCAGAGGAGGGGGAGAGGAGAACATCTGGGTCACTGGTTTATCCATTGTGGAAAATGATCACATTTGGGCTTCTTCCAAGATGTGATGGGGGTTGATAGATGCAGAGACTTCCCTGTACAGCCTTGGATCAGCATACCTCAAAGATCCCCTTCCCTCATATGAACAGACTCGTTTGCTCTAGTCTAGTCATTTTCAGAGGCTCTGTTTCAGTTGCCTTTGCCATCTGAGGCTAGACTGGTAGCATCCCAAAGAAATGTTTTCTGGGTTGAGACACCAAAACTTTGGAACTCCCTCTTGGGAGATTTTTTTCATTCTCCTTCTATTGGCATCTTCCACTAGTGGGTGAAGACTTCTTTGTTTTGTTTGGCATACCCCAGTGACATGCTAACTTGGGGATCCTGATTGGGTGGATAGGTGGCATAAAAGATAACTAAATAATGGTGCAGGAATAGATGTGTGCGGAAGGTGTTCTTGCCCGTTGCTGTTCCACTTTCTGCTGCTCGTATTTTCACACTCCTACCTGGAAGCAGCCGTAGTGATATAAAATTTCAATGTGTTTCCAAATGTGTGTCAAAAGTTAAGCAACTGCTTTTCCTAGAGGAATAAATGTTGGCTCTTGCCTGTCCCTGCTGTTTCAACAGCATTCACCCACCAGTGGAGTGGAAAAGGGAGCCTCGAGAAAAAGACAATTACTTTTCTTGGATTTTAAGGGCAAATATAGGTGGTCTATTTTCAAAGACTTGACCTGGCCTTTGGGGTGGCAGCAACACAAAACTGTGGGCTCTGAACCAGAACTCCAGACCCCAAAATACGTTTTTAACATGGTATTAAAGAAAGGAAGTAAAACATAGGTTGAAAATACAACAGTGAGCACAAAATTAAAGTACAATTCAGTTACATAGTTAAAACAACAAAAGCTAAAGTCTACATACCAGAAAGAAATACTTGCAGGCAAAAGACTTCCATACATGTGCAAAGTTGCAACAGAATTTTTCAGCAGAGTGAGGGGCAAAACATAGACTAAAGAAGTAGAAGTAACTGCTAGCACAATAGAACTAATTTATGGTTTAGGCTGGCCATGCCAAGTGATCATTAATTAACCATTCAGGGTACACTTGGATCAGAACGTTCTGGAAGATGAGCAGACCTTCCTCTCCTTTCTAAAATGAAACCATTTCAGTTAGTCTCTAACTGACTTGTTCCAGCTGATTGGGATTAATGAAGATGATTCCATACCTCCTAACAAGCACCATGACCTTGAAGAGATAATACACTCATTCCCAGTTAAAGACACCTACTTTGTGAACCCACTGAGTTCATGAGAAAGGCAAAAGGATTTTACTAGGCCTTTCAGCAAACAAAATGAATTCTCTCTTGACAGCTGTCTTCTCCTGACAGAAGGGCTGGGTGGTACCATGTGAGATTAGCCCAGTTCTCTCTTCTGGCTTTAAGAGAAGGCAACTAGCACAATCATAAATAGTCTGTAGTAACATTTATGCTTCATGTGGCCAGAGGGGCTGGGGGTTTACAGAGAGAGGAAGTAGGTGGCAGCTGACAATGAGAAGGGTGTGAGTGAATGCATGGCTGGACTCGAAGGTCTTATTTATTTGTAAGTCCGAGTCATAGGGCGGCATACCTTATTCTACTGTTGCAATGAGATACTACAATGATAGCAATAATGTTGCACCTTTTTCTAATCCAGGGGTCTTCAAACTATGGCCCTCCAGATGTTCATGGACTACAATTCCCATCAGCCCCTGCCAGCATGACCAAGTGGTAGGGCTCATGGGAATTGTAGTCTATGAACATCTGGAGGGCCATAGTTTGAAGACCCCTGTTCTAATCAAAACGGAAGCAAAATAATCCGCTGAAGTTTCAAAAAATTTGCTTGAAAATTGCTCAACACAAGAGCAGCTTAGGATATATTCAATTTAAAGTTACAGAATGTATTGCTTTGAATTATTGCATAGATGTCATGTGAGCAGCCGATATGCTGGATCGTCTAAAGCAGCGTCTCCTACCTTTTTCAGCCTGCGGGCACATTTGGAACCTTGACACTGTGTGGAGGCCGCAGCGACAAATGGCTGCTGCAAGAGGCAGAGGCAGCCACAAAATGGATGCAACAGCTTAACTTCAGTAACATAATATATATCCTTGTACTGCGGTGGCAGTGCTGCCAAAACATTTTAAAAATCTGCACAGCCAACCCAATCTTTAGTAATCATTCAGAAGCCTTGCTGGCCAAAAGCCCTACCTGCACCTGCCCACTTCCTAACAACACTTGGGTGGTGCCAGAAGAAGTGTTGGTGTGGGCTGCATGTCTAAGAATCTGTAACAGTGGAAATGGCTATATAAACCTCAGAAGCAAAATATATTTTCTGGGCTAAGCAAGTAAAGTTTGCAATACAGTATTGACAGCTGCTTTAATTAAAAACTGAAAAGAACATGTCTGATTTGCTTCTGGATGGTGGCAGCTGCCAGCAAGCTCCTTACAAGTAAATAAGCAGCACCTTAGCGGGAGAGCTTCTGTCCATTTTAGCTCTTTCCCTGCTGTGTTGCTTTTCTTCTTAGCAGGGAGGGTTTTTTTTCCTGCAGGGGCACATTCAAAACTGCAATCTTCCATTTGCGAACTGAAGTAGTACATCCTGCTGATCTGGGACAAATTTCATGAACGATGGACAAGGGAAACATTCAGTTGCAACTGTTCGAAACTGTTAGACCTTCTGTGTATCATGATTGTCTTCAGAAGCCCCTGTTCTGATGTGTTTGTGTCTCCTTACCTCCATACCAGGTGATGATGCTCAGTTTGAGATGGACATCTGATCTTCCTTGAGGGTAACCATGGAGAGACGCCAGCTCCTGACAACCTGCTCACACCTGATTTGGCCAACAGGATCAATTACTGAAGGATGGAAGAAGCAGAAGCTGTTTCCACCAGACTCCCCACTTCAGCCTTTGAAGTGCCAAAGGATAAGAGGACTGTTTCCCTCCTCTCCCCGAGTCCCTTAGCCATGCCATGATACCCCTGACCCACTTTACCGCCATCCCCCCCCTTTTTTTTTAAGTCTCTCCTCCCTGGTCTGTGACTGAAGCCCATGATACATTTATATAGAGCTAAGGAATTAATCTTGGCTTCTCGCACTTTAGAGACAACCTACCAAATCATGCACATGCGAGAACATAGTTCCATCAATAATTGGATATTTATTGCGAGCCACAAAAAAAGGGCTGTGATCCATGTTTGAAGGGGCATGGTACTGCCGTTGTCCCCTCCTTCCTCCTGTCAATCATAGTTCAGAAGGCAGTTGTTGATTCCTTTACTGCTGTGTGGAAAGCACCTGCTTGGGGGTCTGATCCTCGTTCCTTCTGTTCAGTCGGCATCTATTTGCAAATGGGAACATGGCGAAGTTCTTCTTTTGCCCTTCTGTGTAATCAGTTCCTGTCGCGTTCCTTAACCTAGAAAGAGCCATCACTGCATTTTTGCTGCTTGCCATTTCATCCCAAGGAGTGCCTCCTAGAATATCCTGATTGCAGTTGATTATGTCACCATTTTCAAGCTTGACTCCATCAGTGTTAAAGAGGAACCATGTTTTGTTTGGATATAATTAAGGGGTGTCATGCTTGACAGTCCTCTATACCTGTCTTTAATTTTTGCTGCTGTTATGTTCGCTGAATTCCTTGCGAGTCTACTATTGTGCCAAAAGAATGAATTAAAGTAACCTGGCTATGCTTGATTAGGAGGGGCTTGGCAAACATCTGATGCTTTTGTGAGAGATTCCGGTTTAGGCTTAGGGCATCCTATGAATCAGGATGTGCGTAGCTGATTTCATGACGTGTGATGACAAATAAAGTAGTGGAAACAATTCTGTATTTTACTGCAGTCTCCTCTGGAGCAAAACCATGCCTCTGCTATCTGGTCTGCATGTGGTTCCTGAATTCGCACATTACGAAATCAGCTAAGGGAGCCAGCTGAACTTTAGTCTGTTGAGAGCCAGTTGCGGCATACAGGAAAGTGCCCTTAGTCACCAACTTTTAGAGTTTTTACCCATTTCTCTCCCTCCGCCCATCCCAGTTCATGTACTGGCTATTTCACAGGGATGAGTTTTCCTCCCATTAACTGCTGCTTGCACGGGGCGGTCCGGATCGTTGCAGAGAGACACAACCCTTGTGAAGGGAGTGCTTAGCCAGCCCAGTTATCTTGCAGCAATGGCAATTGCTTTGGGGAAAAAGTGGGCCCTTTGCTTTCAACAAGGGGGTGAGTTCAGGCATCAGTTGCAATACCCCCTGGGAAGCTAAACTGTCTGAAACTGTTCCTTGGGGTGGTAATGTTTGCTGTCTATAATTGGTTAGGTAATCGATTTAAGAACCTGTGGATCGATTAATGCGCATCTGATAAAATAGGCAACAATTTTGATGGGGGTGGGGGTAGCTGTTATTTAAACCCTGGTGACCTCTTGGAATAGGGATCACCACCCTTCCCTTCGTTCTGACACAAGGAATGTGTATTCCCCCTACAATTTTTAAAAAAATACTCTCAATTCATTGATTGGAGCTATATCAAACTGCTGTAATTTCTTCCATTAAGTTCAGTCTTGTTTTCTCCGAGTTACCAAGTAGCTGGTTCTTGTCTCGTATTACCTCATGAAGCTTCCCAACAAGGGGTCTGATTCATGGGCTACTCGTAAAGCATGTTAGTCGCTTTCCTGTGACTGAATCTCACCCCTCTTGGGTCACGGTTGAAAAATGGGATAACATGGGGCAGGTAGATAATGTGGGAAACTCCCCCCCCCCCTTGCAGGGTTAGAGGGAAGTGTGGCAGTTAAACTGATGGTGGTGTTTAAAAGTGACTAGACTGGCTTGAGACCCAGCCCTGGGAAATGACCCCCACGCTTCCCTTGTCACTTGGGAATTGGTCTCGGAAACTAGCTTAGAGGGTGGAAACTCTGCTCCGTTCATTAACTTACCTTCTGCCTCTTCCTTTTGGGGCAGAATTCTCATGATCATTGCCAATTTGTTTTTGTGATTATTTTTTAAAGGGAGGGCCACTATTCCGGTAAAATCATTTTGCTTTCTCTGTTCTTTTGTGGTAGTTCATAGGGTTCATAGGGACAGAGGAGTAAACTACAGGAATGTTTTGTTCAAGGTTGTTGGGTTTTTTGTTTTTTTTTTGCCTACACTAAAATGTGAACAATACAAGAGCAAAACTGCTTTGTAACTGTTGATCTCTCAGGAATAAGCTCTGTTTGCAGTGTTTCCGGGAAAAGCGGCATCACTTCTGAAGTTGTGGTCAAAAAGCAGTCGTAAGCTGTGACTAGTGGGGAGGGGACACTCTTTGTAGGGCACAGTCTGTGCTACCTGGTTTGGGTCGAGGTAGTTCTGAAACGTCGTGTAAGTTCAGCCTGCAGTCATAACCAGTTGTTCTTCTAATCTTGCCTTCTTCATAAGCACCAGCAGTTGTTTCTGGAACCTACTGTCTAATTTGTTGACGCGGCAGAACGGATACCAGGGTATTGTGTGGTTTCTGGGCTGTATGGCCATGTTCTAGTAGCATTTTCTCCTAATGTTTCGCCTGCATCCTCTGAAGGTGCCAGCCAGATGCAGATGAAACATCTGGAGAAAATGCTACTAGAACATGGCCATACAGCCCGGAAACCACACAACACCCCAGTGATTCCGGCCGTGAAAACCTTCGACAATACATAGAACAGATACCGCTTTGCTCCGCAGTGCTGAGAGCCGTGGAATGTATCTTTGTCCGTGAACTAAACCAATTTTGATAAGGAGGACGACAGGGCTTCAGGTGTTCCTAGCAGCCCCTTTTCCCATCATTGTAGAAGCACTTTTATAAGTTTTGGATTAGAGGGGCAACTTCAGACTTATTTGTCCTTCCCTCTCCCAACATCCCAAGATCTTGTCTGTTAGAAGAGATATTGGCAGCTGCTGCTTGTACAGGCTTCATGTTGCTTCTCTAGGCTGTCCTACTAACACGACGGGGGGTAATCTAATAGTGCTAACTTGGGACTTGGTGGAATTCTTTTTCTTGCTCTGCTGCCAGTTTCCTAAGCAAGTCACTTACTGTGCCTCAGTTCTCCAGTCTGTAAAAATGGGGGACAAAGAATCCTACCTCACAGGGTTGTTGTGAGGATAATCTTTTTTTGTTTTGTTTGTAAAGGTACTCTTGATTAAAATAGGAACGAGTGCCATAAAGAAGCTAATAAATCTTTTGTTTTCTTTATAAAATTGCAGGGTGGTTCAGTCACGGCCACAAAGGTATCATCTTCTGTATAGCAAAGAATTTTTCATAGGAGTGGTATTTTTAATTGAGCAAAGAATAAAGGGTCAGAAGTAGGAGCACTGCTTACTGACTCGTTCCTGCTTGAAGCTGAATGTTGGGGAAACGTCCTTCGTCCCCAGGGCAAATAGCAATACAGGCTGCTATGCATTTCGCCACCGCCCCCTTTTCTTTCTCCCTGTGTGTTTGCTTGCACAAGGAAGTGAATAGCTGTGGGGCAGAAAGGATGAGCTCTGCCAACACCTATTGCTGTTCATGCCGATAAGCTGGTGGTTCAGAAGACCATTTGCCAAACTAGACTCTAAGTAAGGCTTGTGACCATCACGGGGACTTGTGTTCCAGTTGCATCTGTACATTCTCTGTGGGAATGGACTTCTGCAGTGCTGCTGCAAGGGCCCAACTTAGATTGAGACTGTGGTGTGGGAAAGGAGGGGCTTCAGTCCCCGTGCTGTTTTCCTAACCTCAAATGGTCTGGGAGTGGTTCTTGCCTCATCAGGGGTGGGGGCACATGAGTAGTATCAGGCAGCTACACATTAAATCCAATGTCTAGTTTGGCTCCCTGCTTCATGGAGAAGAAAGTGATTGAGCAGTGGGTAGAGCAGTGGGCTCTTTAGATTGGAGCTAAGGGTGGGCAGGGGAGACCAGTTTGAGCCACCTGGGTTGCCAGGTTCTTGTCCCTGTCATAGCAGTGTGGGAAAACAAGGCCAACAATACCAGCTTTACATACATGACAATTTCTAGTTCCACTTGTCTTGTTCCCCACTTGCAGTCAGTGCCTGCAGTGCCCTGCAGTGATGACATAGAAAAAAATTCCGTGTGCAATCTTTTTGACGAATCCTTGCCTGGAGAGCCACATTTCTGTTCTTCCAAGTCTTACACACTTGTTCGTTCGGCATCACCAGCCGTTGGGAGGCAGAGGAGAACGCAAAGACGGTTTCCACCAACTCATCAGCCGTGATTTGAACAGTCAAAGTGCGGAATCGCATGGCTTGCAGTTGTAAGACGTCAGTACCTACTTAAGAGCAAAGATTCTAAAAACATGTCCTTTCCTCTTATACCCCTGATTAATAAGAAATATGCTAATATATGTTTTACCATTTATTTACTGTTTGTGGTTGGGTGGGGCAATGGAAGCAGTTTGGACTCTGGATGGCGTCTTCTGTCATTCTCAGGCTTCATGCAATGCTGCAGAAGCTACAGCGTGACAATTTAATAGCATTTGAATAAAGACGATTGAATCACGTTCAGCCAGGGGCTGTGGCTCAGTAGTAGAGCATCTGCTTTGAATGCGCGTCTCAGGTTCAGTCCCTGGCATTTCTAGTTAAATGGGTCAGGCAACAGGTGAATTGAGTGACCTCTGCCTGAACTGCTGTTCCGTAGGCGACACCAGTCTTGATGGACCAGCTGTCAGGCTCAGTACGCAGCAGCCGCTCCATGCGATCAAAAAGGGAAGGGTGGGTTTTGCCCGCTGACATAACTGCAACATTTAATCACCTTCTTAAAATCTGTTGTTGTGGCCCAACATTTGAAGCGGCTTTCCTAGGCTCTGAAAGCTTCTTGAATGTGTCGGGGTCAAATTTTGCTCAGCTATTGTTGCAGCAGTTATGTGACACTTCAGGTTCTTGTTTTGGTGGAGTGGAGGGAGAATGGGACTTCTTCCAACTGCACCAAAGCTAGGGAATTGTTACCTTCCAAATCCTGTAGAAACATATTTTGAAAATCCACGTTCTTTATCTCTTAACAAAAGATCACTGCTTTCAGAAATAACAGACTAGCATGCTTATGACTCGGTATGTAAATAATCACTCACCTATGGTGTGAGAGAATTGTCTTCAGGTAATCAGAGAGGACAATACAGAGAGGAAAGGTTTGCAACAATTAGATCTGTTCTGTTTTGGGTGTGGAAAAGGATGAACGGGCAGGGTAGTAAAAATTATTGGGAGACTACTAATTTTCTGAGTGCTTGTTGTCAGATTGGATTAGAATTAAAGAATTATAAAAATTATAAAAGTAGAGTGATCAAATAACACCCACCCCTCCAGCCCTGCATGTAATGCTTCTTTTTGAAATAAATTCATCCAGCAAACTATACAGGCCACAGGGATCGCACCTTTTTAGTGGTGCCTGATTGAAAATCATGTTGAATTCTTTTTTGTTACTTAAAGAAAATTATCCCTTGTGCCAAGCAGCGAGCTTTATCAGTGCAGCCAGCCAAAAAACAAACATAGCAGCTGTCGCTTCCCTCTGTTCCTTCCTTTCCCCAGCACTGTTATTAATTGTGGGTATTAAATTACAGAGGTTTTTAATTTTTAAACATTGACCAGTTTAAACAAATACAAGGAAAGTTGATTTGGGGTCTCCGTGCGTAAGGACACGACTGCTCTGATAAAGTGTTCCGTGTTTGTCTAGTTTAATCAGCTCCTTCCTTAAACATTGGCTCACTCTAGTTATTATTTGGGCCGGGGGTAGGTGCAGATGAACCCAAAACAATGAACCCTACTTGCCTTGAAAAAAAAAAATTCACCTGCAAATTCAGTCCCTTTTGCCCTGCTAGTCCTTGCTACCTTGTTTCTTTAGTCTTGTTGCTTCATGCAATTCAGGTTGTCTTGAAAAGCTTTTACAAGGTAAAGTTGTTTTTGAGAATGAAAAAAAATTACTGGGGAGTCACACAACCATGGTACTGCTTGTTCATTTGTAGATGTAGCTCCTCTAGGTATTGTCCTTCGCGAATGAGCAAGGTCTCGAAAACTTATAGCCAAGTCCTATGTGTGGTTTCTTGCAACTGAGTCCCACTGAGTTCAGTGGATTTCCCTTCTAGGAAGGGCACATCGGATTGAAGCATAAACGTTTCATTCCCTGCTCTTGCTTGGCTTTGTGATTTGAGTTTTGCACTTTAACAAAAGCATAATTTCACCACCACTCCTTTGAAATTCTTGAAATTGGATGTTTGGAAGTAGTAAGGTTCGGTGACTGAAGCTAGTGCGTAAGAACCTTCATCTTTTCAGAGACATGGGCTGATGGAACGGATTGCCATGTATTGGAAGTTGCACTTTTTGTTTTGTTTATAGTGCAGTTTTATTCTCTAGGAGATGCATTCAGGAGTGATACTAAATCTGCAGCAGCTGCTTAAAATGATTGCTGCTGGTTTTTGCTAGTTCTTGCGCTGTAACGGCTTTACTTGAATTTCTGCCTGGGGCTGATTGAATGGAAAAGGTCTCCTGAAACTAACATGCTAACATAAACTATCCCTGCAACCCCAGAACAGTTGCGCTGTTATTAGTGGGGATAGTCTTTTACTGTGTCTTTCTCAGAATAAGAGGCCTGCAAAATGTTCAAATGATTGGTTTCTGAATTGTCTTGCACTGTGTATGTGTGCTTTTTAAAAGTGGTTTTTAATGGCTAACACAGACTTCTGCTTCAGGTTAGATTCAATCATTAATGGATTAGAAGGACTGAGATTTTCCAGTGTATAAATTTATGCAAGTTTAATCAGTTGACTAAACGATACTATTGTCAGTCCAATAATCCCTTAATTATGTGATAGCCCTACAAATTAATTTTTTTTACATCTTTGTCGGGCAATTCTTTAGAATCACAGCCCTATGCATGTTAGTGTACAAATTAGACCCATTGAAGACAGTGGGATTTATTCCAAACAGGGAAGTACGGCAGGGATGGTCTGCTTATGTATTCTTGGCTAATTTCATTTTCTAGACAGTAATCTGAGGGCAAGACACAGTTGGTTCAATTTATCACCTTGTGGATGATTGGGCTCTGCCATAATGTGGGCGCCATCTTGTAGTAAGGGCTTCACATTTGTAGATCAGGTTCAGCTCTACCATAACATACAAGATCCAGCTATATTTGAAGCTTAAACTGTGTGTGTGCAATGCAACTTTAAAACATTTCCCCCTTTTTCTCACTAGTGAAATTCTGAGCAAACTTTCACCTCACTTGATTCAAGTTTGGGAGGCTGGCAAGGTACTAGGTTGGATCAGGCTTGGTCTGAAGGCTACCACGAGCTTCTGCTAGATAGAAGGAAGGCTGCCTTTCTCGTTGTGTTGGGTGACAACTACATATAGTGAGCTTTCATTTGCACCTTTTGTCTCATGTGAATTCAACTGGCTGTTTGTGTACAGGAATTGGGGGAACATTCTGGAAAGAAAAGGCACAGTGATGCCATGAGCAATTGGTTTGATTCTCTTTCAGTGTGTTGCTCAGAAGTTCTCGGATGCATTAGTTCTGGTCTTGCCTTCGTGATGTGGAGACTTGTCCACGTGTTCTCAAGCTGCAAATGTAAAAAGTTCTGTGAATGTTGGTGAAATGCCTACTGTTCTGGGCTGTCTGAATGGCCACCAAACTAGCTGAATCTCTGACTTTATTGCCACTGAAATAAATTTGTACCAGGAAACTGAGGCTTCTTCACTATGCCTCATCTTTCGATCTTCTTTCCCCATCTTCAGGGGGAAATGGAGTGTAGCTGTTGCCAGCAAACAGATGTTTGTGAGGAGTGCAGATTTATTGAAATGCTCACCTGCTCCTTCCCTCTTGCGAGTGGAGCAGCATTCCTGATTTCTGGTTAAATCAGATAAAACCATGGTCTTGTTTATCCAGACACCCACATTTGGAAGTCAGGACAAATTGGAGCTAGATTGAAGACCTCCAAAATGAGGTCATCAACAGCATTCTGCTTGCCTGTTACAAACAAACCTCTGTTTGATGTCTTGAATAAGCCCATGCTTATTTCTACATTTTGAGATTTTTGCATTTCGAGATTGCAGGTGCAAATTAATTTTGCTTAGGGGATTCCTTGTAGCGAACATTTCAGGTCCTGAATTTTCAAGAAGCACAATGGCTGGATCTTGACTTAAACGGTGGCATTTGAATTTACTGTTTAGAAAAACTGTAAAATTCAAGAGAATTTATTTCATGCTCTTTTTCTTTATGCACCTCTTGTTGGTAACGTCCAACTAGCTCTTGAAAACGGGAATTTGGATATATCTAGCATAAAATGGTTGGAAAAGTAGGCCACTATCCCCCCCCTCCACACCCCATGGGATAGCAACGATCTAAAATAGGAACAGTACTGGGAGTGTTTGTACTGGGAGTTTTATCTTTCCTGATATCTAATTCTTTCATCAGACTCATGCATAACACATTGCATCTCATTCTGGCGCATAAATCCACATGAATAGCAGTTAAGGATATAGAATAAGTAATATTTAAATGCTTTGAGTTACAAACTTACTACTTGTGATTATTTCAGTTTGTGTTAGTAGCATCACCAGTCTAATTAATAATGATGGTTGTGTTTTTGTGGCCTTGAAATACGGCCAGTGTTATGCTGGACACCCAAGATCTTTCCCTTTGGAGGGGAGAGAAGCCACACCCAGCCAAATCAATGGTGAAACATCACATTCTGTCACCAAAGAGAACTTGCCCAAAGCATCGGTGGTTGTACCACCAATGAAAGTGATTTCAGGCCCAAAGAAAAAACAGTTTTCTCTCTATTGATGGCTGAGTTGCCATTTGCTTGTGAGTGTGTCCCCCCCCCCCATTATAAATTTATCAATAGTCCTATCTTTTGACCATGAAGTGATATTGACTTTCTTATCAGATCCAAGTTGGGAGAGATCTTGCGTTAGACCTCTTCTTACCATGAATCTCTCCAGGAAATCTTTACAAGTAATATTTGATATCAACAACTGCGGGTTTCCTGCCTGCAGCTGCCACTTTTCTGCAGCTCCTGAAGCGTCCTCACTGTAGTCATACTGTCCTTAATATTTCAATAAACGGTCACTTTCACATTTTCAGTACTTCTTAGGTTTCAGGGCCGTGTGTAACACATTCTGGATTTGTTTTGTCGTCAGGATCTTTTGGCATCAAAGATGCAGAGATTCTTACTCCCTTTACCTCTTTCTAAATGTAATTGGCTAAGATTGATGCAACCGTGAATCTTTTAACTATTCTCTCTCCCCGTGAGCCAGGAGAACAGACGCTTTGGTGTTTTTATAATCTGCTTAGTGGTAAGGGAAGAAATCCTGATAGATTTCTTTTTAAAGGGGGACCCTCCTTTAAACTAAGCTTATGCTCCTGTTTAACAGTGGTTGAGGTTTCGTTCTGTGCCGACCTTAAGGTATGGTACTGTGGTCCGTAAAACTTGCAGTCCTGGAAAAGGAATCCTCCATATGCAAATTCTGCCTGGCGATAAGCTTCTTGCCATTTGACTCAACTTTATGCTGCACAGAGTGTGTGGTGGGTTGAAAGATTCACTTTGAATAGTCACCTGGCGAAACCAGATGATTGTGGGAAATGAGAGACCTCTCGTGTGGAAAGGATGAGTGCAAAAAACAAATGTGTATATGTATGTGGGTGGATGTTTATGCACACACAAATATATATAAATATATATTTTAGAGGGAAAAAAATAAAGAGCTATTGATTCTTCTAATGCGGGGAGAAATAAACTTAACGCAGATGACATAGACTATCCAGTTTAGTAGGCGATCACATTTCACAAAAACCCCAGCTTTAGCACATCCAAGGGTGGCGCATCTGAAATGGAATAGCGAGAGGCGTGCAAAGCGGGGACAAAATGTAGGCGTGGGTGTGAATCAGGCAAGACGTGGGGGCATGGATCAGCACCTTGGTCCTGGTGGACATCGAGAACAGGACTTGGGTGCCTCTCGTCTGCCCCGCCCCCGCCCCCCCTCTTATGTCTGTCTGCGTCACCGCGAGGTAGTGATCCAGTGCCTTTCTTTGTTTCGGACTGGAGAAGAACTATTTGTGACTTTGTATGGCAGTTTCCTCCGGAGTCAAAATGTAAAGGCTGCTGCCGGTAAAATGACTGAATGTTCTCGACTTATTTAAAAATTGATTACGACTGTCCCCTTCCCATTTACTGGTCCCTCACTTCCTTCCTCACCCTCCAGATTTTTCTTTGTTTAAATGTAATCCTGTTTTTTTAAAAAACAAACAAACAAAAACGACAGAGGTTGTCTGAACAAATCTTGGGCTCCTTCTGTGCCATTCTGGTTTTTAACTGAAACAGGTGTTGGGAAAACACTCTCACCAATGGTTGCTGTTACAGTGAGATCAATAAAGATCTTGATTATATCAAGGTATAGTGTGTTGGGTTTTCTTCCTGAAAAGCTTCCGCTGATTGAGGATATGGGAATTATGCAATTTTAATTTCAGTGGGGTGTTGCCAGTGGGGTGGGGGTGGGGGAGTCATCGATGCATGAACTACCCCACTTGTCCAAACCTGCACTTCTGTGCAGTTAGCTCCTCTTGTGAAATCTGTCTAAATCTGCCAAAGTATAGTCAGTGCATATGCCCAGATTGTACCCTTTTCAACATAAAAATCCAAGGAGATGTGTGAATTAATCTGCCACATCTTTCTGGACCTTCTTTGTGGTTGGGCTGCTCTGCCGGGGTCCTCCCCCCGTATTCTCTTTCGGTGGCTTAGAATCTTATTTACACACTGCTTCCATCAAGACCATTATTGCCTGCATTATTAAACACAAACTTTGAAAAAAGATCATTCATATTGCCCCTGACAGCTATTAGCAAGACTTGCCTTTTTGTAAAATTGTGCCTGCCATTTTCTTTCCCTTTCCTGCCATGGGAAACAAAATGGCAGGCGCAATAAGAGGATTTTTACATAATAAAGCAGGCAAAGACAGACATTTGGCACCCTCAGAAGAAAGGCAACATTACAAAGTAGGTAGAAGGCAAGTGGATTTATACAACAGGCACTGGCCTCCATCTGGCTTTCTATGAAAGGTAAGGGAGGCAACAACTTAGGGCTGGTAAAGGCAGGGTTACAGAAGGTGCACAAGAAGTAGGTGATGTGATGCTTATAGGATGGACACACACACCCTGGGAAACCAGTTAAAATTACATAGTGGAAACAGAAAATGTTCATAGCCCTAGATCTGGGTAGGCACATCGGCAGGTATTTTTATATAGCCACCTTTTTCTAATCAAAATGTTTAGTGGCCCGTAAGCAAATCACCAAAGTAGAATATGCTTACAGCACGGCAAAGAATGACTAGCAGATTTGTGCAATGAATAACAGTATGCATTTTGCAATACCAGGAAGTAATATAGAGGAGGTAAAGAGGGGGATGTTTTGCTTACAGCTGTAGACAGGAAGTTAAGAGAGCCCAGTGAACAGCATCTGGCAATTGACACCCTCAAATCACAGCCTTATTGGTGGGGAAAAAAAGATCTAGTAGAACAATTATCTTCTGTTGCTAGATGTTTGACTTTGATGATTGGAGAAATCCTATTCCCGTTTTGTATTTCCTGTCTCTTCTGATTCCTTCTCTATACCCCTGAACTCTATAAACCAGACTGCCAGGTACCAGAGAAAATCATTAAGTGAATAAAACAAATACTTCTAGGTCATTTCCATTATTTCTATTCAATGTTTGTTTCTCTAACATAATAATCGGGCTTCTTAATTAATTTTTCAGTCGTTTAGAAATGAATGCACGTTTCTAAGACTTTTAGTTATGTTAGGGGGTACTTATTTTTTCAATTTGACAAGAACTTGTTAGAGTTGTTTCTAGAAGCCCTTTTTAAAAAGATGACTAACAAAAGCTGGGAAATGTTAAAGTTGCCTTCAGGTGACTTCTTTGTTTTGCATTTTGAAACAGATGATTGCTTTTTCAGATATTCCTGAGTCATGAGCGGTAAGACATATTCAGTGTCCACGCCATCTACAGCATCTGATAGCGAAGTACTGTATGCAATCTTGTACATGAGTACAGGAACTTTTCGTCACCTCTTTCTGGCAACAGCCCCATTTCCTTCCGAAAGCTTTCCTTCAAAGTTAAGACTCCCCTAGTATGGTACATTGGGGTGAGCTTGCCTGCCCCCAGAAGGGAGAATCAGCACACATTGTGCCCTCAGGCAAAGACTTCTTTGGGTCCTGGTCTGGAATTCTGTATTAAGAAAAAACTAGAAATGTGTAATTTTTAAAAAATTGATCCAAAACTTACAGCTATGCTCAGTTTTTGCATCTATTGTTTCTGTCTTTCCCATTGGTTTCAATAAGCTTGCTGAGGGTAAAGTGTCGACGAGTGGGAAAGGCAGCAGCAAACCACCCATAAATATAGTCTGCCTAGTCAACATGCCGGTGCAACATCACCCCATGGGTTGAATGATCTGGTGCTTACACAGGGGACTACCTTTACCTTTTACAGTTTGTTCATTTTGTACCCAATTTCAACGAAACTTTTGGAGAGCGTACCCCACACCCAAGAAGTTTTCCTTACCATATTTCAAACAGATGAGATAAAAGTGCTAAGCTTTAAGCTTTATAGGCAATAAAGGTGCACATTTCCAAGTGTAATTTGGTTGATTTCTGCAAAAATTGGGTAAGATTTTCAGATATAATCCAACCCCATCCCCCAAACCCCACATGAATAATTAAAGGCAAAACAGGGAAAAGCAAAGACCCTGGAGAGCTGCTGCCAATTTGAGTCAGCAATGCTAACCTGCTGTACCAGTTGTCTGGCTCTCTATAAGGTAGCTTCATTGGTTCATGCCAGTGGCGTAGCACCAATGGGGAGCGGGGGGCATGATGCCCCAGGTGCGTGATGGTGCAGGGGTGGCACGGGTGCAGGACGTGCGCATGCCCCAGGCACAGTTCTTCCTCGCTCCACCCCTGGTTCATGCAACATGAACGTACTTCCCTGATAACACATCAGTGATCTTCACTTGATGTTACTGCAGCTCTGCACAAACACTGCCTACACTGCCTTTGATTAATCTCCTTTTTGGAGATTTCTGTAGGGTTTTTTTTTAATCAATTGGCCATATAAATTGCTTAACCAGCTCTTGAATGAAGGCTGCTTACCAACTGACATGGTGAAGAAACTCTTCTTAGGGGTTTGGATTAACTATTCTGCTATCCTTCAGTTTAGGAGGCAAGCTAAATTTAGGGCCAGATATGGTTTCATTCCTGGGAAATTCTCTATATCGAGTAGCCATCCTGTCCATGCTTAGAACATGTCTGAGGGATAGTGATCATATTCCCAAATGCAAGGAAACTTAAAATACCTGTAACATGCTAAACCCAGGAAGAACAGTCAGGGAAGAGTGTAGGATATACCTTGAGTTTCCAATGTCCAGGCAGGGTCTCGAAATCTCCTAGAATTATGGCTGTTCTCCAGATTAGGAATAGTTCCCACGGAGAAAACAGCAGCTTCAGAGGGTGGAGTGTGTGGTATTATACACCTTTCAGGCCCCTCTCCAACCCCCCATTCTCTAGGCTCCATTTTCAAGTCTCCAGGAATCCCCTAACCGAGTTAGCAACTCAGGTACACCTGCTTCTCCACCCAGGAATACTTATGCACCTGACCCTCCAACTGCTGTTAGTGACAGATGTGGTCTGAGGTCAACATAAGTTCAGCATTGCCCCCAAACCCTTTCATATGTCCCTGCAAGCAATACATTTTTGTTTTATGCCACATCAACTGCATTGTAGCAGAAGTATTTCTGAAGAACGCAGAGACTGCCTGCAATGTATTGTCGAAGGCTTTTACGGTTGGAATCAATTTGCCGTTGTGGGTTTTCCAGGCTGGGGTGTGTGTGTGTATGTGTAACCTGGTAGCTTTAGCTCCTAATGTTTCACCCACATCTGTGGCTGGCATCTTCAGAGGCACGTCACAGTAAAAAACACACCTTACCATGACATGTGAGCCACAGATGCAGGTGAAACTTTCGAAGCTAAAACCACCTGGCCACAGCCATGCTGCCCAGAAAACCCACACTGGCCAAACTGTCTACAAATTCCAAATCATCTTGTTTTAGAAACAGGAATATGAATACATTACTCTTAATTCCAGCCAGTCATTATGGGCTTATTTTAAACCACAGCCACAGGATGTAACAGAGGTACTCTCCCCAGACTTCCTGAGATAAGATGTGAATGGTATCTAGAAGAAATGGCCAGCTTTTGTGTCCTCTGGCCACTCCATTGATATGTTTTGCCTCACAAACGGATCTCCTCATGGATAGTCAACTTCTTCTGGTGTCTTCTTATACAGCTTCACCAAATAACGCATGCAGGCCTGGACACTGGGTACACATTACACATCTCTTTGAAGTACAAAACAAAAAATTCCTTTGCTGGCGAAACTCTAGGCAAACTTTTTACCACCACTTTTGTTTGATGGGGCTATCAGGTTTCACCTGCAAGGCTACCTGGGGAAGGAGGATCCTTCTTTCTGATAGTTGGGATAACTTGTGTAGTGAGTTGCAACTGGCGGGGTTTTTTGTTTGTTTGTTTTTGTCCTGACTGCTTTTCACATACAGGGCTTGTGACTGTGGTCATAAAACAGGGCCTGGGAGCTGCTTGGCATCTGTGCTACTGAATTTCCACTCCAAACGCTGAAAGAAACCAGTGAGTGGCTCTGTGGCAAAGGTTGAGCCATCTTGCAGTAGGAAGCATTTGACATCAGGCAGAGAGTCCAAGCGTTGCATACAAAAATGAGAAGGCTTGCATTACTTCCAGACTGCTTCCATCACAAGAGCAGCCCAATCCGGGATGGGGGGAGGCACAACGGCTCCTGGAACTGGTGTGTGGCTGCACTGGTGCATCTGCCCACCCCGCTGGTTTAGGTGGCATCTCTGCTGGCGGGGAGGGCAAACACAGAGGCCTGACCTGGAAGAGCCTGCCACCCGCAGAGCTACACTGGCCTAAAGGTACACACTAGCATAGTTGGGGGTGGGCTAGGGGTGTTCCTTGGGGCCTTTGGGCCTCCAACTTAAAGCCACCCAAATGTGTGGCATAAGTCTATTTGGTCCAATGGAGGACTTTCACATGGCTGGGGGAGGATTGGATACTGCTGCCTCTCCATCCCACCTGGAAACTCTCTGAAGGCGGCACAGTAATGGCACTGTCCCTGGCTGCCGTGGTCTCTGGAATGAGCTGTTCTCTTATAAGGAAAATTGGGGGTGGGGGGGCAAACCTTTCACTAGATGTATGTAAAATTTCAGTAGGACACTAGAAGCTGAGTAAAGTCATTTTCAAGGGGCAAGTTGGCATGCAAGCCACAGTTTGGCCACCCCGGTCTTCCCACATGGATTTTAATCACTAGCAAGAATAGCATTTCCTTAGTCTTTTCTGCCAGAGTTCAGTGTGTAGACTTGGAGTATCCTTCTGTTCATGGAAGAGAAAGATGTCTGTGGTTCTTTAAATCCTTAGCTGCGGCTGCAGTTAAAATCCAGAAAGCTTTGTTATCTGCCTGTCAGTTAGACGGTACATCAAGACAAATGGTTTGGAGCATTATTTACTCAAATCAAAGTAAACAAATCGCATCTGCTTTCTTCTCAGCGGGCAATAGGCATGCCCCTCTGGGAAGCAATCATTTGTGAAAGAGCTTCTCTTTCTGCTCTTTGAAGTCAGTTATAGAATTAGAAACAAATGCTAATTTTGAACGATTTTCTGCATTCGTTAAGCCCTCCTTTAATGCAGGGTAAATGTGTGAGATGCTTTGCCCTTGGAGTCAAATCAATTCTTGTTCAGCCTGAGTCCCTGAAGTAAAACACTGCATAACATCAGTATTTCCATGTATCCAAGATCAAGGAGATTGTAGTCCGTATTCGCCCCTGGGAAATGGGCCTAATTGAGTCGTCACAGTTTTTTTCAGATGATGGCAGATGTGCTCATGAAAGGATACACATTCAGAAACCACTAAACCAATGTTGGGTTGAGAGAAGGTGCAAATATTCCAGCTCCCTGGCCCACTCTGCACAGGCCAATAACAGCGGTGCAAGCACGGTGAAAACATCGGTTGGGGGGAGAATTTCCATGGCTTCCGCCCCCGAAACGAAGCTGCACCATGCTATTCCCCACCACCACCACCAGTGTTTTGCACCCTCTGCCGAGAGAACAACCCTGGGTGGGAGGCGCCACTTTAAAAAACCCTTCTCTTTTGTGCAGCACCGCAGGAGAGGATGACCGGCCCTCCGACCCCCAAGGCATCTCCAGGGCTGCAGGGGCCTGTCCCCTCATCCCTGTGAAGCTGTGCAGGGAAGAGAAGGTAAGTTCAAAAAACAAAGGATGGGCCTCTGTGTGAAGGCACATCTGCGAGCCATGGCAGCTCCAGGGCAGTTCACACGGAAGTGTGCAAACGGCTCCGGGGCTGCACCAGAATCATATATCTCAGTGAGCACCCACGTTCCTGGCCCTTGGTAAAGGGCCTCTGTGTAGCCTAAACCAGCGTTAGTGGTTTTTGAGAAGCCAACCTTGAAATCTGGTTACACCAAACTCTCATTATTACCTTCAGGAAACAGACTTCATTGCAATTATAGATAGAATACTTTTGCCCATCCATAACTTTGTGTGCAAGAGCTGGCTGCTTTCCATGTTAGATTAATCATGTGACTTTATCAACAGTTCCTTGTGGCTCAAAAGCGCGAGAGCCATTGTCTCTTCTTAGGTGGGGGAAAGAGAAGCCTTCGCTAACCTCTGCAGCTTCCTCAGTGGCAGCCACATTCTTCGACTATCATATCTTCATGGTGATGGAGAATTACGTAGCTTTCCTTTGTCATAATGAAGCAGGCTTAGTGGTCTCAGTCTCACTGGTACACAGCAAGAGGCAGGGACTTGTTCAGGGTGAAAATACTTCAACAAACTCTGTAAGAAAAATGTAAACGATGTTAATAATCTGCTCAGTGACATGGGCAAGGAATGCAAAATAAGAATTTGGACATTCCATGCATAATCACTTGTGTTTCTCTTTTTTAAAATCTCAAGAGTGGGAGGGAGAAAAAGGTAGTTTTCTTGCATCTCCAATAGCTTTGAGGGGTGGTTCACTTTCAGTAAAAACTACAGCAGAGCTAAGGTCTGAAAGCCATGCCTTCTCCTCTCCAACCAGGACTGCCAACATCCAGGTGAATCATGAAGTTCTCCTGCAGTTACAACTGATCTCCAGACTACAGGGATAAGTTACCCTGGAGGAAATCGCAGCTTTGAGGGTAAACTTTATGGCATCATACCCCTACTCAATGGTGGGATTCAGCAGGTTCGCACCACTTCGGCAGAACCGGTTGTTAAAATGGTGCTTAAACAACCAGTTGTTAAATTATTTGAATCCCACCACTGGAATCGGTTGTTAAATTATTTGAATCCCACCGCTGCCCCTATTCATCTCTTCACTCTTCCCAGACACTGTTCCCAGATCTGCAGGAATCTCCCTGGCTAGAGTTCGCAGCTCTGTTGCCAATTATTGGGTTACACTGCGGCTATCTGGAGGGGAGGAAAGGTATTCTGTGCATGTTTAAATGCCCAATTACTGTTTCCAGGTTGCAAGACTGTTTCCCAGAACACTGTAGATACACGTACATCCTACACATTTGTGCATTCGTCTGTTTGTAAGAAAGAGCCAGTGTGCATTTGTTTTAAAAAAGATAACAAGGGATCAATACCTGGATAAATGTGTGGTTTAAATTGTGTGTCCAGCAACAGACATACTGAAGAATTGACGTGAGTACAAAGAAAAATCCTGCATCCGTAGTACGTATGTTCAGTGTAATGTGTGTGTGTGTGCAGGTCTGTTTAGCCCTGTTGATAAACCTTGGCTGAGCCTTTGTATTATAGCATCAGGCCAGAAAAGAATCTGTGGGAAGTAGACAGGTAGAGCTACGCCCATCACACATTTTCACCATCTTGCCCAAGTGCCTGAAAGCATGGTGTAACACCCTCAATGACCAGTAATGCCCATTGACTGTTTGCTGAGTGATGGTCTAGGCGTGCTATTCAGAGAAAGGCAATGGGGATTCCTTCTTTCCAAAGAGAAGCTTTTGCTTGTCTAATCCTAAACAATAACATAGCTGGAGCCTTTGAAAATGGTTTGGATGCTAGCGGCATCTACAGGAAGCTCTTCCTTTGCACAGCCCAGTGAGTATTCGGTCTCTTTTTGGAAGCAGACCACCTGGGGCAATGAACTTGGCATAATTTCAGACATTTGTAGCAAGTCATCTTTTCTAGAATTCCAAGTGCCTCTGAAAACAGAAGCTCGCTGTGCTTGCCTAACCTCCCATGTTGTCCAAATTATTCCTGCGTGAAATTATCAGGCGTCAGATACATCCTTTGCCAAACATTCTCACCTGCTCGAGCACCAAGGTCATGTCACAGCAGCTTTTTCAACTTCTGCCAACGTTCAACAAGAATCCTTTCCTTTCAAAGGCACAGCTCAGTTGCTTGAGCCACAAACCCTTCCAAGCACCTAGGGGCTTCCTGTTTAATTCTCTCCAGCCTTATTTACTTGTGAGAATAACAACAACAATGGAGAGATCAAAGAAGCTGTTACAGCACTGCCTCTTTGGAGATGCCCTAGTTTGTTTACCACATATATTCAGGCAACAGCCTATTTTGTCTGACGCATGCCGGTGAATAAATAGGGCCCATCCTAAATAATCAAGGCTGTGCATTATGTTTCTCCTTAGGGAAATAAGAATTGTCAGTAGGAATGTGAAAAAGAGGTTGTATATTTGAAATGAAAAGAAGATGCCCCCTTAAATTTACGTAGACTTGTGTAACTTTTCGGTCATGCAGAGACCTACTCCTGTCATTTTGTGACTCTGTTCAAAGTTTGTGTTGGACAAGCTGATATTGGCTTCTGTTTTTGTGTAAGAACTGATCATGCTGAATAATGTATGATGCCATTATTTCTAATCTTCAGAGGGACTGTTGTTCCACCCGCTGGGGAAACAATACCAATAATCTAAGGCATGCATTTTTTCTTCTGCATTTTCCTGCAAACCTGAGAGGCATCTTGTTTTAGGAAGATATTAATTCCTATTTCAGTCAACCTTTCACCCAAACAAAGCTGCATTCATTACCTATATTTAGAGAGTCTTTTCTTCCCCTTTCCTCAGTACTGTTATCAACAGTAACAATGGTATCTAAACATCCACAGACTTCACAGAGCTGGACTTTTCCTCTTACCCCCTCCTGCTCCAGTCCACTGGGCCCCTTGAAATTTTATTTTGGGGGGGGGCAGGTGGTCCAGCAGAGCCTCATGCTCAGCATATTTTGGACAGTGGAAGTCTGCAGTGGGAGGATGGAATTGGCAGGAACTGCCAATGGAACGGCCATTCTGTTGGAGAAACTGAATAGCTGAATTTTAAAAAGGTAAAGTTTCCCCTTCAGTCGTGTCCAACCCGGGTGTGCCACTGCGAGCAGTGATTTCATAGGCAAGCCTCTTTTGTGGGGTAGTTCGCCATTGTTTTCCCCGGCTATTCTTCACCCCCTAGCTATGAGCGAGGTACTCATTTACCGACCAGGAAATGGATGGATGGCTGAGTTGGCCATGAGCCAGCTGCCAGGATATCTGACCAACAGGGGGCTCGAACTCCTGGCTGTGTGAGTGACAGTGCAAGTACTTAACCACTATGTCACACAGCTCCCAAATAGCTGAATACATGGCACAATTCATGTACTTTAATACTCATTGTGATGATTCTTACAGGGGACCGTGGTGGTCTTCCAGATGGTTGATCAGATCTGTACCTATTTGCTTTTAGAAATATGGCAGCACTAAGTGTTCTCTAGCCAATGCACTGGGCAGTCAGGAGTTGGGGGTACAACCTGTGCCTCCAGTCTGATGATGTCAGGCTCTACTAGCGTAAAAGAGTGGAAAGATGATATCATCCACTGCCGCCTCCTCCCTGCAGTTGCCTGTGTTTCATGGCTTTTTGCTCACAGGGGTTCTTCCAAGGCAGGGGTCTGGAACCTGCGACTCTCCAGATGTTCATGGACTACAATTCCCATCATCCCCTGCCACCATGGCCAAGGGATCACTTTTTTGGTGCTGACTGGCAACCACAGGAAAAAGATAGAAAAGACAAACAACTTCTTAAACCATAATAGGATACAGCCCAAGCTTTAGAGTCACTTTTTTTGAGACTGTGTTTGGTATTCCACTGTCTGACCATCCTGAAATGGTTCCGTCGCTGGACTGTTATTGGTGAACCACTTGGAAAGTTGCTCTGTGACTTCCAGGACTATTCAGCTCGAAGGGAACGCTGAAGACACCGTAAAGGAACCCAAGTGGACAACGTGTGGGCCATTGTGACCATTTGGGCAAGTTACATTCTGCTGGTGAAATAAGTCTACCCAGACTGGATCATTTGTGGGTGGAAAGTTTCTCCCAGGCTTGGAGAGTTGGAGTTGTAACTCAGCCAGCTGCAGCTCCTCTCCTTGATGAGCAGAAAAGTTGAAAACGATGTTCCATTTCTGTCTCACTTTGTGAACACCTACTCCCCAAAAATAAGACATCCTCTGAAAATAAGACATAGTAGAGGTTTTGCCGAAGTGCTAAATATAAAGCATCCCCTGAAAGTAAGATGTAGCAAAGTTTTTGTTTGGAAGCATGCCTGTCGAACAGAACACCAGAAAAATAAGACATCCTCTGAAAATAAGACATAGTGCATCTTTGGGAGCAAAAATTAATATAAGACACTGTCTTATTTTTGGGGAAACAGTGGTATTATATAAACAAAGCATGGAAGATCAGCAAGCAAAGACCGCTTTCTATGGGAACAAAATCTGCTCCCCCTTTAGTTCTCACCAAGGAAGAAAACCTGTTTCTAGCAAGTGTGCCACTTAGTGTGGGCTCATGGGACTGAAGGCTATTCCACAGGAAACTAGGCCTTGGGGAAAAGTTAGGCTAGTCAGAAGTGGAACAGCTTGGGAAAACACTGGGTAAGCATGACGCCTGAGATTGTTGGTCTGTTTGTAAAAAACATTTCCTGACTGCCAAATGATACATTTGAATGTGATAGAACTGCCTTCAAAGAAAACATCTCAGAACCTTTCAGGTAAGCACCCAAATAAGGCTGGGGAGAAGACAGAATTTCAGAACATTGTCTCTGAAAATGGGAGTGAACCAGTGAGGAAGACCTCTCATTGTACCACCAGAAGGTACCCATTAGGTGACAAATATCTTTCGTTTTAAAAAAGAAAAGAAGTCCAGACCATTCAGTTGGACAGCCATTTTTTCCTCCTAGAAGGACTCTTTCTTCCTCCTAATAATTGTGTGATAGACAGAAATCAACAAGTGAAGCTTTTCATGCTGCTGAGTCTCTATGCCAAATAAATTTCATCTGCTGCTATTATACTGAATTATACTATTATATTATATTATATTATATTATATTATATTATATTATATTATATTATATTATATTATATTATATTATATTATATTATATTATACTAAAGTCACCAGAACCCTGCCAGGTAAATCTGTTGAACCTATGAAGACACCTTGCACCAAGTCAGCTCAATGGTCCATCAAGCTGCCCAGTGACGTAGGTATACATTTCTTATGGGGTGGGTTTGGGGGCAGGGCTCAGGGGGCAGGGTCACACCCCCACCCACCCCTGGGGCATGGCCACACCTCCCCAAGACGTGCCCCCCTCAGCTCCACCCCTGCCAGCCCATGCCTGGAGATGGAGGCTCACCCCCACCTTGCTCCGCCCCCTCCCCCCACCCACCCCAGAGCTTCGGAGCTTCAGACATGTAATGGGGGGGTTGAACCCAGGAACCGCCCCCGTTACCTACATCCTTGAAGCTGCCTACTCTGACCAGCAGCAGCTCTGGTAGGCGAGCAAATTTCTAATACCAGCTATCTAAGATTCTTTTTGATGGGAGATTTTAAGAACTAAACCTGGGATTGGAACTGCTTCCTTGTTTTACAGCTAGTTAACGTTGAAAATAATTCTTCTGTCTTCTGCGGAGATATAGACCTGACCCTAACCAACCTACAGGCCTTATTTGAGCTGTACTTTTTGTTCTGCAGAACCAGTCTAGCTGAATCATAGAATCACTGAGTTGGAAGAGACCCCAAGGGCCATCAAGTCCAACACCCTGCAATTCAGGAACACACAATCAAAGCACTCCCAAGATATGTTCATCCAGACTTTGTTTAAAAACCTCCAAAGAAGGAGACTCCACAACTCTCAGAGGCAGTGAATTTGAGTGAATTCATGTCCCTGACACACTTTGCAGATGGTGGTCTGGAGATAATCTAATCACCTTAAGTTGAAAGGATAGCTAGCTACTGGACATGAATTGTAAATCTGTTTCTATAGGGACTGGTGTCTGACTACTGATCCACATTCTTCTTGTTTAGGTCAGCAAAAGAATACAGAAGCCCCCAGAGCTGGAAGCAAGGTAAGTAGGTGGGTGGGGAACTGTTCAGATAAATACATTCACATCCTTGCTCCCCAGGGTGGAGTACATTCAGCCAGCAATGTGGATTGAGACAGCTGGGAGTGTCTGGAAAGGAGGGCTCGAAGGTTTATTGGCTTCCCATAGACTTGTGTATCTTGGCATGCAGACAAACCATCTCTGAATTCAACATTGTGAGGACCACCAGGGGCTGTAAGCAGACCAAAAGGAGTATGCCAGAATGTGGTGAGCAGCACAGACCAAGTCGTGAAAGAATATGAAAGACTTTCTAAATGCACAGCGGAGGGTCAAATATGTACGCTGGTCTCCTGGGGCTGGGGATGTAGCTGCTCCTTGCAGACCATGAGAGGAAGAGGAAAACACCTGCCCCAGTGTTCTTGGCAGCCAGGAAAAATGCAAGACTGAATAGGCTGGAGAATGTGTGGAGAGCCTCGAGGCCTTGGGGAAAAAGCTACAAGGCTTTCCAAGGAAATGTCCTGTGCTTATGGCTATTCAGTACACTGCTGAATTGAGAAGACAGGCTGTGTGGTCTCCCCTTGAGTGAACAGCTGCAGAACTTCCATTAGAGTTGGCTGATCTAATAAATGAAATTCCTTCACTCTAAAGTTGTTGTTATCAATTATCTGTACAGTAAGATGAGAGACTGCAAGTACGATAGGAATGAGGAACTCAAAACTTTGTTCTATATTTATGTTGTACTATGGATTGTTTTAAAAAAATACCATAATTACTGCTTAAATTTTTAAACGAGGCTGGCCACCCACACTCTTTGTCCAAGGCTGCAATCCTAAAAATGCTTTCCTGGGAGCGAACCCCACTGAATAAACTGGGCCTTAGCTGCTCAGATGGCTCCCCAAATTACCTAAGAGAACGGAACAGTTTTGCTTTGAGCGTCAAGGACTGGAAGCAGATTGGAGCCTTCAAGACTTTAGTGCTACACAGTGGTTTCAAATATTCAAAGCAAATCTACCCAAATAACGCAAAACCACAAGAAGATGCCTTCTGCTGAATCAGGCACTTGGCCCTTCAAGATCCGTGTTGCCTACTCAGACTGGCAGATGCTCTCCAGGGTCTCAGGCAGGGTCTCAGGCAGGTACAACCTGAGCCTCCTTTAAAGAAGAAGAGTTTGGATTCATATCCCCTCTTTCTCTCCTGTAAGGAGACTCAAAGGGGCTAACAAACTCCTTTCCCTTCCCCCCCCCCCAACAACAAACACCCTGTGAGGTAGGTAGGGCTGAGAGAGCTCTGAAGAACTGCAACTAGCCCAAGGTCACCCAGCTGGCACGTGTTGGCATGCACAAGGTAATCTGGTTCACCAGATAAGCCTCCGCAGCTCAAGTGGCAGAGTGGGGAATCAAACCTGGTTCTCCAGATTAGAGTGTACTTTTTACCACTATACCATGCTGGCTCTGGATTTGCTGGGGATTGAACCTGGAACCTTTGGCATGGTTTTTTGTCCCTAGACCCAGTCTGGTGGAACTCTCTGTCCAATGAGACCAGAGCCCTGCAGGACCTTAAGCAGCTCCACAGGACCTGTATGGTTGAGGCAGCTTTGCTACCATCTGGCCTCCCTGCCATCTGCCTCCCTCTCTGGTTCTACTGAATTCCATCAACAAAACAACCCCATTCATGTGGTTGCTATTTTGGTTGCTATTTTGAAACAAGTTTTACATGTTAATTGAGAATAATTAATGTTTTAATATTTATATTGTTTATTTCCATTATTGTTTGTGTGAGCCACAGTGAGCCTGGAAAGGGAGTGGTGGCATAATAAGTCTAAACAACAACAACAACAACAACAACAACGAAATGACCTGGCTGTGGTTAACAACTGGAACTCTGAAAAAGGAAACTTAATAACTGATTTTAGTCACTCAAGAGCAGGCCATTAGGAAAATTTGATCAAGATCAGAATTAAAAAAAACCTGTTCCACAAAGTGTAGATTGTGCAAGGAAGCTGACAAAACTGTAGATCATGTACACAGCTGCTGCAAAAAGATCGCCCAGACTGAGGGACAATTCAGTCGCCAAGATGATCCACTGGAATTTATGCAAGAATTACAACATTAGGACAGCTAAAAACTGATAGGAACATTGTCCAGAGAACATCATGGAAAATGAGAAGGTCAAGATCTTGTGGGACTTTTGAATCCAAACCAACAAAGTGTTGCCACATAATACACCGGACATCACAGTGATCAAGAACAAGAAAATGACCACCATCAACATAGCAGTACTTGGTGACACCACAAAACTATGGTGGAAAGTGTTTTCAAGCTAAAGCTAAGTTATGACAACACTAGGGTTTTCAAGGCAAGAGACAATGAGAGGTGGTTTGCCAGTGCCTGCCTCCAAGTGAGCTGAAAGAGAACTCTTAGAACTGAAAGAGAGTTCTCTTAGAACTGTGAGAGCCTGAGGTCACCCAGCAGGCTTCATGTAGAGGAGTGGGTAATCAACCCTGTTCTCTGGGCTAGAGTCTGCTGCTGGTGTAATGGTTAAGAGCAGGTGGATTCTAATCTGGAGAACCGGGTTTGATTCCCCCCTCCTCAACCTGAGTGGAGGAGCCTTATCTGGTGAACCAAATTTGTTTCCCCACTCCTACATCCCTGCTGGGTGACCTTGGGCTAGTCACAGTTCTCTCAGAACTCTCTCAGCCCCACCTACCTCACAAGATATCTGTTGTGGAGAGAGGAAGGGGAAGGAGTTTGTAAGTGTGCCACTTACAAAGTGTGCCACTTTCTCTCTTACAGGAGAGAAAGGTGGGGTATAAACCCAAACTCTTCTTCTCTTCTTAACCAGGTGACTACACCATGCTGGCTCTCTAGCCCTCAGGTGTGGGGGAGAGGTGGAGATGCAAACCATGGCTCATTCTGCAAGGGTGGCGAAGTTTGTTGGTCAACACTATTCCTTCTTGCAGGGGTCTAAAACCTGCGGCTCTCCAGATGTTCATGGACTACAATTCATTGGCCATGCTGGCAGGGCTGATGGGAACTGTAGTCCACGAACATCTGGAGAGCTGCAGGTTGCAGACCCCATGCAAGATAAGGAAATGTTAGACTGAAAACATTGAAAGGTCTCCAGTATTCCGCAATAAACGCTTGCAGACTATGTCAAATTCTCATGTCTATGCTTTCCTCCACATCTAAGTCAACAGAGTTTCTAAACTCAGGTACAATTATTTTATATAAAATTCTATTCATGGCAAGTCTTGTGAGTAGGGAAAAAATAAATATTACTGTAGTGGAACTACAACAGCACTATGGAGCTGCAGATAAGTGTACAAATCAAAATAGGCAGTGTACATAACCTTTCGTTAAGGTGGGATTGGAAGCAAGGTGGTACAGGCCGGTATGAAGTACAGGTAAGATAGTGGAATCTCTCATGTTTGGCTTTGAGCCTCCCAAGACAGATAATATAGGCAAGAAATGTAAGTTTGTTTCACTCTTGACTTCTGCACTGATTGCCTAACTGGGCAGAACTACCACAGAGTTGCAATTGACTCTTTGCACAGATACTGGAACTGTTCCATAGTGATTCCCTTATTAAAGGTAAGCATGACGTGACTGTGGATTCAATTAGTCTTGCACCAACAGCTTCAATTACCTGCACACGATGTTGTGTTTAATAAAGCAGCTCTGATTGGCACAGAAAGAAATCTACTTAAGTGACCATGTAGTTTTTTTGATGTTTGGGTACTGCTCGGATTTAATAGGCTACCAGCGCTCGTCTTACTTGCCTCTCATTTCCTTGCAGATATTTTGGGCAGGGGCAGCTACTCTTAATTTGGGAAGTGACTGACTCAACTGGACACACAGGACAGTCTGACCAACACAAGGATTACCTTGAGTACACTCCCGTCCTTTTCCCCTTGGACCTGAAAGAGCAAAAACTTAATCCAAAAGTGCAGTTTGTGCATCATTCTTACTGAATGGCCAGTGTTTCCTCCTCTCAGTATGCACTTACTGGACACTTGCAAAGTGTGAATATTATTCAATTGAGAATAGTTTCTATTAGCTGATCTCAATTTCACTGGCTAGATCTATAACTCTCATTCAACACATTGCTGGAACTTGGAAAACATTAATCTGCTTTTTTGTGTGTCAAAAAAGAAGAAGTTTAGTTAACAAATCCATATCAAGTGAGCTTAAGCGTGCGTGCGAACAGATCAAGGTAGATGTCTGATTCTTGTCCGGGTCTGACAGCTCTTTGCTTGGAAATGTGTGGCAGAGTTCAGCTCCTTTGTTCCCGTCAAACCTCTCAGTCAGTCCCTGAAAGATCAATTCCCATCCCCCACAAAAAAACCCAAAGAAGCTCAGAGCAGCATAGGTACTTCCCTCGTTTTAATGTCAAGCACCCCATGAGGGAGATTAATCCAAGAGTTACAGGTCCAAGGTCAACCAGTGAGTGAGGTCTCCCCATGTTTGGTCTAGGCATTGTACTATATTGTCTCCTGACCCCAGCAGAACTGCCACATACACCCCACACTGAACATCCATAGATTATGAATGTATGTGCATGCATCTGTTAGCAGGGAAGATCCAACACACATTCATTTTAAAAATAAAACCAGGGACCAGTACCTGGATAAATGCCGCATTCAAATCTCATTTCAACTGTACATATGGTAAAAAATTTCAATGCACACGGAATACAATGTACATGGACTATTTTATGCATTCCCTGTAAGATCGTTGTGTGTTGTATATCCATGATATCCCTGTCCACGTTACAGAGAATGCATATGCACAATCTTGATTTTTCTGCATGTGTGCTTTAGATAATTCTCACGCTACATACAATGCATAGGCATGCGACTGTACTCCCACACTTCCTCAGGTCCTGGTCCCCAAATCTTTTGTCACGTTAACTTGGGTTGGCTCTCCTGCACATGCAGGACGTACCTGCTGCTACCCTGTAACTTGTGATCACGATTGAGACGTTTCTGCATCCGCCCCCCGCCCTCTGTCTCCACCTGGTCAGGTGAGCATCCCTGGCCACCTCCCGCCCCACCTGCGAAGACGCGCAACCCACGCCGGCTTACTGCGCGGCCGCAGGCTCCGGACGAGGTCTGCGCGCGGAAGGGCGCCCCTCTGGAGGCTCCTCATGTAGGCTGGCAAGCAGGGGCGTAACGAGGCAGCCCTGGGCAAACTGTAGCCCTGGGCAAAACCTGAGTTGGATGCCCCCCCCCATGGGCAGCCACTCCACCACGACCAAATTTTTTTTTGCACCAGGACATTGGTACCCCCCTCAAAGGGGGTACCCCATTCCACATTCTTTGCTAAGGAGATGGGGCTACCCTTTTGAGGGTCCATAACTTTGGACCCCCCTGAACCAAACTGCACCAAACCTCGGGGGTGCCATCAGGACAGTCTCCAGATTATACCCTGAAATTTTGGTGCCGATACATCCAAAAATACGCCCCCTGCAGGAACATCCCAGAAATTTGCCCAAGAATCTTTGTTCTGTATTGAGTTTTCTGTATTGCTGTCAATGGGGGTTGCAGGCTGGGGCGGGGGGCACATTTCTGAAGGCACAGTCTCAAAACTTTCAGGGTCTCATCAGGAGACTGCCCTGATGATACCCCACAGGTTTGGTGCAGTTTGGTTCAGGGGGGGGGCAAAGTTATGGACCTTCAAAACTGTAGCCCCCATCCCCTATTAGCTCCCATTGGAAACAATGGGGGATGGGGCACCCCCTTTGGGAGTCCATAACTTTGGACTCCTTGAACCAAACGTCACCAAACTTGGGGGGTAGCATAAGGACAATCTCCTGATGATTCGCTGAAATTTTGGTGCTGCTAGCCTAAAAACTGCGCCCCCTGCAGGCCAAAAATGGAAAACCACTAAAAATACCCAAAAACGAACCCAGCATTTTGATGCCCCCCACAAGGTGATGCCCTGGGCAGCTGCCCACCTTGCCCAATGGGCATTACGCCAGTGCTGGCAAGGCGGGCGAGACGGCACAGCACCTGTCCCTGCCTGGCCGGGCGCCGCTGCCCGCCTCGGACACGAGCCCTGCCAGGACGAGGAGCAGAAGGCTGCCCGGGCGCATGGCGGCTGGCCACGGGCCCTTTGCGCCCCTCCTGTCAGCTTCTTCGTGTCCCCGGTTCAGGGGGGCGCAAGAGGAGCCGTGTGGTGCTGAGCGTGCTGCGCAAGGCGGGCGCCAGAGGGAAGGGTCAGGCGGCGCCCTTGAGGTGACCCCGCGCAGCCTCGGGCTTTGGAGGGCCCACAAGCCTCGGCTGGTCCTTCAGGCACTTCACTCTCTTGCCCCAGAAGCTGCAGCAGCCTGGGGGCGTGGGGGGAGGAGGAGGAGTTTGAAATTTATACTCCACTTTTCTCTCCTGTAAGGAGACTCAAGGTGGCTTACAAGCTCCTTCCCCACCCTTTCCCCACAACAGACACCTTGTGAGGTAGGTGCGGCTGAGAGAGTGAACTGTGCCTAGCCCAACAGGGATGTTGGAGTGTGGAAACACATCTGGTTCATTAGATAAGCCTCTGCCGCTCAGGAGGAGGAGTGGGGAATCAAACCTGATTCTCCAGCTTAGAATCCACCTGCTCTTAACCACTACAACATGCTGGATCACAAACAGCCCACTTCCTTCCCCGTCCCATGCAAAAAAGCCTTCTCATTCTTCCATGGGGCCTCAAACAAGTTATCCTGGTCTTCAGATCCCGAAGCCTCTTTCCAATACCAAGCGGAGAAAGTGCACCCCAATTGGTGGTTGTTTGAGTCACAGCAGATAAACCCGGAGGGAGACCAGACCACCCTCAGATTTTTTCATCTTTGTGTTCCTGGCTTCTTAAATTTTCTCCACTATACCTTAATCTTTTCTTGTTTGCTCAGCAGCACAGGAAGCTCTGCCTTCTGCATGAATGCACCCTGTTCTTGGATCTTGGCATTCGTTTTAGCCACTGCCCTCAGCGATGATTAGGCTTGCCAGCCTCCATGGATGTCTGGCTACTACATCTCGTTTCCAGATGACAGTGATAATTTTCCCTGAAGAAAATGGCAGCTTTAGAAGGTGGGTTCTATGATATTTCACCCCGTGCCACCTTGCTGGTGGCCGAGGGCACCTGGCAACGCTACGGGCTACACTAAGATCCCTCCCTATAGTCTACAATCCTGCAACTCCACTGCCAAATTTCCAGGAATTTCCTCACCTAGAGTTGGAAACCTCAGCAATGACAGAATGGCTGTCTGATAGCCAGCATGGCATACCTCAGTCCCACCATTGCACTTTCTGAACCTCATGACTCTTGGAACTAACCTGGGCCCTCACAATTTCTTCAATACTTGCTGTAGCGACTTCCTCAATCAATAAGGCCTTACAGAAGTTTTGCATCACTCACATTTCTTTATGCCATCCTCTATTTTGCAGCTAAACACTACTGCTTTTTCACTCCTTGGCACCTTTTTAGGTACTTAGTTACTACCCCATCTTCACACCACAAAGCCTTTCACACTCACATATTTATCATCTATTGGACATATTTCGTTTGTATTTAGCCCCACCCTCCACAGCAATCCTGTTTGGTAGGTTAAGAGCGTGTAATTGGCCCAAGGTCAAGTTCCTGGCAGAGAGGGGATTTGAATCCCGGTCTCTTCATTTCTAGTTCAACTATAACGATTCTCTGCACCATCACCCTTCCCTTGGCTTTCAGAGGACACAAATCTTAGGCATGATATTAAATAGAATAAAATAAAAATCCTCATATAACAGCTCACAAGTCCATTGCATGGAGCTTCAACTGCAATAGATCCGACGACAGGTTTTTGATGTGATCTGATGCTTCTCTTAATTCTGTACAATTTTTGTTTTTTAGAATCCAGTCTTGTTCGATAACAGAAGATGGTAGCTTACGAGTAGAGCAAAGGCAACTCCCCAGTTTGTGGCAATTGATCTGTCGCATTGACTACTCAGCCTTTCCTACGTGTGTTTGAGGTGGGTCATATCCTTTACTCTTTTTATGTCAACACTCCTTATAGGAGTGAGTTTATCTTTGTTTTACAAATCCCATATTTGCAGAGATTGTGTCATCACAATGATCTGGATCGACCTACACCATGTCAAGATGTTCCTTGTTGCCAGAGCTGGATTTATGCACAAACTAAGCAAGTCCTGGTTGATGGCCACGGATTATGAGGAGCCCCTAAAAACAACAAATTAGAATGACTACTGGTGTCTTTTAAACTTGACAGACCTTGACATGTCTGAATCTGGCCCTGTTCGTTTCATGGTCAAATCTAGAGTCTTGTTATTTATTGAATTTACAACATTTGAATACTGCTTTTTCTTTACCAACTCAGATTGGGTCCTGATGGCATTTTGACCATTCTGTGATATTTCTAGAAATAACATTTCAGCAACAATCACACAGTCTTCTGACAGGTATACATTTTTTTTTGGAGGGGGTGCAGTCAATAACTTCTGTACAGCTAAAAAGATAACAAATAGAAATTGTTAACATATTGTGTGAGCCCACTTGTTCAATTAATTTAATTGGATGGGAGAGGCATGAGGCAGGGTAAAGATGTGTTGTTCGCTGCTTATTGCTAAGCAGTGCATGAAGCAAGGCAGGCTGGTAATGAAAGATAACTTCCTTTGTGATATTTCCACTGGAGTCGATGCGCTTTCTCTGACAAAAGCCTTTCCTAAACAGCCGTTGTAGGCCCATCTGTAGCAAAGGGTGGCACATTTCTTTCTTACTACATCTTGGATTATCAACAAACTTAGTGTGTATTTGCCATTCCATGCACAGTTACTTCAGAATAAATTCTACCTCACAGTTGTGCAATAATGAGGGGGTAAAATGGAAAGCACAGCTGGAAAATGCAAGGAGTGGTTTCTAGCTTTGAATGTCCTATTGAATAGAGAACTCCACGCAAGCAGTGATGAATGTGCAGCAGAGTGATGATTCCCTTTTAGTAACTTTAGTGTTGTTATTATCTTTATTGGTAGGTAGCCCATCTTTCTCATCGAGGCTTGAGGCAGATTATGTAATTAAAAATTGCAATAAGAACAATATAAAACATATAGCAGGGAGTTTTAAACATAGAGGACAGTTCCAAAAAGTGATTTTCCATCTTCAGTCTGAAGTATGGCAGTCTGTTCCACTGCCTCATTCTGCATGGATGAACCAGATTGAACTCAGATTTAATGCTGAGACAACAGATATAATTGGACTGCACATTATGCTTTTTAAATATTTGCTTTATTGTTGTATCCACAGCTGTTTGACAATCTCTAGAGTGATCAGAAACAGAACAAGGTTCCTTTCAACTTGATCAGTGATCACCTGTAGAGGGCATACACAAGATTCTGATGAAGATTACCGTAATAGTGCTTGGGATTTCTTCCTTAATGTGGGTCTTTAAACCTCTGAGTAGTGGTTCATTTCTGAAACTAAAATGAAGCCTAGCAGCTTGTTGTTTTCTGAATTCAGATATTGTTTTATAACAACTTGCAGCATTTGATATGTTTATATGCATCCTTTTAATGAGAGAGAAAGAGGATATCCAAAGTTCAGGCTTAAAGGCTGTGATACATCTTAGTTGCAATTCAGATTTGTTGGACTTGACAACTTTGCCATAGAGACCAGTCAGCAAAGTTAGAAAACTAGCCCCAGTATGTGAAATGCCTCCGCAGTGCTCTAAAATCCTGAAATGCCAAGTTATGGGAATCGGTTTTCTGCAAATAATCTCCATCACTTGATATTTTCCATTTTAAAATTTAACTGTCTTGCTTATTAAATGTAACAGAACAGGAGTGGTTCTGTTAAAAAAAGGCTGTGATCATAATCCCTGTGTTATACCAGGAATTCATTTTATTCCATTCATTTTAATAGGATCAGTACACATAATCACATTTAAAACTAGACCCAAAGCCTTAATATCATAAATTATGAATAATGTCATAGGAAACAGGCCATGTAGCATTCCATTAAAGCTTGAAGAGGCATTTTAGGAAAACAGAACATGTCCATCATGGACACAGAGTTTTGTATGGATTTGTGCCTCTGTTGTGCTTTTCATTTGCCTCATGTAACCAGATATGCCAGGATTTAATGCTTTTTTTTGGCTGCAAAAAAAGAGAAAAGAATGATCAATACAGGGATTTTAAGCATTTATCTCTTTGCTAAAATACTGACATAGTGAAACTCAGGAGAGACAGGAGTCACATGAAGCAACAACAGACCCTAAAAAGCAGGAATAAATTAAAATATAGACAATACCATTCTCATCGCTACATTTGTCCTGAAGGAATTTCCTTTGGCATGAAGTTTCTTTGGACCAGCTGTGCCAGAAATTCACCAAGCAGTATAAGGATTGGCAGGAATAGAGGGGAAATAGTTTTCCATAGATCTTTTGATGATGCCACTGCCCAATTAATCAAGGCGTTATTGGAAAATGTCAGCTTTTTTAAGTAATATTTTTTTCTCATGTAAAAGGACCCTAAAAGGACAACACAGAATGGAATCTGAAAGGCCCTTAAAAGTTCTAATTAAAGCAGTGGTTACTGCAGTGGTAATCTCATAGATAGTGAAGTATTTAGGCTGAGCTTACAATAGATAGGAGGGTTTTGAGTGGGGTAGAGTTGCCAGCTGCAGGATGGGAAATTCTGGAAATTTGCAGGTGAAACCTGGGTTTAGGGAGGTGAGTGACATAAGAAGGGTATAATGCCATAAAGTCTACCCTCCAAACCAGCTATTTTCTTCAGTGGAACTGATCTCTGTCACCAAGAGATCAGTAGTAATTCTGGGAGATCTCCAGGCCCCACCTGGAGGTTGGCAACTCTGGGCAGAAGATTTATTACGTGCTGTCACGTCACTTTTGAAATATGGTGACCCTGTGAATTAATGACTTCTGAAATGTCTTATCATGAACAGCCTTGCTAAGGTCTTGCAAAGTGAAGGTTATGGCCTCTTTTATGGAGTCAATCCATCTCATGTTTGGTCTTCCTCTTTTCCTTCTGCCTTCAACTTTTCCTAGCATTATTGTCTTTGAGTCTTTGCTTCTTACGTAACCAAAATAAAATATCCTCGGTTTAATTATTTTAGAACTCATTTATTTATCTTTTTTAGTGGTCTACAGTATCCATAATACTTTCCACCAACACCACATTTCAAATAAATAATCTTCTTCCTGCCAGCTTTCTTTGCTGTCCAATTTTCACATCCATATATAGTAATGGAGAATACCATATTATGAATAATCTTGATCTTGGTCTCCAGTGGCACATCCTTACACTGCACGATCTTCTCTAGTTCCTTCATGGCTGTCCTTCCCTGTCTCAGTCTCCTTCTGATTTCTTGGTTGCAGTCTTCCTTTTGGTCAGTGTTTGAGCCAAGGTATGGAAAATCGTTTAACTATTTCAGCTCCTTCATTGTGAACTTTAAAGTTGTGTAATTCTTCTGAAGCCATTACTTTTTATCTTCTTGATATTTAGCTGTAATCCCGCTGTGGCAGTTTCTGCTTCAGTAACCATTTCAAGTTGTCACTATTTTCTGCCAATAACGTGGCATTATCTGCATAAAGATTTTTCCTCAGCCATCTACATCTGATCTGGCATTCCTTTTTATACGTTCTGCATATAGATTGCAGGCAGAAGGCATGTCTGCTTAATGCCTGTTTTGCTGCTCTATTAAAGACAGTTGTGTCCAGCTATTGAAAATAGTATATGTTTTGAAGGGAACAGACCACAGTTCAAGGTAGCCGAAAAGATAGAAAATATTAGCTTGATGAACTTGCTGAGGATTTTTCAGATCTTTGAGAATTGTTGAAGTATGGATGAGGGGCTAGCAAACAAAAACGGGCAGTTCTAATTCCAGTTTTTAAAAAAGTGTGAAAAGGAAGATCCAGGAATTGGAAATGACAGGCCAGTTTGCCTGACACTGATATCCAGAAAGGCAGCTGATTAAGAAATAGTTGATTTATAAACCTTTAGTAAACAGTGCAGTGATTGCTAGAAGACACTGTGGATTTGAAATGAAAGGTAGGATAAAAGTCAGCTCATAAGTATAGAAAGGGAGATGATGACTGACAATTACGCTTCCATCATGCTAGCAAAGTATATGTGCTATTCGAGGGAAGAATCTAATTTTCTCATGCACAAAACACTGTGCATTCATGGGTCTTTGCAAGAACTGGTATCTTTACCAAAGAAGTCCAACTTTTAGAACAACATATGGATCAATGTATTGCCGAAGGCTTTCACGGCCGGAATCACTGGGGTGCTGTGTAATTTCTGGGCTGTATGGCCATGTTCTAGCAGCATTCTCTCCTGACGTTTCGCCTGCATCTGATAGTTGATTTATAAACAGTTGATTATAAACACTGATTTATAAACACAGAGGATCACTATCAGATCCTCTGAAGATGCCAGCCACAGATGCAGGCGAAACGTCAGGAGAGAATGCTGCTAGAACATGGCCATACAGCCCAGAAATTACACAGCACCCCAGTGATTCCGGCCGTGAAAGCCTTCGGCAATACATTGATCCATATGTTGTTCTAAAAGTTGGACTTCTTTGGTAAAGATACCAGTTCTTGCAGCCCGGAAGCCACACAGCACCCCAACATATGGATCACCCACAACAAATGCCTAGTTGTGCTAAAAGCTGAGCATGCGGACTTAAGCTTCAGAGTCCAGGTTTCAGCAGGATCGATTCTCAGAACCGTCTTATCCTCGCTCAGCCCGCTGAGTGATAAAATTCTGTTTTGTGCCTCAGTTTAGCGTTATGGTAGCTGAGCTTTTAAATATTTCTGGGAACCCACCGAACCTGCGTCTGTTCAGTGCGTGATGAGGATGGCAACAGTAAAACAGCATGCCGCCTCTCCAGATGGCATCCCCCCCACCCCCTCGTTTCTTTTTATCCATGTGAAATATCTGCCTTGGTAAAGAAAGAAAGAAAGAAAGAAAGAAAAAAGCAAGCAAGCAGCCTGGGACCAGAGCAAGAGCTGAAAAGAGCCATCTGTCTGCGCCGGGAAACAGCTGCTGCAGCTGTGCCAGAGCAGCCGGGTGCGCAGGCCCCGCCTTCGCCGCCGGTGCTGGGGAAGGGTTTGGCGCAAGCTGCGCCGCCCAGACCCTACCCCAGCACCGGCGGGGAAGGCGGGGCCTGCGCACCCGGCTGCTCTTGCAGGTCGGGGAGCCCAGGAGCCGCGTGGCGACTGCACGGAGCGGCCCCGGAAGCATGCTGCAGAGCGCGTAACAAAAGGTGGGTCAGCCTGCGCCTGAGCCATGTCCCGTCCTGGGGGACCGGCTCTTCCGCCTTCAGGGGCTGCGGCGCACGCCCTCCCGGTGCCTCCGGCGAACGGGCAGGAAGTGCGCCTGGCCCGGGAGGTGAGCTCCGTGCGCCGCTTGGGGAAGATCCGGGGGGACGGGAGAGAGGGCGGGGGGTCGCCCGGGGGTCGCCTTGGAGGGCTGGGAAGCTTCGGGGCGCAGAACTTCATTTCGTGCAACTTGCAAGCATTTGATTTAAGGGAAATCAGGGGAGAGGAGGATGGTCTGCATTCCTACTCGTCAGTAAGCCCCTCGGTATGCACGCCTGCTCGTAAGTAAGCTTACTAAGTCCCACTGGCTCCTTTGGAGCCTGCCTTTTAGGAACTGTTTGGATTGCAGTTTGCAGCCGTGCAGGTTGGGCTTGTGTGTACTTACTGTAAAGTAGTTCACGTTTATTTTAGCGGGCTTGCTCCAAAGTGTGCGTAAGACTGAGGTGTTAACACTCGCTTGAATAGGGCTCAGTTGTGTCTTCCCCCTGCGAATCAGGTCCTGTTCTGCATAGCACAGATAAGACGTTCTGAGGACGCAGGAGGAGGGAAAAGATCTTGGTTCTCTCTGACTTGAAGGCCAAGAAGGTGGTATTAGGTTAGATTCTCCCATCAAAACTTATTTAATGGGGGAAAGGGCAAAAGTAGTCCCTTGAAAGAGACATCCGGATTTTAGTGGACTGGATCATGTGGTTTAGCTTTGCTGTAGCCTGTTTCAAGTGGGCAGATTCTGGAATCTGTGTTGGAGTGAGTGCATTTGAACATGCACAGCGTGGCTCTCCTTCAGTCTTGGGAAACAGCAGTTCAGTCTCTGCACAATGGGATTATGCTTCTAGATATGACATCCGGAAAGGCTTGAGAACTGATGTTTCCAGTTTTTGAAACTAACCGCTGCCTAGTGATAGTGAAACTCTACCTGGCCTCAATTCCTGATTCTGTGTCAGTCTGAGTTGGAACATGATTCTCACCAGAGGAGACAAAGGTGGTTCTAGTGTTGACATTCCAACCAAGCCCATTACATGTAATTGAGGGAAAGAGGCTACATCTTTAAGAAATTTCCCCAACCCCTGAATTTCTATATGCTGGATTATGGCTGCTATCTAGAAAAAGATACTGCCCATGATATGTGTGTGGGGCATCTAAAAATTATTAAGATGTAGATAATATATTTATTTAAAGAGGGAACTTATCGAACATGCTGTTATATTATTTTTTATTTCCTGTGTCCAGTTTTTTTAAGCACCAGTTCTTTTTGATTCCCTTGACCAATTCCTTCTCGGCAAGAACAAGATAATCCACAATGAATGAGAGTGGGTTGCCGCAATACAATACTATCAACCACATCTTTGCATGGCAAGTTCCACCCAAACACTTACTGATTGGTTCCCCACTCTGGGGCATGGACAATATACACCCCACTAAACATTCCCTTCTCACTGGACCCAATGTGTAACAGACTTCCCTCTGTGATACACCTCTGAAGTTGCCAGCCACAGATGCAGGCGAAACGTTAGGAACAAGATCCACCAGACCACGGCCACACAGCCCAGAAAACCCACCTCAACCAATGAGAGTGGGTTTTTGTTTTTGTTTTTTCGAGGCGCATTTCTTCCCAGAAGGTGCAGCCTTTTCCACTGTTGTTTTCATTTATAGGCTCTTCCCCTCAACTCCACCCCCATCATAAAAAGCTTCTTAAAATATCCTGAGTAAAAACATTCCCTTTCTTCCCTGGTGAATTACTGATAGAATCAGCAATCTCAAGGCTAGAAGGAAAGTCTTACAGCTAGAGAAGGCGATAGTTTTTTTCAGCTTCCTTTAGGAAGGAATTATGTTTGCTTTGTGGGGGGGGGGGAGCAATATTTAACATTTTTTAAATTATTTTCTCATTTTAACAGAACATACAGAAAAAAAAACAGAATAAAAAAGATTGTACGAAAGCAAAAGATTAAAAAAGTAAAGATAAAAAGAAAGGGATCTTAGCTTTTATAAAAGATTTTCAATATAAGAAAGCCTGTATTACAGTTATTTATTTGATATATTATTCTATAAGATCGGTTCCCAACCTAGGGTATGCGTACCCCGAGAGGTATATGGCAGAATGCTGGGGGGAATGCGGGTACAATTCTTTAATGGTGAAAAAAGGCACTCCTGTGCACCCAGGTTCCCCCCCTTCCCCCGCTGCCACCTGAAAGTAAGTTAAGCTTAATTTTAAACCAGAGGCCTTTTTTGTGTGTAGTGGCAATGGGGGTGGTGGGGGTGGGGAGAATATGGGAGTTGTTTCCTTCTAACCCTGAAGCTCCCTCTTCCCCTTTTCTCCCCCCCCCCATTTCTTTCTTGTTCCCCCATTTCCTTTTCTTCTGATTCTTCCACCCTTTCTCTCAATTTCTCCCCTTAGAATCATAGAGTTGGAAGAGACCCCAAGGGCCATCAAGTTCAACCCCCTGCAATGCAGGAACACACAATCAAAGCTCTCTTGACAGATGGCCATTCAGCCTTTCTTTAAAAACCTCCAAAGAAGGAGACTCTACCACACTCTGAGGTAGTGCATTCCTCTGTTGAACAGCCCTTACTGTCAGGAAGTTTTTCCTGATGTTTAGGTGGAATCTCTTTTCCTTCAACTTGAACCCATTACTCCTGGTCGTAGTCTCTGGAGCAGCAGAAAACAAGCGTGCTCCCTCATCAACATGACATCCCTTCGGCTGTTATATCACCTCTTAACCTTCTCTTCTCCAAAGTAAACATACCCAGCTCCCTAAGTCTCTCCTCGTAGGGCATCGATTCCAGACCTTTTACCATTTTGGTTGCCCTTGTCTGGACCCATTCCAGCTTGTCAATATCCTTCCTGAATTGCGGTGCCCAGAACTGCACGCAATGTTCCAGGTGAGGTCTAACCAATGCAGAATAGAGATGTACAATTACATCCCTCGATCTAGACACTATACTCCTATTTGTACAGCCCAGAATCGCCATTGGCTTTCTGGGCCACTTCATCACACTGCTGACTCATGTTCAGTTTGTGGTCTACTAAGACTCCCAGATCCCTTTCACATGTAGTGTTGTCAAGCCAGATGTCCCCCATCCTGTATCTGTGCATTTCATTTTTTCTGCCTAAGTGAAATGTCTTACATTTATCTCTGTTGAAATTCATTTTTCCCGTTGTTTCTCTCTCTTCCCCTGCTTTCCCCCCTTTTCTCTCCCTTTCCTTCCTTCTCCACCACTTTATTTCCCTCCCCCCTCCTCTCTGGATGGGAGATACATTACTGAGTGGCAGTGTGTGTGAACAAGATCTTGGAGAAGTAAGTTAAATATGAGAATCCAGTGTGATGCAGCAACAAAAAAGGCTAATGCAATCTTGGGGTGTATCAATAGGGGTATAACATCCAGATTGCAAGAGGTTGGGGGGGGGCAGTTAGAGATGTTGTACAATCAATTACATTTTTTTCTTCTTTTAGAGGGGGAATTTAGTCCATTAACATTACCTGACATAATCTTAATTTTATTTCTTTAACACAAGAGTTTATTTTCTTCTTGTAGCGGTTTTACCCTCTTTTTCAGCTTTAGGTGAGTTGTTGTTTGAATTATCTCGACTTCTGGATTCTTCTGGCATTTCTCTCCTGTGAGATGTTTTGCTAATTGTCTAGCCTGATTTAGCACTTTTAGCGCTTCAATTCTTTCCTCGGCTCTCTTGCTCTTTGAGAAATTAATCTGTTTCCTGTTGTTTCTCTTTTATTTTCACAATTTCCTGAGTGTTTTCATGTATGGTCTTCTTGATATCTGAAAGTTCCTTTGAAATTTCTTAAGTTTTGTACCTCTTTCTTCCAATGTTGCTTCAGTTCATCATTTGTGTTTTGCTTTGATTGCTTAACTTGAGTCGAGATTTCCTTTCTTATGCTTTGAACTTCTTTTCTCAGTTCTTCTCTTGTACATTGCTATGACTATTTGATTTGCAGTGTGACTTATGGGATTTGAGGATTTCTGAAAGGGTTTCTGATTGATCTTGGATATTTTCTCCTTTTTCTACCTTTACATTTACTTTCCTCCCCCAAATTCTTAACTATGGTTTTGTGCTGCCTCCTTTATTGATCAGAGCATTGCTTATTTTAAGGAAAAAATGTGTAGTCACTGTTTGACCCTCCAACTACATACTCAACATTGCAGGCACCACATTAATGTTGGCAGATTACAGCATGTGTATATACATGGGTGTGTGTGTGTTGTAGCGTGGTACAAGAATGTATGCTATGAATAGGGAAGACCCCAAACTAAGTTCCACTTAAGGGATCTTCAGTGACGAAGGGCCTTTTTGAAGGAATCCTTGGTTAAGATCCACTTAAAGGATCTTGGATGATGAAGGGCCTTTTTGAAGGAATCCTTGGGAGAGCCATTATCAGTTGGGCTTCCATGGGAAGCCATTTATAAACACATTTCTGCTGTGAAAGCACCACATCCAAAGGGGAAAATTCTTCATTCTTTTTCTCTGCATCCCCAATGCTTAACACCCATATCTCTCCCTTTCCCTATGCTGTCAGAGGGTTTTTAAATCCTACTACAAGTTATTTTTAAAAGTCCCAGTGGCTGCTTGCCCATGTGCCACTAGAGTGCTTTAAAATCCTACTACAAGTTATTTTTTAAAAGCCCCAGTTGCTGCTTGCCCATGTGCCACTAGAGTGCTTTAAAATCCTACTACAAGTTATTTTCAGAAAGCCCCCAGTGCCCTCCAGCCATGTATGTCACCAGAGTGCTTTGAAATCCTACTTCGAGTTATTTTTAAAAGCCTCGATTCCTACCCGCCTGTCACCAGAGGGTTTTTAAATCCTACAATAAGTTATTTTAAAAAGCCCCAGTGCCTACCACCCTTCCCTTCCCCCCCCCTGCCCCCCCCCCGGGTGCCACCAGAGGGCTTTACGTTTCTACTACAAGTTATTTTAAAACACAGGCAACAAACCTGCTGGGGGGGGGGGGGTGATGGGTCTTGGCAGACACCAGGGAGTTGGGAGGGGAAGTACCACTGGATGGCCAGGTTCAGCCAGCCACCTCTTCCTGTCCACACTGTGGGGAAAAACCACTTTGATTCCGATGTTTCGGGAAACATTGGGACAAAGTCGGGGCAACCATGGAAGGGGAACGATTGGAGGATGAGGTTGTGTGGATGTCTGAAAAACCCCTTTCCAGTTTTCAGAGCTGAGGTGAAACAGATCCTCCATGTTGAAGGAGCCAGGTGAAACAGTAATGGACAAGAGGGATCAGCGGTCTGATGTGACAGAATTTAAATATGGCTGGTTTAATTATCTGTGCTGCAAAGTCACTCATCTTTATGCAGGAGGATACTTTATGACCCAGAGCATCTATTCAATTGGAGATGTGTAAATATACACTCAAGCAGATTATTAACGTGAACCCCCCCCCCCCCCATAAAGCTCCCTGAAATGTATGAAACATTAAAACATTATGGAAGGTATCAAATTAAAATTGTCTACTTTACCCCTTGTCATTAAAACCCAGCATTGCAGGACCCTACTTGGCTTTAATGTAACTGTGACTTGGTCAGGACTCAGTGTGAGTGTTGAAGACCCAAGAGGCTTGGCTCTCTTTGTGGTGCACACGTCCATGCCATGTGGTCAGTGAACAGATGGTGTAATAAAGTGGGAGCTCTCAGCAGGTCTTGCAGATTGCTTGCTTGGTTTGTTCTTTTGAAGCAGAAGTCGTTTGTATGTTCAGCTGCCCAGTAAGAACAATCGTGAAAAGTCTGCGGTTGTAAACTTCCAAGGGCGGCGTACAGAGCGTTCATGTTGAGTAGTGCACATGGGATGTATGCGCTCAGGTTTAACAGTACCTGGCTGTTGAGGTTGCAGAAAGTGGGTATAATATCACAGAGACTGGATTGCCCATGTATTGCTATGGAACATACAGATGTGTGTATGTACTGAATCTTGCTCTGTTCTACAGACTCAGTCTGGAAGGGTATTACTGAAATGTAAACATAATAGCCCTTGTTGAAGGGAAATTTCTAGGCTTTCCTATGGGCATTAGAGTTCTGTAGATCAGTATTGCAGAGAAAAGATGGTCGTAGGCCTTCAGATGAGATAAATGATAAGCAACGTTTTTGGAACTATGTTGGCTGTTTTGGGCGTCAGGGTCAGATTTATACAATGAAGTCCTAAAAGGAGTTACAACTCGCTAAGCCCATTGACTTCAGTGGATTTAGAAAGGTGTATCTCTTTTTAGGATAACACTACAGGAGTCTAAGAGCTTGGCTTTCCTTTCCCCACTTCTCAGTCCAGTATGTCTGACTTCTCAGAGATAGAATATTATGCTTTGTGTACAGTTGATAACAAAACTCATTACACCCATTGTTTATCCACAGTCCTCCACTGAATTAGATTGTTTATTTTAAAAAAACATGGCATGTTTGTTGTGCATTTGCAGGTGTTTCTTCTTGCAGATATTTCAAGATTGCTGTGGCCGGGCTGGCCCAGCATCTAGTGGGTATGCCCTTGCACAGTGCTTGCAAAAAGCATTTTAAAAAAGAGTTGACGTTTTAATTACCTCTTATTCATTACTGGATTTCTGCTCTGCCCTTTTATAGGGTGCTGAAGGCAGCTTATAAGATTAAAAAGGAGTGTATGAAAATAAACATTATAACAGTAGTAACAAGAGCACCGTTGAGCAGCAAAAGAGTACAAAGATTAAACCCAGCCACCAGAATAATATCCCCACATAAAACATCCAACAGCAATAAAAATGGAAACCAATTAAAACCTGGCATAAAATGTCACTGACATTCCCTTTTCAATATTCACCTGCTAGAAAATAGTGTTTACTGATTTCTAGAAGGACATCAGTGAGCTGGCCAGTTGGGCATTTGTGTCCAGGAGGTTCTAGAGCAGTGGTGGCGAACCTTTGGCACTCCAGATGTTGTGGACTACAATTCCCATCAGCCCATGCTGGCAGGGGCTGATGGGAATTGTAGTCCATAACATCTGGAGTGCCAAAGGTTTGTCACCACAGTCTAGAGTGTGTGGGCTCAGGATGTTGTGGACTACAATTCGCCACCACGGTCTAGAGCAGGGGTAGGGAACCTTTAGCACCCAAAGAGCCATTTGGACCCGTTTTCCCACGGAAAAGAAAACACTTGGAGCCGCAAATACTTTTTGATATTTAAAAAGAAGATAACACGGTATATATTGTTTTTTACCTTTACGCTTTGTATAAACAATTATAGTGTGTTGCATAATAAATCCATGAAGTGCTACAGAGAAAATTATATTTTATTTATGTAAAGAACACATTTTGAACAATTTGAACTCTTAAACAATAGTGAAGTGCTTAAGAGAGAGAGATGGGTACCCCTCCCCCGATTTGCCCTTCCACAACTAGCCATGGATAACTTCTTCCCATCCCCAGCTTCACAATGAAGTTTAGGAGGTCATCTATCAGGTCTTCGAGGTACCACCGGACTCAAATTTTTATCCCATTTAAATAGTGAAGTGCTTAAGGGAGAGAGATGGGTGCCTGTGCCAGACCTCATCGCACCCCTCCCACCTGGATTTGCCCTTCCACAACTAGCCATGGATACCTTCTTCCCATCCCCAGCCTCACAATGAAGGGAGAGAGATGGGTGCCTGTGCCAAACCTTTCACGCATGCATGCATGCACACACCCTGGATTTATGGAACTGTGGCACACCCCCCCCCCGATTTATGGAACTGTGGCTCCCTCCAAACCCTGCCAGGGGTTGGGAGAGAGGTGGGTGCCTGTGCCAGACCTGATCTCTCTCTCTCTCTCTCTCTCTCTCTCTCTCTCTCTCTCTCACACACACACACACACACACACACACACACACAGGAGAGAGAGAGAGAGAGAGAGAGAGATCGGATTTAAGCAACTTTGCCCCCCCTGGATTTATGGAACTGTGGCTCCCTCCAAACCCTGCCAGGAGTTGGGAGAGGGTTGGGTGCCTCTGCCAGACCTGATCTCTCTCTCTCTTTCTCTCTAACACACACGCACACGAGAGAGAGAGAGAGAGAGAGAGAGAGAGAGAGAGAGAGAGAGAGAGATTTTGCCCCCCACCCCGGATTTATGGAACTGTGGCTCCCTCCAAACCCTGACAGGGGTTGGGAGAGGGTTGGGTGCCTCTGCCAGACCTGATCACACACACACACACTCACAGCTCGGATTTATGGAACCGTGCCCCCCCTGGCTCCCTTGGCAACCCTCCTCCCTTGGCAACCCTCCTCAAAGTCCTGCCTTTATGCCTCCCTTACAACCCTGTTCCTGCACAGAGTCTAACAGCAGGGAGGGTGGACTTTCCCCCTCTGTTGCTTCACAGAGAGAGGGATGGACAGGTTTGAGGGTATGCCTCTCTTCTGTTCCTTTACAGAATGGGGGGGGGGCAAGAGTGGGTTCCCCTCTTCTCCACTTCCCCTGGGTCCCTGCCCTCTGGTTCTCCCTGGCTCCCAGTTCCCCTTTACTTCCCACCACTTCAATCTTTCCACTTCTCCCCCAGATACCCTTCCACCCTCGTCTCTCTCCTCCTCGTGCTTTTGCCCCACCCCCTTACATCCCTCCGTCCCCATTGCTCTCCCTCGCCCCAGCTGCCGTTGGCGGCTTTCCCGCACAGCCGCTTCAGCTGTGCGTGGCTGCGCCTGCCTGGGCACACAGCCTCTGCCGGCTCCTCTCGGGTGGCTGGCTCCGCCCCCACCCACTCTTCTCCAGCCCAAGCGGCCAGCATTGCATTCTCCTCGGCCATTGGGGCTGCTCAGCTGTCCCCACTGCTGCCGTCCCCTCCGCTGCCGCAAGCGAGGGGCTCGCTGCTGCCCTCGTCATGCCTTTGGGGCCAAGACCGCCCTCCACTGTGTCTCCCCAGCGGCTGGCGGGGCCGGCAAATCTGGGCGTCGCACCCTTTGTTTCAGCTGAGCTGGGACAGAAGGACTCCCCTCAGATCTCCCTTGGACCGCGCCCCCCGTGAAGGGGTGGCCACGAGAGCCGCAGTAGAAGGAGGAAAGAGCCGTGTGCGGCTCTCGAGCCACAGGTTCCCGACCTATGGTCTAGAGTGTGTGGGCTCAGGATGTTGTGGACTACAATTCCCAATTGGCCATGCTGGCAGGGGCTGATGGGAATTGTAGTCCATAACATCTGGAGTGCCAAAGGTTCGCCACCACGGTCTAGAGTGTGTGGGCTCAGGATCCAAATGTGAAATTGCCAGTCTGCTAACTAGTATGTGTAACTTGTTTGCTAAAATCAGCTTCAGTGGAAAGCATTACATTGATTTTATTAAAGGGTCTAGGAAATTACTGGTCAGTTAGGCTAATGTCTATTCTAAGTAAGTTAGTAGAAATTGTTGGTTAACTGTAGAGTTATTAGGCATCTGGAAGAATGACGCTTGCTGAGGGAAAACCAACAGGTCTTCTGCAAAGGGATGCCCTGCCTCGCCAACTTTTTGGAGTTCTTTGAAAAAGTTCACAAACATGTGGATACTGGTGACCTTGTAGACATTGTATCCTTGGAATTCCAACTTTTTTTGACAAAGTACCACATTGAGGACTCCCAAGTAAGTTTGGGAGTCGTGGGTCTTTTATGGGTTAAAAACAGATTGGTGGACAGGGAGCAGAGAGCAGGAATAAATGGACAGTTTTTACGGTGAAAGGAAGTGAATTGTGGATTCCTCCAAGAATCAGTTTTGGGACCAATACCTCAATTTTGTTAGTGATATGGAATGAGGTAGATGTGTGTGTGTGTGTGTGTGTGTGTGTGTGCGTGTATGTAATATTGTGACCAAGTTTGTGGATGATATCCAATTATTTAGGATGGGGAAAACCAAAGCAGATTGTGAAGAGTAGTTTGCTAAATTGAACAGCAACATGGCAAATTAAGTGCCATTCTGACACTGCACAAAACCATGGTTTAATCTAACTAGCTGTGGTTAGTTTGATTGTCTGAATGCAGCTCCATTGTTTGAGTTAGCTAGTCAAATTAGCATCTAAAACCAGTATGTAAAGTTGGCTTGTTAACCACAGTCACAGCCAATCCTGTGGGTGGGTGGGTGGGTGGGTGGAATGGAGTCTTGGAAGTGGCGGTGGCTTGTGCTGATGCGGCATCCGCAGCATCCATCCACACAGCATCCAATCCCGGAAGAGCCTCTATGACGTGCGAGGCCATACTGGCACAGCAGGAGGTGGCCTGAGGGTGTTTACAGTGGTGGAGTTGACTTTAGTTCAGTGATTCTCAACCTTCCTAATTCCGCGACCCTTTAATACAGTTCCTCATGCTGTGGTGACCCCCAACCCTAACATTTATTCATTTTACAGATGGAGAACACCGATGCAGAGAGTCTTAGGCGACCCCTGTGAAAGTGTCGTTCGGCCCCCAAAGGGGTCCCGACCCACAGGTTGAGAACCATTGCTTTAGTTGAACTTTATCAGGCTTTCAGCCTGGAACATCCCCCTGCAAGTTGTTTTTACAATAGTAGTGGCACTTTGATGTATTTAAGTATCAATTTGGGTGCTGCTAAATCAACCACTGCTTGCAAGTTCAGTTTCCTGAAATATGCCTTGTATTACACTTAAATGTAAAGTAAGCTATTTGTGCATGATTGCCTTGATTTGCCAGAAGAGGTCAGCATGAGACAGCATGTTGAAGATTTTTTTTTGGGGGGGGGGGGTACAAAATCCAACTGTTCTTGATTAAAATCTACAAAAAGCACTCGTGAACTGGTTTGTTAGGGACTCGTAATCAGAATAAAATATAAAGATTGTTTAGGGGTGGGATGGGGGAAATGGCACATCTAATCGAAGTAAGCATTGATTGTGCCAAAAGGCAGAGATTTGGTCTCCAATGTGCTATGAGCAATTCCTCCCACATCTATGACAATTCCACACATGCTGTCTTTCTCCTTGGAATGACCAAACAGTGAGGGATCTCATTGTCATTTAGATCACTCTCTGCTATTATATTATTCATGTTAACTTACTTCCCTGCCACAAGGAAGAGAAATAAGCAGAAGACTTACAGCACCTTAGAGACAATCAGATTTGATGTGGCCTAAACTTTCGTGGACTACAGCCTTCCCCGACTGTGGAAAATAAATGCCAACCAAAGTTTTGGGACACCATGTTGTTGAGCTGACGTGGGCCCCACTGGCCAGCTGGTAGGGGAGGCTTGCTGGTGAAAGCTGGCAGGCCTGTGCCCCAACATTAAGATTGACAGCTCTGGGAGGGGAAATACCTGGAGATTTTTGGGGTGGAGCCTGCGGAGGGTGGGATTTCTGGAGGGGAGGAACCTCCACTGGGTACAATGTCATACAGTCCACCCTCCAAAAAAGCCATTTTCTCCGGGGGAACTGGTCTGTCATCTGGAAATCAATTGTCATAGCAGAAGATCTTGAGGCTGTACCTGATCTTAATGATCATCTTGGTGACCATTTTGCTGACCTGACCCATCAGCTGACAGTGGTGAGAGAAGATGCCCATCATCTCACTCGGGGGGGGGGGGGGGTTGATAAAGTGGGAAAACAGAGGGGAGGAAGCAGGGCCAATGCTGTGTGTGTGTGGAGAATTTCTCTGTCTGAAAACTCCCTGTAAATATACTCTTTATAACCACGCTCAGTGGTTAGAAAGCCACATCTGTTGGGGCAGTCCCAGTGGGCTCCTGTTACCCCCTTTTTGAAGGATCCCTGGGCAAGCTGAAACAAAGTTCACTATTTTGTTCACTATTTCTTTTGTTCACTATTCCTGGCATTTGTTGCAAATGAAATTACTAGTTAATGACGGGTCCTGCACCCAAAGTTTCTGCGGGCAAGCCCCCCCCAACCCTCCCCCCCTTGATATATTTTATTGGGACCAACCAAAATAAAACCGTGTGGAAACTGAGCCTCCAGAACTCTTCATCTGGCTGATGTTTAAAAAGAAAGGGGGAAAATATAATTTTGGACCGTGGTATAAGGTGCCCCCCCCCCCACCCATATCCAGCCTGATGAAGAATTCTAGAGCACTTGAAATTTAAACACTTACATTTGGGTTGATTCAAATGAAACAATATTAAGTGATCATTTTGTTTTTTTACTTGGACCAACATGACTGCCTGCAACCATTTCTAAATTCTTGGGGTGAAGAAAAATAGATTATTAACAGTTTCAGTCCCCTGCATCCTTGTGGACATCAGAAACTGCAATTTATGTTACTTGGTGGGAGAGGGGATCCTTTGCATCTTCCTGCCAACTTGCCTTACTTTCTCAAGTAACTTCTAAATCAGTCATTACAAACTGGATCCCTAGAGAGTGAAAATTTTCTCTCTGGGACCTTATAAAGGCACAGGTTACTTCCATGGTAACCCAAATGAATGCAGAAACTTGTGTAGGATGGTCATATGTTCGGTGAGATAGAGACCTTGTAAACACCATCTGTGTGGTTTCCTTACAAAAATTGTTTCACAGAGCATAAATTTTTGTGCAAGTTTTCCTTCTTTCTTTAGGGCATGACTCCACAGACTTCCTTTCATTGGGAAAGTTGACAGGGAGCTGTTTCCACCTTTTCAGCTTCATAAATAGTAGTGTAGCAAAAAAGAAGGGGGAAAAAAACGTGAGGAAATTTCTGTTGCTTGGAAACAGCCTGGCAACAGACCGTATTTCAAAAAGCCAGAGGGAGCAAGTAAAAACAATCAAAGCTTGACACCCTTGCGGCTAGTGGCAATGGTTGGGACGTGGGTTTTTTCTTTTCATTTTCCAAATTGTACCATGTCTACTTCTGTGAACTTCTAGTCCACTTTCCCTTGTAAGTTTTTTAAAAAAAACAAAATTGATTAAATAATTATAGATTTGTTTTGCTGAAACATTTCAGTTCTTTAATGCCTCAACATTGAATTCTTGTCCTAAACCACATGTTGAAAGGAGCACTGTAAATCTTTTGACACCCACTAGAATATGCTTGGTTGTGGGGGGAAACTGATGCCTTTTGTTAATTACATTGTGGGAACGTATAATCCTTTTTTCTAAGGCCAGCTGCAGTAGATGCCTTTCCCACTGTGGTAGTGCTCCATCTAATCCTTCTCTGCCTCCAATGGTCCTACATCATTTTCTCCCACTCAGTTTCTTCCTCATGTTGACAAAGATTAAGGGAACGTAACTTGACTAAGGCAAATGGTAAGTTTATGGAAGAAAATCCTTATACATAATTAGACCATGACTTAATTTCCTTATCTAGTTTGGGAACTTAAAAAAGACGGCCTGACAAGGAGAGCTCATTCACACATTGATGTGTTCTTGTCCCTGTGACTTTGTTGGCAGATGTACTTCCTTTCTTGGAGCTCAAGTCTCAGGGACGCACAGGCCTGATCAAGATAATGGTGTGCAGGGAGAAGGGTTTTCAGCCTCCTTTTACAGCCGGCATGGTATAGTGTTTAACAGTGTGGATTCTAATCTGGAGAACTAGGTTCGATTCCCCACTCTTCCACATCCAGCCTGCTGGGTGACTTTGGGCTAATCATTGTTTTCTCAGAACTCTCTCAGCCCCACTTGCCTTGCAAGGAACCTATTGTGGAAAGAGGAAGAGTTTGTGATTGTAAGCCACTTTGAGACTCCTTAAGGTAGAGAAAAACGGTATAAAACCAACTCTTCTTCTTTTCCCTACCTGAAGAGGTGAAGGGGAGCCACTGTTTACTACATTGGGGAAACCCCAATGAGCTATTAGCTTATGTAAATATACCCAGTGGTGCAAATAGTGACTTTCCATGATTGCTTCAAAGTGGAAAAATCAGGTAGGGGGCTCATGGGTCTGTAGTGGGTCTGTATGTACCTAGGAATTAAGGTCTGAGCACAGAACCTTCAGAGCATAGTGGACGATACAAAGACTTTGTGATGTGTATATCGGCCCCTGAGTCCTAGTATGAAAAATAGCCTGCTTGATTTTAAATAGTCATGTAAGGGGAGCATCTTTATTGAAGCAGTTTACCTCTTGTATTGTTATAGGACTTCTTTCTAGAAATGCGACTGTTACAGCGTATATGCAAAATGAACTTCCCTCATCATTAAATAACTGTGTTTGTCATCTGTGGATCTGAGATAATGGTGGAAGGGAGCCCAATTTGGTATCTGTGATTTCCCACCTGACTGGAGATATTCTAGAAACTGAGGGTTAAATGGGCATCCTGGAAAGTAGGTAAGACAACTGGGAGATTGAGACAACGGTGCAAGAGTCCCAAAAAGATTGTGGCTACAACGAAACATTTGCAGGACAGGACATGGAGGGGAAGTACGGATGCGTGGGACTTGAGGGGAAGTTACTGGGAAAGTACAACAGCAATTTGGGGCTTGGAGGGACACAGATGGAGTATTTTCTACCAGAGCGAAGACCGTCCCATTACTGCTTTCTCTTCGTTTATTAATCCTTGACCCTGCTGTGAAGAGGGGGAGGGGGCGGGAATTTTTTGTAAGTATCTACACAGGAATCTCTACTACTGTTTTTACAGGCAAGACAAATAGAAACTGCCTTGCAGCTAATCTCCAATCAAGATCAGTGAGGCTAGACTTCATCTCTGATCCACCCGCTGCATGCCAAGATCTTTCTTGAGCAGGGTGTTCACAGTTTTCCCAATTCAAAACGACTGGCAGAGAAACCAGTGTTTTTATAAAGGACTGAAGTTAAAAAAAGATAATGGATGCTAGAGAACCACTGCTCCCTTGGTTTCCTTGATGAAGATTCACTGTCCTGTTAGAACATGTGTTGGTGTCTATAAATAACCAATCCCTTGTCCAGGAAGCCCTAGTCTGGTTTCAGGGCAGAATTTCTGCAGACGTGCAATATTACAGATGCATGAGAACGCAGAGCAGAGGTGGCATTTGCGATGCCCACTCCGATTTCTTTACAGATAAATAATATGATCGGTGCAGATTAATGTTTATTTCTTCCTTTCGTTCTCTGTCTATATTTCTTTGCCACCAAGAATTTAATTCCAAATCCCTTTCTACTTTCCCCTGAAATAGCGCATTTGAGCTTTAAAGCAGATTCGAAGGGCTACGTGATCCTGAGGAAAATTACTATTGTGAATTCCTGGTTACATTTAACAAATTAAAATTTTAGTTATGTATGTTCTTAAGCCTGAAGGTTTCAATAAATGATTCACAACAAATAAAACAGAGGCAGCAACTTCTGCTGAGGTGACTTTCACGTTACATCAATCCACTCTCAAACTCCTTTACATCACTGAGACAGTATTAGGAGTTGACTCCTTTTCTAGTCTCGCAAGGTTTCTATACACTTAGTTAACTCAGACAGACTCTCTGTCAATCACAAACAGAGTGTTGTCTCTCTCTCCAGTTAGACACACACTCGGACTCTCTCTCAGTTCAGCAAACTTTGCAGTCACTCTCCAGTATCATCCAGTCACCTTGCTCTCTCATCCCTCTTTCACCCCCCCTTCCTTCTCTACAACTTACCTCTTGATTTATTATTTATTTATTAAATTTATAGGCCGCCTCATCCCCGAAGGGCTCGAGGCGTCTCACAACATGGCTGTTTCCAACAGCAATTTAATACCGCATAAAAACTTAACCCATTAAAACACAACAGCAGTTAATAACAATAAATAAATTAAAACAACAAGATTGTGTAGAACATACACACACAGGTGCCCGATCTAAAAGGCCAAAAAAGAAGAAGGAAGAAGGGGAGGAGGTAGGTAGGGCCCAAGATGGAATTAGGGCCCAACCAAGGTGGTCCAGACAGGCAGCTTTGATTTCAGTGGGGGTGGGGGTGGGGGTGGGGTGGGGGTGGGGGTGGAACCGCGGTCTGCCCCTCCAAATTTAAAGACATACATAACATTTTAAAATGTTACAGGGTTTGTTTGCTTTCTCTCTCTGTCTCTCTTTTTTACTAGAGCAGAGCAGAACCCTGTGAACTGTGATGGAAACCTTCACTGAGGAAGGCATTTGTGCTTAAGCCCACAGAGATCAAAACTTCTTCAACATTGCAGCGGCCAGTTGGAGGCCTGGTTTAATTGGACCTGCTGTCACTGGCTTGGGGGGTGGGGGGAGAGTCGCAAAGCTTAGTACTTTTGCATAACAGGCAATGATTTCTTAAGTGAAGCCAAAGTCAAATTAATTCTCCCAGATCCGTTTGTAAGGTGCGGATGTAGTCTGGCTATTATATCCATAACCAGCATGTTGTGTTCAGCTTTGAAGACCCATCTTCAAGCTTTACCATTTTCGGACACTGGCTGGGTTCCGTTTACATTCCTCCTTCCTCCCTCCTCTTGACTTTGAATGTGCCGAAGGCTATTTTTCTTTCCCTTTGGCCTCATAGTATCCTATAAATATTTGGCTTCTGCTCAGCAGCTGTGGTGTGAGTTGACAGCGTTGTCGGAGGAAGGATAATATTTAAAGAGCATGTTTCGTTTCTGTGCAGTTGATGCTTTTCCAAAAGCTTCCTCAGGCAAAGCTTGCTAGCCATAAAAGACTCTGAAGGGTCTTAGCAGTTCAACGTTGGCTGCTGCCACTTTTTTTTTGGGTTGAAAGAATAAAGTAATTTGAATTTGGGATGTGAAGTCAAGATACAGAGTGATGAGAATATTGTAAACAAGATGGCCCTGCTCTTAGGTGGGCGTGCCTGCTGCACCACATGGAATAGAGCATAAATCTGAGGTCTCTGTAGATCTCCTCTTCAGTCAAAAGCTCTTAGTCCACTGAAATTTCAAGCACTAATCTGGTTGGGATTTTGAAACTGGGATAGAGTTTTTCTGCCCACCACAGGTTGCTTTTTCCTAGCTGTCCCCCATCCCAACTGTCTTTCTCAAGGATTTCAGACTCTGCCCAACCTTGCCACTTGGATCCATGTGGTGGTTATTTACTTTGAGGCTAGACTATTGCGATGCACTCTGTAAAGGTCTGCCCTTAAAGTCAACATGGAAATTCCACTTAGTGAAGAATGTTGTAATTCTGTTACTGTTGGGAGCTTGGTGGAAAATGTCTATCACAGCCATTATGCAGTTACTCCATTGGTTATTAGCCAGTTACCAGATTCAATTCAAGGTATTGGCCATCACCTACAATTTAAGCCAGTGGTTCTCAACCTTCCTAATGCCGCGACCCTTTAATACAGTTCCTCATGTTGTGGTGACCCCCAACCCTAACATTTAATCCATTTTACAGATGTAGAACACTGATGCAAATAGTCTTAGGCAACCCCTGTGAAAGGGCCATTCGACCCCCAAAAGGGTCGCAACCCACTAGCTGAGAACCACTGCTCTAGATTATCCAATCTCCTTGTATTACCAAGATTCCCGGCTCTCAACCATGCTTTGTTTCCTTCGTCCTTACTGTATATGAGCAGTGGAATTCAGATGCCCTGGATTCTAGCTGGGCCACCCGGCAGACAGCTGCCATAGAGATGGAAGTGAAACTAGCTGGTATGGGGGGGGGGGGTCGTAAAGGAAGCAGCATGTGAGAAATTGCTGGAGGGTTTTGTCTACATAATGGGGGGAACCTTTGTGAGTATGTGGGCCCCTTTGGAATTTTATGAGAGGATGGTGAACACCGCTCCAAAATGGCTGCTACAGGGGGTGGAGCTGAACCCAAAATGGTGGCTCCAAGAGGCAGAGCTGAGAGGAATGCTTGCCTCTTTACACCTTCTAAGAAGAAGGAAAACATGAAGGAGAATGAAACCACAAACTTGCTAAGGAAAACCCAGCAGCTTACCATTCCGCTTAACTCTCCAGTGGAAATATTCCTCATTTGAAAGAGGAAAGCCAATAACAAGTCCTGTTTTAGAATGGCCCCATTCATTTCCTGAAAATCTTGGAGAGCGCCAAGTACTGTTGGACTTGACATCATGTTGGGGAACCCTGGTTCACACATTGACTGTATTTTGCACATTCAGTTTCCTGTGCTTCTGAGTGCTTAATTGCAAAGAGCTTTCTGAGAAGTTCTGATTTGCTCATTAGGATCGCCATGCCTCCTGGGTTCTAGATAGATTGACTGGAGGGAAGGTGGTTTTGGCTGCAGACCTTCCTGGGAGTAAATCACCCTGAATAAAGTGACACATACTTATGACTAGAACTCCTTAAGATTTGCTTTCTTCTTGTAGGAGGCAATGGTATGTACAAATCTACCAAGAGGTTCCCTATACCCATTTGCAGCCCCACCACGTATCAGTCTTTGACCTTGATCATTACCGATTATTACCGATTACTGAAACCGATTATTACCGGTTACTGAAACCAATTATTACAGATTATTACCAATTACCGAAACCGAATATTACTGATTGCCAAAACCAATTATTACCGATTATTACCAGTTACCAAATCCAATTATTACCAATACCGAAACCAATTATTACAAATTTTTACAGATTACTGAAACCGATTATTACCGATTATTACAGATTACCAAAACCGATTATTACCGATTACTGAAATCGATTATTACCGATACCAAAAGCTATTATTACCAATTACTACCAATTACTGAAACCTACTATTACCGATTATTACCGATTACTGAAACCAATTATTACTGATTACTGAAACCAATTCTTGCTGATTATTACCGATACCAAAACCGATTATTACCGATTACTGAAACAGATTCTTACCGATTGATACCGATAATTACGGATTACTGAAACTGCTGATTACCAATGATTACCAATTACCAGAACCAAATATTACCGATTAATGAAACTGATTATTATTGATTATTACTAATTACCAAATCCGATTAGTACAATACCAAAACTAATTACCAATTTTTACCAATTTTTAGTGATTACTGAAATCGATTATTACTGATTATTACCGATACCAAAACTGATTATTACCAATTATTGAAATTGATTATTACAGATTACTGAAACCGATTATTACTGATTATTGAAACCAATCATTACTGATTGTTACTGATACCAAAACCACTTTTTACCGATTATTACTGACTATTATGGATTACTGAAACTGATTATTACCGATGATTACCGATTACCGAAACCAAATATTATTGATTAATGAAATCGATTATTACCGATTATTACCAATTACCAAATCCAATTATTACCGATTAATGAAACGATTATTACAGATTATTACCAATTACCAAATCCGATTATTACCGATACCAAAATGGATTATTACCGATTATTACCGATTACCAAAACTGATTATTATTGACTACTGAATCAGATTTTTACCGATTAATACCAGTATCGAAATTGATTTTGACCGATACTGAAACCAATTTATTACCGATTACTGGAACCGATTATTATCGATTATTACCGATAAGTGATACCGATGATTACCAATTACCCAAACCGATTATTACCGATTACCCAAACCGATTATTACCAATTACTGAAACTGATTATTACCAATTATTACCAATTACCGAAACATATGGGAACGTAAGCTCTAAGAGAAGGAGGAGATCACATGTGCATAAATGACCTGATACTTTAAAAGCTGTTCAAAGACAGGTTCTTTTCCCCATATTTCCCTTTTCTTCTTTCTCTCCTACCCTAAGCCCTTAGTGGCCTTGGAGGCACCTACTTACACAGCAGCATTTCTGGTTGTGCTTTATTGCGTCAGCTTTGATCTTCTGAACAAAACTGTCTGAAGGTACCACCCTGAAAACTAGTAAGATTGGTAACTGCTCATAATGTGCACACGGGTTTGTGGTTCTTGCCTTGTGGAATGACCTGTCAGAGCAGGTTGGGAAGGCTCCCGCACATCTATAGTTCTATAGAATGTACACAACAGTATTGCTTGGGAGGCTGCTTTTTAAATATTAGAACTGTAGTATAATGGAGCAGCAGTTCAGGATGGCACTTGTATAAGGGAATGGGATTGTAGTTTGTTGTATGCATCACCTTGTTTTTCGATCTTCAATATTGTAATCCATTTTTTCTGCATTCTGTATGGTATGCCATGCCTTACCTCAGACAGTGTTTGATTGCCATTGATTCTATTTCTGTCATTCTAGTCCTATCACACTTTTTATTGGATATTTTTGGTTCCTGGTTGCATTGCTTTTTACCCACCTTGAGTCTCAGTGAGAAAAGGAGGATATAAACAAAGTCGGTTAACAAAGACTTATGAACTTTTGCCACATAATTGCATTAGGCAAGTTTTTCATCATATTGCTGGTCTTGGTGTGGAATACTTGTGGGGGTATATGTGAAACACTGCCTGAGAAGTGTTGACAGTGAGGTTGGTCATAAGTGACCGAATGGCTTCAGAAGGGAAGTTTTCTATATTCTTTTGATACAAGTAACAATGACCCCTCCTAACCATCTGATGCTAAGCACAATTAAGGATTGTTTGTTGTTGGAAGTAGAATGATCTTTGAAATAATAGAGACAGACAGAGGGAAGGACTAGAGCTGCTGCTTTTTCAAAACTAGCAGTAATGGCTTTGTACGTGGGGCATGAATTCCCAGTCTTACCTTCCTATCCTTTAGGAGTCAAGTCCTATGTGGATTTCCTGTTGCAAATTGTGAAATCTCACCTTTCCCCTATGCTCCTTCTGTGCACTGTAGCCATTTAAGGCTGTAAACGTGAGAACGTTTTAATAGAAAACAAGTCCCAATGAACAAGTGTAGAATCAGTCTACACTGCATCAGTCTCATTTTTAGTTTGGTTTTCCTTGCACTGTAGCCGCTCAGCACCTTTTTAATGTACTAAGGTATCTTTTTCTATAGTACCTTTTCTTGAATATTAATTTTCCTCTGAAATGTTAGTTAGTTCAGATGCAAGCCAATCTGTATTTCCGGCGAGAATAAGGGAACTATAACACACGTTACCCCTCTTCTTTTGACTGAGTCATGTGTTTCTTTTCTTTTTTTTATGGGAATGTATTAAACCAAGCTCATGACGTAGGAATCTAAAGCAGCTGCAATATGTTTGCAATTGAAACGGCAGCCCTGTGTGACGAGGGGGAAAGTCCGACAGCAGACCCAGTTTATACTTCTATGCAAGTAATACTCCAGTTGCCCTGTATTTTCAGCAAGACCTTTGATAACATCGGGTTATACCTTTGGCCTATTTGCCCCCTCATTGTGGTGCTGTCCTTTTCGCAAAGAGAGGAAGAAACACAAGATCAAAAGCTTGATAGAGAAAGTGGGTTAAGAATGGAGGAGTGACCCATCTGTAGGTGCTTTGTGCATGCAGGGAAGTGGTGGAAAGGTGGGTAGAGAAAGCTTGTGTTTCTGCTGCCGTATGCTTCCGAGAAACGTATAAGGAACTGACAATTCCTCTGCAGTAAAATGCACAAGTGTCTCCTATGGAGAGCCGGCGTGGTGTAGTGGTTAAGAGCAGGTGCGCTCTAATCTGGAGAACCGGGGTTGATTCCCCACTCTTCCACTTGAGCTGTGGGGGCTTATCTGTTGGACCAGATTAGCTTGTGCACTCAAACACGTGCCAGATGGGTGACCTTGGGCTAGTCACAGTTCTTCAGAGCTCTCTCACCCCCACCTACCTCACAGGATGTTTGTTGTGAGAGGAGAAGGGAATGGAGATTATAAGCCCCTTTGAGTCTCCTTACAGGAGAGAAAGAGGAGATATAAATCCAAACTCCTCCTCCTCCTCTTCTACCACTTCTACTACTTCTTCTATTCTTCTATGCCTGCTTTTTTCTTTCAGTTTGTGAAGCAGCTGAGTCAACATTCTTCTCCCATCCCAGGATTAGGACACTCTCGCTGCTGCAGGGGCTAGAGCTAGGAGCTTGTTGCATGTTCCAAAAAAAATTTCTCACATTTACTTGCCACATCCAATACATGGCCAGTGAATCCTAAAAATAAATTAAAAGCTGTTTATGCTGCCTCATCAGTGTCCACATTGCTTCTGAGCTGCACAACAAAAAATACTAAGTTTAAATTTTGAGAATGCAGCAGCAAAGGAGAGGAGCAGAAGAAACAGCAAGGGATGAATGGAGAGGCATATGCATTCAGCCTCTTTTGTGTTAGTGCAACTAGGGGAAAGGAAGAGGCCAGTATTTTCTTCACTTCATAAACACAGTTCAACCCATTAACAGCTCAGTTAAAACAAATTCTTATAGCGCCACCCCTTCCAGGATGGATTTGTTTCTATTGTGCATGCATAGAAAATCAGCCATGCTTTTTGCCCCTGTTTATGTGCACATTATGAAGAACATCAGGAGGGCGAGGGGACTGGTTGACGAGCATTCCTATTGACTTATTGCTCATTATGGTATACCTCCAGGTGTTTGGCTTGCATTTCCTATCCTTGACTCTTTCAATTTGCTGCCAGGACACTGGCAATATTTATATCGCTGACTTCCTCTCTCGCTGCCATGTGATGGGAAGACATCCATCACATGATTTCCTGTCTCACGTGGATCCCCTGTTCCCTGGGCACCTTTGCCTCTCAACCCCACTTCACAGCCCCCCCCCCCCCCCCGATCCCTGAAATGCTGTTACTGGGGAACAGATTTGCCAGGAGCCTCATAATGGGCTGGAGATCTGCATTAGAAGAGGAGTGCATCAAATTTGTGAAAATATATCCCCTATCAGTGGAATTTTTCTGGTAAATCTACCCTTCTACTGATTGGCCTAAGGCAGGGGTGTCCAACTCTGGCACTTCAGATGTTCATGGACTACAGTTCCCATCAACCCCTGCTGGCATGGCCAATTGGCCATGCCAACAGGGGCTGTTGGAAGATGAGAAATGGGAACAGCTGGCTTGCTTTGCAGCCCCTCTCCCCACCCCCCCTTTCCCCTTCCAGTTTGGTGCAACCTCCTGAAGAAGGAATAAACATGAACATCTGAGGGTGAAAGCCAGTGACCTCCCATCACTCTTGCTGAAGTGGTAAAATTTTCCTCAGAGGTGCTGTGGAAGCTCACCCACCGGTTGGATTCTTGAGGAAGAAGTTCCTCCCCACCTCTCCCTAATCAGCTATAGAAACCTCCTTCTTCTGGGGCTGTTTGTATGTCCTGTGGTCTCTTAGCGCGTGTGGCTTGAGTTGCCAGGAATCCCGAGCTTTTCATTGGCAGAGAAGCCCACGGAGCTGACCCTCTTTAAAGTCCACCCCCACATCCTCAGGGGCTCACAGACAGTGGAGGCTGTTCCTCTCGGAGGGTGCAGGGTATAAGCCGCTCTTGCTCCACTTGCCTGTTTTTACTGGCAATTGCTAGGATTCGATCTCTGCAGACAAAGTGCTACAGTCTCGGCTTCTGCTGCCGGCTCCTCCATCGATTGCCTGCTGTCCTGCCCCCCTCCCCTCCATGGGTTTAACTGCTCTGAGCCACTGAAGCAGCAGCAGCAGCAGCTGCTGGCTCTTGATGGATTGTCCTGAGAATCTGAACGACGAAGGGAGTTGCGTGCGTGATTTTGTTGAAGCGCTGCAAGTTTAAACTTTTCTTCTTCTGTGCACCGGAGAGGAAACTGGATGCCCTCCGCTGCTGCTCAAAATCAGGTACAGTAACTGATTTGCTGATGTCTGTTGCATTCCATCATTCTGGAATGGAAAAGTGGACATGCTTGGTCAAATGTAAAGGGGACGAAAAGATGCACCTTTCGTATCATCAATGTTTTTAGCCGCCTTCTGGGTTGGTTGTTACCTTCTTTGCTCTGTCCTGGATGGCTTTATTCTTTTCTCCGATCCTTTCAGAATGGGATTGATTCTCCCATGCTTTGTTGGGGGTCGCAAGTACTTGATCTTCTGTTATATGCTTAGGATCGTGAAAGGTTTCCCTGTCTCAGCAGTCTTAAATCGTGCCTTTTACTCCAGTGCTTGTGTATATCATCTGCTGAGTACTGAAGATCATGTTGGAAAGATATTGGTGCTGTAGAGTTGCAGTTTCTCTGCATTCTTTAGCCGCATGAAACGAACATAATTTTTTTAAATGATCTGGATTTTTCTCTGCAGGGGGAAGCAGTTTGGCTGCCAGTGTTCTGGTGGGGAAACTGGGATGCTTGAAAGGTGAAAATCTGGTGTTGGCTCATTAAAAAAATATAACAACACTTCAGCATCTGTGTAGCACATTAAACAAGTTAAAGCGTGTCACGCTTAAGTGACGGTGTTTTTTTTCCCCAAGTTGTTTGAAATGGAAAGGAAGACATGCAGCCTGCTGTTGTGAGGGCCAACTGGGATGTTGTGTATTTCCCCGTTGGTATCTGCACATTCCAGGGTACATCTGGTAGCCTGCACGTTGTCCATACCACCGCTGTTGTTTATACAATAGATTTGCATTATGATTTTAAGGTTGTCAGTTTGGAAAGAAATGCTGATGCCAGTGGAATCTATTTCCAAGTGTGTTTTAGATCTGAAGCCTTAGTTACATTTCTTCTGTGGCCAGATTAGGAAAATCCTCTTGCACCTAGTTCCTTTGGGCCCTTGCCCCAAGCCTTTATGCCTCTGCTGGCTTATTCTGAGGTCTGTTTGGCTTACGATTTGGTATGTCAGTTGGGGGGGGGGGGGCAGTGTTTACCATGAAGGTGAAACATTTGCAGTGAGATCTACAAGAACTTTGCAAAATGTTTTTAAGAGGGAACTCGAAAGGAAACAGAGCTTTTGTTCTGCTCAGCTACAGAAAGTGTTTTTGTTCTGGGTCCTTGAGAATAGGGGGTGGGTGGGTTAGGAGGAGGTTTTCAGATTTGTCTTCTTAGTCTGTGGCAGCAAAAACAAGAGTGCCTTGTGGTGCCTTAAAGATTGATGGATGACATGAGCATTTGTGGACCTGCAGCCCACTCCTGTGGTCACACATGGGGCACTTTTAGAAGGCTTTGGTCAGATGGGTGGAGTTGCCTTTAAAAAAAACTCCTGTTATAAAAACTGTAACCCTTCTCATTACTTTGAAAGAGTTCTTTCTGAAGTAAGGCTCATGCCAACATGGCAGGTGAGGAAAGGTTCCCAGAAATTGCCCCCAGACTCAGGAATCTCCTTTCTTAGAAGAAGGCCTACGTGACTCCATCACTCCAGGCTGCCTGGTGCACAGGGAAGCCATTTTGTGGAGGAACGTATTTACAGATTTGGAGAATGAGATTGGTCACTATTTGCAGTTCTTTTGCTGCTTGCACTTACGTTGTATGTGCTGTTTTTAAAATATGTGTGTGTGTATGTATGTAAGGTTGCCGAGCTCCAGGTGGTAGCTGGAGATCTCCAGGATTGCAACTGGTTTCCAGGCAACAGAGATCAGTGGTAGCTGGAGAAAATGCCCGCTTTGGAACATCGACTCCATGGGTTGTATCCCATAGAAGCATCTTCCCCTCCCCAGATCTTGCCTTCCTCAGCTATACCCCCAAATCTCCAGGTATTTCTCTACCTGGAGCTGGCGATCCCATGTATAGGAGGAGATAGAAGATTTGCTGTTTTTATTGTTTGGTTTGCCATCTTGATATAGAACAAAGGGAAAGGTGTACATAAATGAAGTGGTCACTTTCCTCCCCCCCCCCTTGAAATGGACCTTTTGGCCACACTTTGTTCCCACTCTTGTTTTTCTCTTCTTTCTGAATTTGCCTACCCTTCTCAAAGTGACTCCCAATGCAGTGCTATGTGGAGTCCCTCCACTGAATTCAGTGTGCTTGGACTGGTATCGTCCCACATAGGATTGCATTATGAATTGTATATCGTGACTTTGTGGGCTATAGCCCACAAAAAGCTTGTCCAACAAGAAGACTGTTTTTTAAAAACTGCTCATTTGGCAGGAAGAGTATGCATTTGTGTGAGAAATACAGGAATTTGTTTGTGTGCAGACGTCAAAGATGCAAACAAGTGCAATATTGAAATGGATTTGGTCCTCAGCACATACCTAGTAGTACTTGCAGTCCAGCTGCCCTACAATTGCCCATTCCCATGTAATCGATTGGCACTAGTTGTATTGTAAAGGGGCTAGTTTTGATAGCAGAGAGATAAGCCCCAAGACAGGTCGCTGGGACATCTGTAAAGACTGGATAGAAATTGCATTAGTATATTGCCCAGAAGAATTATAGGTCTACTTACTTGGATAAGTCTGGTACATGCAAAGAGGGCTCTCCACCTGAGCCACCCAAGTGGCCTTTTTTTGGAGCAGCACATTGAGGAAGATGCTAATTCACCCTAGGTGTTGGGCTGGCTCTCTGCCATCAGTGGCATAGAATGTGATTGCATTACCTGCTGAGCCTGAGTCACCGTTTACCCACGGGATGATGGGTATCTTGCTTGAGGTAGCAAAATCTTTTGAACAGGCCCTGGGGATGTATGAATCTTAAATCTGAAAAGGGATGGGGAAAGAATCCAACAGTATGATACTTTAGTAGTTTGCGCATTTTTAAGAAGGCTAATCCAAGCACCTGAATAGCTTCCACAGAATTTCTGCGAAGAGGAGCCATGCCCATCTAGTACAGTAGTGGCGAACCTATGGCACGCGTGCCAGAGGTGGCACTCAGAGCCCTCTCTGTGGGCACGCAAGCACAGAGTTCATCATGCGGGGGCGGGGGATCACACACCCACTCACATCTAGGCTGGCCTGGACTGCTGGGCACAACGTGCATGCACCGTGGCGAGCAGGGAGGACTTGGCTAGTGGGCCTGGTGCCTGTGCTCTGGATGGCTGCTGCCTAAGGGGGGGGGGGCAGAGGTGGCAGAGATGCTAGAGAGGCATAGAGTGGTGCACGCAAGACTTCCTGGAGGCTAGAGCAGGCTGGCCCCTGCTCGAGCGGGTAGGGTGGAAGCAGAGGGGTGGGGCAGAGGCGCTGGAACAGCGCAGGGCAGAACGGCGGGTGCACGCAGGACCTCCTGGAGGCTGTAGCAGGCTGGTTGCTGCTGCTCAAAGGGTTGAACAAACAAAATGTGTGCCTTTCTAAACACCGGGAAAACGCTCAGACCCAAGTTTTTTGCTGATCACCTGGGCAGTTCAAGCCTAGGGTGGGGGAACTGAGATGCATTTAAGATTTTTTAAAAAGCACACCAAGGGCTTTGCTAGAACTGCTTTTAGTTTTCTGTTCCTGTTGCATTTTTGTGGGAACTCAAGTGCTGTGATGACATGTGAAGAAAAAAACGCAGATCAGAGTGCTGCTCTACCAATTTTAGCTTTCCTGAAGTTATCCCATCCCTTGCACAGCATTCTTTCTTAGGATTGCCTTCCTTGACTGCCTTTTTACTTCTATTTTGTGGTGGGGGTTTATTGGGTTTCGGAAAGCAAAAGTTTTACTCCCCTCTCCCACCACACCCCTTCCCCTCCCTGGCCCCCAGTGTGATAATAGTGTACTTATTTCAGGGAGATTATTAGCATTAAACCTAAGACCTAGTTTTGGGGAAGCAGTGTAGGTAACCCTGTTAAGCACTGTTAAGCCCCACTGATTTTCATGGGAAGAACTAAAGTGCGATCCTTTACCTGGGAGTAAGCTTGGTTGCTGGCAATGGGGCTTGCTTGTGAGTAAACCCTCCTAGGGTCATGATTCACCTGTTCGAAGCATTGCACGGTTGCTTCAACAAGCTTACTCCCGAGTAACGTGCCTTGGAGCGAACTGTTTTTTTCTAATCTAAAACCTCAGTATTCAGGTTAAATTGTTGTGTTGGCACTTTATGATAAATAAGTGGGTTTTGGGTTGCAGTTTGGGCACTCTGTCTCAAAAAGGTTCGCCATCACTGATCTAGTACCGTACTTATTGGGCCTGGAAACCTGGAGCTGAACTGTGTTGTTGTTGTTGTCTTGAAAGCCACAAGTGCTGTCCAGCAGCCTGCTGCCCTTTGGTTCTTGTGGACCCTTCAGAGACGGCCAACTGGCAACATGTGAGCCCCCTCTGGCCTCTTCACCAGGATAGCTTGAAAGTGCAACGCTCAGCTCCTTTCCTGGCAGGCTTTGGTGGTGAGTTTTCTGCTCTGCATTTGATAGTGTGGTAGGAAGCTCTCTTTGAATTCCTAGAAGCACTTAGAATCATAGAATCAGAAGGGACCTCCACAGTCATCTAGTTCAACCTACTGCACAACACAGGAAATTCCCAACTACCTCCTCTCAACTACCTCAGTAATCCCTACTTCATGCCCAGAAGATTGTTTAAAAAAACTTCACCAGGATTCCTGGTCAATTTGACCTGAGAAAAATTGCTTCCTGACCGCAAACCAGTGATCAGCATTACCCTGGGCTTGTAAGAGTGGGCCATGAGAGCCGAGCACTGATGCACCCCTTCTCACCCTCCCTCTCATGATCTGCCTAAGTTCACTGGTTATTGGTTCAGGGGTGCCAGCCAGGCCAGGGCCCTGCCTTTAGTGAGTCTTTCTGCAGCAGGCCTGGCAGAGAAGTGAAAAAGAATTCCATGGGGCCACCCGTTGCTTCTCTCTGTATCCGACCAGCCTCTCTCCTTCCTTCTGCAGCCTTTGAAAAAAGTTTGGCTTTTCTGACGCTTGTTTCCTATTGGTCCCAAACGGTGGCAGGTTAAACTATGAATAAACAAACTTTGGGAATGGGGGGACCTGAAAACCTTTTTCAGTTTTAAAATCACTTGGGATCAGCAAAAGAGGCTTTCACAAAGTCTCCCCCCTCCCCCCCGCCACCCAAAACAAATGGTGCACATTTAGTAACTTGTTTTCCTACGTGAGCCATAATAGAGACATTGGAATGAGAGGCTGAGCTGCATGAAGGGAGAAATTGGCAAAGCCGGCTGTGTACTTTGGAGGATGCCTTTAGGCACATATAGGGAAGAAGAAGAAGAGAGGAGTTTGGATTTATATCCCCCCTTTCTCTCCTGCAGGAGACTCAAAGGGGCTGACAATCTCCTTGCCCTTCCCCCCTCACAACAAACACCCTGTGAGGTGGGTGGGGCTGAGAGAGCTCCGGAAAGCTGTGACTAGCCCAAGGTCACCCAGCTGGCGTGTGTGGGGGAGTGCACAGGCTAATCTGAATTCCCCAGGTAAGCCTCCACAACTCAGGCGGCAGAGCTGGGGATCAAACCCGGTTCCTCCAGATCAGAGTGCACCTGCTCTTAGCCACTACGCCACTGCTGCTCTCAATTCAGGCCACTGGGGAGGCATCCTGGTTCATATATTCCATAGGGAACACGAGGGTTTGTGGGACGTGAGAGGCGAATGGAGCTCTTGGGATTCCTGTCTCCAGTTTGTTTTGCTGCAAAGTCACTGCAAACCTTGGTCTACTTCCCAGCCTTAAATTTGCAGCTCCTGAAATCTGTATATAAATAACTGCACTATAAAGGCTGTTTGGTGAGACTGCAAAAACAACTCCAAAGTTGGGTATTGGAATAAGAACAGGGAGAAACCCTGAGGACATTTCGTCTAGTTCCCTGGTTGCAAGTGAGGCCATCAATGAAACCAGCTGTTTGATCTGCACCACCACTGAAATGACTATTCACTGTATACTGGTGCTTATGGAGCAAATGGCTCGTTTGCTGTACACAGAACTAACTTGCAAGCATCCGGGAAAGGCAAATACTGAAACAACTCCCCCCCCCCCCATCAATGTGTGTGTGTGGGTGTGTAAAGTGTTTTCAAGTCACAGCTGGCTTATGGTGACCCCAGCAAGGTGTTTTTAAGGTAATTGAGAAGCAGAGGTGGTTTGCCAGTGCCTTCTTCTGCAGAGTCTTCCTTGGTGGTCCCTCTTCCAAGTACTGATCCTGCTTAGATTCCAAGATCTGGCTACCCCTTCCTGCCCTCTCTCTCCTTTGGTCAATATTCAGCCTGATTTGGGTGACTGTGGTAGGGGTCGGGTTTTTTTGCTTTCCCCCCCAATTCTGTCCTTCTTTACAGCAACTGCATGATTTTGTAGGATCTGTAATTGCTCCTTTTTAACCGGAGTATATTTCAGCTGGGTCACAACTAGGTCTCCTGTCTCTGCTCACTGTTAGAAATTAGTAGAGCAGGTACCAGGAAATCGTTTTGAGCTTGAGTGTAAGTGTAGAGCCATTTTTGTAAGCCGGTAGTTTCAGAGGGTGTCTGTCTTGGTCTGCAGTAGAACAGTTGAATCGAGTCCAGTAGCGCCTTAGAGACAAGATGTGGGGGAGGGGATGAGCTATTTCAGGGGTAGGGAACCTGCGGCTCTCCAGATGTTCAGGAACTACAATTCCCATCAGCCCCTGCCAGCATGGCCAATTGGGGCTGATGGAAATTGTAGTTCCTGAACATCTGGAGAGCCGCAGGTTCCCTACCCCTGAGCTATTTAGAGCCACAGCCAGTGTGGTGTAGTGGTTAAGAGCAGGTGGATTCTAATCTGGAGAACCGGGTTTGATTCCCCGCTCCTCCACCTGACTGGCAGAGGCTTATCTGGTGAACCAAATGCGTCTCCACACTCCTGCATTCCTGTTGGGTGACCTTGGGCTAGCCACAATTCTTCAGAATTCTCTTTACAAGGTGTCTGTTGTGGGGCGAGGAAGGGAAAGGAGCTTGTAAACTGCCTTGAGTCTCCTTACAGGAGAGAAAGGTGGGATATAAATCCAAACTTTCTTCTCCAGACATAAGGAATGGAGATCTGAGTCTTTTCATCCCAGACAAAAGGTGAGTGAGGTGTTGTAAAGAATTCTTATAAAGGATGCAAATGCCATGCATATTTTAAACAGCTTGATTAGACCAGTGGGGAAATGCTTGGGCGCAGAAATTAGCATGTGTGGTAGTATCTTGCAAGATGGGAATCAGTTAAAGTGATTGTAGTGAACAAATTAGGAGATGGGTTTAAAGAAGGATACCTTCGTGTATTTTGGGAAGCTCACCTAGACCACGGGTGTTCAAGCGTTCCAGATTTAGGATCCGTGCTGCAAGAAACCCACTGAGCTGCAAGCAGATGTATAGCAAGCATTCGTATGGCAGGAAGTTGCATGACATTGCAGTCAAATGGTGGGCAGCAGACCAAGAGAGGTAGTTACAGGAAACAAAAGCTGAGTACCAGATCCTGAAGTGAGAAACAAGCCAATAGTCAGAGCCATGAAGGAATTCTCTGCCCTGCAGAATAACGTCACCTTCTTGCAGCTCCTGTGAGCATGCAAAGCAAGGCACCCTCCCTATCTGCACATTGTGTTGGCACCAAAGAAGTAGCAAAAAGTATGGCGGTTTTGTAAGGGCTCTTGACCCAGTGAGCAGGTGGGTGGCTTTTGTGACCTACCTGAGGCTCTTGACTCATGGTTTGAAAACAAGTGATGTAGGCTGTATTGAAGTCAGTGGAAGCTCCTAATGGGGGGATGTGTAGCCATATCTAGGGCTCCTGGTCATACTGCATAATGAACAACGCATAGGGTGAAGTCAACTTTAATTAAAAAAAACCCCCACACAAATTAGCTGCTATGCATTCAGAGGAAATAATTGGGTAGAAAGCACCCCTTCCCCCCCAAACTTTTTGTTCTTCAGGAATATGATTTGTAGAACTGCTCCATCTTACAAGCTGCTGTCCCTCTTAATTGCAACAATATGGAGAGATTACGAAGGCTTTATACAATTGTTCCCTGTTGCTTTTGGGATTCTCTAATTGGCAGGAAAGAGTGGTGGTTTTGCTACAAATAGAACTAAAATGATAGTGTTGAGTTTCCAAATATGTGTCCTTTTGTATGCTGAGTCCCGTCTCCAGACCAGACCTCGTGCGTGCCAGTGTTTCATGTTATCTTAAGTGGTATGTAGCATTTGGGTTTGCATGGGTGTTTCCACTTATTCTGGGTCAAAAACCTCACATTGTTTCTGGTGTTCTTTCTTATTTTTGGCCTAGCTTTTTTTTGCATCTATACTGAGAGACTTCTGGTCTCACCATACCTCAATCCTTTATAGTACTGGCTTCGCTATAGATGAACATTTTATTATTTTTTGTGTAACATTACTGTTTTACATGGTGCATTACAGGACAACTTGGGGGTGGGGTGAAGACAAATCCTCTCCATGGTAGTTTTTTTCTTTCAGCCTGAACTACCTCACAAATTGTCAGAGGGGAAAGTAGGATAACCCTATTTATTCTGTTCTGAGCTCACTGGAAGAATAGGGGAAGTGGCAGGGGCACAGGAACTCAGATTTAGGTGAACACACCTAAATCTGGCATGTTATAAAATAATGTTACAGATAATTTTGAACCCAGGTATCTTTTAATAACAGATTTATGAGACAGACCCCAATATAACTCTCCTGTTGGAAAAAAGCTGGATTCTCTTTTTTAGTTCCCCTCCCTCATCTGAATAGCAGAAAATCCAAATAGTCCCACTTTTGCTGCTTTATTGCCCTTTCAAATAATGTTCTATTTTCCCTCAGAGTAGCTTGATTTAACGGTCCCTATTGAAATCAAATGTGTGTATTCATCTTCAGAACTGCTTCTCTCAACTTTTAAAATCCCCCCTTAATGGCTTAAGGCCCAGGCAATAAGTCACTTTTTAAATGTGGCGCGATACCTCTCTTCAGAGCAATATTTTAATGGGTGCTTGGAGAAGCTACTGGAAATTGTGGCTTTAAACATCCATTTGGCTAAGTGTTTGCTTTTCTGTTCATAACAATATAATAAATTTGAGGAAAAGAAATTTAATCTGCCCTCCTTTGCGTAAACATACTGTAGTTCTAATACAGTGTCCAAATTCTTTTGGCTTTTGGCAAGCAGCTCTTTTTATATATTTGACAAAAATTATATCTGTTATGTCTAGTTTTCTACCACTTCTCCTTACACCGAAAACAGATGTTGTTTTACACTGTTTCCTCAGTTGCTGAACGCCTCTGTTGAGTTAGGCCTTGTTCCTGTGGTACTAGGAATCAAATTATTGTTACAGAAGCCATTATGGGATCTTTTCCTCTTTAAGCAGTAGACTGTTGTGGTTAAACTGCATATTCCCTTTGCTGTGAGGTAGTGACATAGGTTGGAATGGTTTAATGGGAAGAAATCTCAACCTGTTAAGCTTTGTTTGAAAAAGCCCTTTTGGTTTAGCAGCTGTACAAAATCCCCTGTACCACACATTCAGGATAAAGCTGGGCCAACGTACGCCTCAATGAAATGAATTTTCTCTGGTTTGAGTGTGTATTGCGTACTTTTAAAATTTGTGCCCTGCCGGGCTGTTCAGAGCAGGTTCTTCTGGGTCTTCGCCAGGGAGAATGGATTTGGCAAGGTAGGTCAGCTTCATTACTAACTGTGTTGCTGCTGCTAAAGATACAAGTTGTCAACCAGACTGGCTCTACTTGTGTGTTTCAACAGTGTAAAAACCTCACCTGCACAGTGGTACCGTGGTATCTTAATCTATGGATCTGATTCATATAACTGCTGCCTTTCTGCCATTGAATTCAAGGTGTCTTATAGTTCAAAACGATATAAATTGTTTTGAACCAGTTACCTGGCACTGGCGTTAGAGAGCTCAGTTGCCTCATACTAGCTTATATGCCACTTATTCTATTCTCCCCCCCCCATGTTGTTTATACCACCAACATTGCAAGGAATGGTTTTAGTGACACATGACATGAGATCTTCATGACTTGTTAAATGTAATACAGCAACTTAGTTTTAGTTGTGAGGATTTTTGATCCACTTGAGGGTTCATGGAAGGCTTTGTGATGCAACCAGTGGTGGGATTCATTAGGTTTGCACCACTTTTCCAGAACCAGATGTTGAAATCGTGCTTGTAAACAACCAGTTGTTAAATTATTTGAATCCCACCATTGGATGTGACCATATCTTCTTGTACAACCCATTAGCCAGTTTTGCTTCTCTAGTCATCTGTCATTTATGGTGCTTTCCTGGACCTCTGTGTGGCTTGGCCTGGAAAAGAGCCCCGTAGTTGCATTCATTTGCTTGTTCTAACGTTAAGAGTTGGATTGAAGTTGGCAGATCGCTTGACTGAAAGTTCACCCCAAACTGAATGGTTTGTGCACACATTACATTTTTAAGTGTCAGAGAGAAAGTTACAGGCTGTCTTTCCCCTTGACATAATAGGATCATAGCAAGTAGAACTTTCTGATCAGAATGTTAATAGTATTGGAACATTGATTAGCAAATTTGTCTGTTGCTCTTTCAGTCAGCTATTGCAGGTTGTAACATTGCAGGTTGTAACATTGCCTGTATCCCCTCAAGTACGTGTTTTTTTTATAATGGATACAGATCACACATTTAACAGTGAGCTACTGAATGGTGAACCTGCACATGTGAAGCAGATTTTGTCTTTCTTCAGCATGTGATCATGGCTGTAACCTTCAGTGCAGCCGCTTCAGGCTTGTTGCAGCATTTCATAGCTTGTCAGTGAAGCGTCTCTAGCTCATGATCCTGAACTCTGTGTGTTGGAACCTCTTTGCAGGATTGATTAATGTGCTGTAAAATGATACGGTCAACTGACATTCTGGGATCATGACGAGATCTGACAGGGAAGTGTTGCAGATTACAAATGCTCTCCTGCTGCACAGGATGTGTCTCTTGGCTTGGATCTGGTTTAACTAAACAGCCAGCAAAAGCTGCTGCCCTGATTTGCAGGGGGAAAACAGGAAGGTAAAAGGAAACAGTTGCCTCCCCCCCACCCCCAAGAACTGCATGCCTCATGTTCCTTTCTTGCATGGATAAGGGGTAGGTTGTTAACTTCCACTCCCACTCTTAATTTTCTTGGAGATGTTATCACAGTTTCTTGACTTTTGTAAACAAATCTCTCATTCTAGTGAAAGCCACTGTAATGGAGTGGTCAGAATGTCAGACTAGATTCTGTGAGACCCAGCTATGAATCCCCACTCTGCCATAATGTTCTCTGCCATGGGCCCTCCCGGGGTGACTTTGGCACACGGGAGCTTCTGGGGTGACTCTGCCATGGGAGCTCCCGGGGTGACTTTGGGCCAGTCAAATACTCTCAGCCCAACCAGCCTCGCAAAATTATTGTGAGGATAAAATGGAGAAGTGGAGAAAGGCACCGTATAAAAGAAGCAAGGAAACAAATAAAATTCAATGCCATCCTAAGCAGAATTACTGTTGTGCGTCTGGGGAAGCCAATCCTGAAAAGGATGCAACTTTGTTTAGGATTGCACTGAAACTCTTTTTAACAATATCGTGTTTTATAGCTGAGAAAAATAAGCTTGAAAAAGTATGGCATTTAATCATCTGCCAAAGTTCTAAAAATTAAGCTGGGCAGACTTTAGTTAAGATTTCCAGGGTTTGGTATATCTGAAGTTTTTGTAGGGGCTTAAGGACTGAAACAGAAATAAATTAACCCAAGTTCAAATCCCTGTTCTCTGCCACGAAAATGTAGCTCTGTTTAGGATGGCATCGCAGAAGCCCTTGGGCTGAGGGTGTTAACGTTTTAACCTTCATCCGTGTGATTATGGGGATAAAATTGGAATCTCCATAGACCATTTGAGTATCTGGAGAGATGGGTGGGGTAAAACTCAGGTAATTTGTTTTCCATTTCACAAAACTAGCAAACGTGGAACACTCTGTAGTCAGTGACTTTATGGAAATATGCTTAACTTGTTTGATGTGTACAAGTCAGACCATTCAGTTTTCCTCATTGTACAATTTAGGTTATATTTCCCCCCTCCCCCGTTACATGGAACTAGAGTTATGAGGGCCTATTAAAAAAAACCTGCAAATCTTTTCCCGTTTCTCCCCTCTCCCCATTTTGGGAAAGTTTAAAAAAATCCTTTCTGATTTACTTGCTCTAGTGAGAATTAGTGGAAATGAAATAGCTTGTGCTAGAATAATAACTTGATGGTCTGAGGATGGTTTTGTTTTCTGAGCCTTAGGGAGCTATTCAAAGCAGGCCTATTCAGAACGAAGCCCCACTTTATACTGCTGGGAGACTGTTGTTAGGAATGTTGCCATATTCTATAAAAACACAATCTTTTGTTTCTATATAAGGATGAAATGTTCCTATTGTATTTAAGCCCAGCTCATGAAGAAGAGGAAGAGGAGGAGGAGGAGGAAGAGGAGGAGGAGGAGTTTGGATTTATATTCCCCCTTTCTCTCCTGCAGGAGACTCAAAGGGGCTTACAATCTCCTTGCCCTTCCCCCCTCACAACAAACACCCTGTGAGGTGGGTGGGGCTGAGAGAGCTCCGAAGAACTGTGACTAGCCCAAGGTCACTCCGAAGAACTGTGACTAGCCCAAGGTGTGTGGGAGTGCGCAGGCTAATCTGAATTCCCCAGATAAGCCTCCACAGCTCAGGCGGCAGAAAGGCACCGTATAATTGTTCCTCCAGATACAACCTTCCCTTTGTCAGTTACAATGTTGATGGTTTCTGTTTTCACTAGACTGAGTCTATTTGTAACTCTTGTTTTAATAAAATAAATACATTTGTAGTTTACATGCCTCAAATATGCCAAATAGTACGTTATGTGACAATTCAGCTTGAATTGCCAACCTCCAGATGGGGACCGGAGATCCCTAAGAATTATAGATGTCTCCAGACTAGAGAGATTCGTTCCCCTTGAGGAAATGGCTGCTTTGAATAGTGGGTGTTACGGCATTACTATTATCTTATATTCCACAACTGAAGTCAGCCAAATGTTTAGAAACTTCAATCCAGTGACTGGACCTGTGAACCAGCAAGGGAGATCTCTCTATAAACCTGAAAAGGTTTGCGGAAATATATGACATTAAAAAAATACATTGGGAGTGATACCCGCAATAAAATGAAAGAAGCTCATTTTAATTTTATTATCTTATGTTTATTTAACCATATTCTGTTTAGGTAGTTTAGTTAGGTTTTTAATCCTTAAGGTCCTCATCGTGTATGTGACTATGGAGGCATCCAGGCCTGGCTCATAGAGCTACACTCTCCGCTTTAATGGTCATGCAGTTTGAAAACAAAGGACTCATGAAACATCACAAAAGGGTGCAGGACTTGGGCCACCTATAAGATCACCCACAGCAGAGAAGACCCTGCTTTACCTCTGGACTTGCCTTCCATCAATGAGAAAATAGGACCTTTTATTATTTACCCTCCTTCTTTGTGTTTGAATTTTTCTCCTATAAATTGTGTTGCAAGCCCCTTGTTTGGGCGTCCGTTTTAGCAAAGAGCTCCTTCATTCAAGATTCTTGTGTCTATCCTCATTTCCATTGGGAATCCCTCTCTTCTTGCCGGGCCGAGTTTTGCTGCCGCCCGGTTGATACGGTTTCAGTTCAGCAGCATTAATTGTTACTCTGGCAGCAGGTAACAGGAGGTTTACAAAACCCAAACATGACAAAAGAAGAGCCTGTAGCTTTTAGCAGTGAATTCCCTCAGTGGCTCTTTCTGAGCAGCCATAGGGTTCCAGGACTTGGTTCTGTCTGTAAAAGCAAGGGGGCTGGGAAGAGCCTTTCAGGCCTATTTTAGCTTTTGAGAGAGGGCATCTTGGGGCCAGGCCTGACTAGGGTTGCCAGCTCCAGGTTGGGTAATTCCTGGAGATTTTGTGGTGGAGTCTGAGGAGGGCAGGCTTTGGGAATTGGTCTCAGCTGAATTTAATACCATAGAGTCCACCTTCCAAAGTAGTTATTTTTTCCAGGAATCTCCAGGAATTTCCCAACCCAGAAATGTCAACCTTTGTTATACATTTTGAAATTAAGTAGTAAATGTTTAATTTTTATATGAAATTAGACAATGATGCCCCCCCACCTGCCCACCTGGCTTGTTTTCTGAAAGAAATTGGACACAGTCCTTTCCCTCAATTTTGATCATTTCCCCCAGTTTTGCATCTTTATCCAGTATTGTCCCAGCTACAAGCACAATTCTTTTTCCAAACTCTTATCTCGCTTCCTTCTCTTTGTTCCTCATTTGAGTTGTGTCCACTTGGCCTTATTTTATAGAATTTTGTTCGTCCAGAAAAGTTCCTCAAAACAAGAAGTTCAATCTGGTGACTGCAGGAGAAAGCCCTCTCCTTTAAAGATGTTATTATCTTTTCACATCAATTGAAAAGGAACATATGGGATGTTCCGGATGTTCCCTGGGAAATACCAAAGGACAACTGACTTGGAGAAGCACTTCCTTCCTTGTTCTCTGAACCTCTGATTGTGGCTTTCTTCCACAATAACATTTCCTTTTTTTAAAAAAGAGCCACTTGCTGTAATCCCATTTTGCTGCAAGCTTCAGGTCATGAACAGATGTAACTCTGCACACTGCCCTTTAGGACGGAAATGTCTTTTGTGCATTTTGTATGGCTTCTTTTTCCTGTCAAATTAGGCCAGCGTTTCCCCTGGAGAAGTTAGCTTTGATTTATTAGTACATAGCTGGTCTGGGAAAACCCCATGTGGTGCCTCAGAAAATGGACTATGTTGGCAAAACCACAACGCAGGAGGTTTATTTAATTTTCAGAAAGATAGAATTAACTGAGCCTCATGAACAGAATCTAAAAATGTGGGCCTGGCTTGCTACAGGATAAACTTGGCCTATTTTCACATCCATTTCTGAGGGCACATGACTTTACTCAAGTTATTTGATGGTGTGAGTTTCATGCCTTTTCCAGGGCCAGGACCAAGAAGTTGGAACATTTTTCTCCCCACAGAGAAGAACTGTTTGGAGAAAGATCCCCATGCAAAATGAGCTTCTTGTGAGTAGGTGGCTGTACAGGGATCCCTTTGTGCTGTTCCTCTAGAAAGACCAGAAAATATGATCAGAGTGGCATATTATAAGAATTGGTGAAGATGAATTACTTTCATGCTTGTTCGCCCCAAATTACGAATAGCAGAATTGGAACATGCTGAATTTTACCCACCCACCCATCCATCCATCCATCCATCCATCCATCCATCCATCCATCCATCCATCCATCCATCCATCCATCCATCCATCCATCCATCCATCCATCCATCCATCCATCCATCCATCCATCCATCCATCCATCCATCCATCCATCCATCCATCCATCCATCCATCCATCCATCCATCCATCCATCCATCCATCCTCTTCCCTCCTCATCAATCCTCCTCCTCATCCCTCCTCATCCATCTTCTATCTTCTATCTACTGCCCTTCCCCATATGGCTTATAGCAAGTACATAACATTAAAATACAATCAGTTTCTGGTGTAACAACTCCTGGTGCTAAAAACCAAATCTAGCTAAGTGGGGGAAGAGAGTAGGGCGAAAATGAGGACAAAGGGTAGGGCAAGGGACAGGAGGCAGAGAGGCTTGCTCTGTCGAAACTACTGTTGCTGCCCTAAATCACAGGCCTGGCCGAACAGCTCCACCTCACAGGCTCTGTGGAACTGTTCAGGAAATGCCTGCCTGCCAAACTGTATGTCTGAGTGATGTGGTTTACCTTTTCCTAACCTTCCCTTGACTTCAGAGTTGAGGTGGAAGATTGCATGTTTAAATGCTCGCCCTTTAAAATAAACGAACAAAATCAAAACACTGCTTGTGCATAGGTGTGGAGAAGCCTTCACTGTGCAAACCATCTGCAAAGTTACTCCAGCCTATGCCCATTGTTCAGTTGGTAAAGCCTGGATTAAATGTGCTAGTTAGAGTGGTTAAGAGCAGGTGGACTTTGATCTGGAGTACTGAGTTTAATTCCCCCCCTCCTCTACACGAGCAGCAGAGTGTTATCTGGTTCACCAGATGTGTTTCCCCACCCCTACATTTCTGCTGGGTGACCTTGGACTAGGCACAGTTCTCTCAGAACTCTCTCAATCCCACCTGCCTTACAAGGTGTCTGTTGTGGGAAAAGCCACCTTGAGACTCCTTACAGGAGAGAAAGGCAGGATATAAATCTCTTCTTTTTCTTCTACTTCTACTTGACCAGAGGTCTCCATGGCCGTTTAACGTAGGAAAAAATGAGAAGTAAATATTTTCTTAAAAAACCAAACAAAAACAAAGAGACTGCACTGAAAGCCAGCGTGGTGTATGGTTACAAGTGGTGATCTGTAATCTGGAGGAATGGGTTCAGTTTCCCACTCCTCCACACGCAGCTGGCTGGGTGACCTTGCGCCAGTCACAGTTCTCTTTGAACTCTCTCAGCCCCACTTCCCATTAAGGTGCCTGTTCCAGGGAAGGGGGGGGGGGAGGGGAAGGGAATGCAGCTGTAAGCCACATTGAGACTCCTTCTGGTAGAGAAAAGCACGGTATAAAAACCAACTCTTCTTCACCTGGAAAGGGGAATGATGTACTGTGCCCTTCCCCGTTCCCCTTGCTGATGTTCAAAAGCACACTGGGTCTGTGAAGCAAACTGGGGCCACGTAGCACCTGAGGTTTTTAATCCCTAGGGTAGCACTCTGGCAGAATTAGAATCTGCCAACTCCTGGCTGATGAAGGGATGGAGGTGGTGCTGAGGTGAATTATCCTCCCCCCATCTGTACCTCCTGCCTTAACCTCCTAAACTTATCCCTACTCAATCATGCAGATAAAGGAAGACTTGGAAGCCAAAAACTTTTTGACTCCCTGCTGTTGCTGAGTGTTTTTGTTGGTGGGCCTGATAATTTGGCCCTAGTCAAGTCCAACACATCAGGCCCTGTACTGCTTTTGTTTTCTGAAGTGTGGCCCTTGATTTGAGAAAATGCTCTTGCACTACAAATGTGTGTGTCAAATAGTCCTTTCTCTCTTATCTTTCCCAATGGGCTTTCTTTATCCTTTTCCCTGCTGAAAGGTAGGAAGGCACTTAGTTGGCATTGGTGGGGAAAGATGGGTGGAAAATAATCTTTCCTGTCTGCGATATGCTGTCTAGCTCACTTGTCACTTTCAGGGTGTGGCTGGGATACAGACCTGTCATCCTGAAGAGTTATTTCTGCTTAGCTGTTGGAGCAGCTGAGCAGAGCCTTGTATGCATGGATTTCACCCCCTGCCAACCAGTTCTGAAAAGAAAGGAAGGTGAGGGGATGCTTCTGTGTCATGAACACAATCCTGGACAGATGCATCCTGCAGCTGCGGGTCTCTTTCTCTCGCCCTGGTAGACACACTGTCTATATTTAGTCCCATTGTCATGCGTGGCTTTGATTCCTTGCCAATCTCCCTCCTTTGGTGGGACGTAAATGCAAGATGTGTGAATCATTGTGGCCCTGGACAACTTAGGAAAGGAATGAAGCTCCAACGGGAGGGGATCAGCAGGGAGTTGCTATCATGTTACTTGAAGGAGATAATCCAAAAGCTAGCGTTTGGGGATGCATCTCTGATTTGTTGTTTTTATCTCTGCTTGTCTCCTGGAAGGGGGATTCTGAGGCACAGCTGAATTGGGAACTGTGGGCAAACCCTTCTCTTTCTTTTCTCCTTTTTAGGATAACTTGTGAAAAGGGGGAGCTGCCCTTCAGGCCTGCAGGGAAATGTGGTGATAGCCAGCTAAGGGACAGCTCCTACTTAACTTAGCCTTTTGTGTCGCATCAGAAGTGTAGAAGATGGAAATGTGAATTATGAACATTAAGCAAAATTCTGCTGTGAGGGGAGAGGTTTCTGCTGCAGTCTTTTTTCATATGCTCCCTTTAACCTCCAAGCTTAATGTGTTAATGCTGGGTTAGACTAGTAATTATCTCTGTAGAAGTGCAGGTGTTGAGGCCATAACCTGTGGGAATCACATCCCTTAGGAGAGGCCACAATATACTGCACAGATGAATGTCAAATGTCAGCACCTTTTGTTCACACCTTCAAAACCCTCTAAATGGGCTCAGAGACTGATTTAAGGCAGGAGAAATGGCGTTCAGAATTTCTGTGTTGAACCAAAGAGCTTGAGAATTTGTGCCTTTTTTTACATTATTACAATTAAAAGAAAAACAAAATGGACATAAAAACCTGTTCACAGAGTGGTGAGAGTGGAAAAAGAAAGATCTAAAATGCATTTCTCACAAAAAGCTACAACTTGCTCATTTAGGCCCCTTCTGCACACGCAAAATAATGTGTTTTCAAACCACTTTCACAACTGTTTGCAAGTGGATTTTGCCATTCCGCACAGCTTCAAAGAGCATTGAAAGCAGTTTGAAAGTGCATTATTCTGCATGTGCGGAATGAGCCTTAGTGAAAGAATTCAGTGATAAATTCAGGCTTATATAACGCTGTGCTTTAATGGTTGAATTCACTGCTATTGGATGTGGTGATGTCCACTAATTTGGGTCCAAACTTTTCATAAAGCACCTGTCATAGAAAATGGGTCTTTTGATACCTGCCAGCCATGTTGAATAAATCATAGAGTTGCTATATTTATGATTGCTGGACCAGCAAGGTATGGTGATTAAGAGTGGCAGACTCTAATTTGGAGAGCTGGCCCGTTTCCCCACTCTTCCATATAAAGCCTCCTGGGTGACCTTGGGCGAGTCAAAGTTGGCCTTAAACCTTGAGCAAATCTAAGAGAACTGCGTGGAACCATTCAATGACAAACCACCTCTGAACGTTTCTAGCCTTGAAAACCCCAGGGGGTCACCATAAGTCAGTTGTGACGTGATGGCACTTTCCCCCACTAGACTCTTGGGACAAACAGTAGATAATGAGAGTTGGCATTATGAAAGCTTCTGTAAGGTATTTGGCTTCTCTTAGCGACTTAACAGTGCCATCCTGTGCAGTTACACCCTTCTAAGACCACTGAAGTCACAGGGCTTAGAAGGGTGTAACTCTGCTGAGAATTTGCACTGTATGTGACTATTTGGTCTAAACCACAACCATCAAGGCAGTTTTTGAGGTTGACCAATGGTGCATTTCCTTGCATTTGTGTTTGACAGGTGGCAGCTAGATTCTAGAGCAGTGTTTCCCAACCTTTTTGAGGTCAGGGTACCCTTGACCTCACTCTTCATATCTCACGGTACCCCTGCTGCCACCCTCCACCTTCCCCTCCCATTGCCCTTGCTTGCCACACCCCCCACCTTCCCCTCCCAGGGTGAAGGGTAGCACGGGGGGGGGGGGTGGCTGCTGACCTTGTGGCTGGCCCTGCCCCATGGGCCAGCTCCATGTCCTTGCTGGCGCCGGTGGGAGACACCACAAAAATGAGGGGGGTGAGGTAGTGTTGCCGTGGTACCCCTGGGACATGCTCACGGCACCCCAGGGTACCAGGGTACCCCGGTTGAGGCAGCTTGTTGGCATCTGTCCCCCCGCTTGATAAAAAGGTCGCTTCTGCTAGTCATTAGTACTTTCTCTGATTGTATTTGCTGTCTGTTGTGACTACACACCATCAACAGACTTGTCCTTCATGTTGTCTTGTGAGAAGTTATTTTGTGCAAGGGGAGATTGCAACACCCTTTCAACCCAAATTTCATTTTTCTGTCTACTGGAAACAATACATATTTTACCAGTGTTTAAACTCTTGCCTAATGCTGTGGGTCTGCATGTTGCCATATGTGCATGCCCCCACCCACACAGTCAAGGGGGCTAAAACCGTTAATAAAATGTGATCCACAATCCAAGGATTTATGATGAAACAGCACATTCATTGCACAAGAAATTGCCCCTTGGGCTCCATGTGAGTGATGTGGTACTAACTTCTGAACTGAATCAAGTTCAGAGCTATCCCAAAGGCAGCCCACAGGATTTTGTGTCTGTTTTACATCTTTATGTGATAGGGCTTGGATTAGTTGGGCTTTACCAATTTTGAAGGCAGGCTTTGCATTTTTAGAGTAACCAGAGAGAATGCACAAACATGTCTGGTTTCTAATGAGGAGGCTGAAAGTCAAGTGCTGATTCAGCAGCTGAGGTTGCAGCTGATACTTTACGCTTGGACGGCACTTCCTTTAAAGCTTAGGAATGGGCAGGAAAAGGGGGCTTTAAGAAATACCATTTTTTAATGAGAAGATTCCTTATCACAATCTTTGTAAACCTAAAAATCTTTGTTCTAATGAAGTATCTTCCATGTACAAAAATGGCATGTTTGTCAGAATCAGCTTTTTCCATTTTCTTTCTACTTGTGGTGTTACCTACGTGCCTGCCCCCACCCTCCTCCTGCTGCCCTGTTTCTGTCTTTTTCTCTCTCCAGGCTTGGACATCTGCCCGCCCGTCCGTCCTGCTTTTGTTAAGTTTTGCTTTCTATGAAAACAACAAAGAAGCCCATCAGTCTCCCAAGAACATAAAAAAGTGGGTTAGGAAAGCAAGCATGATTGTTTAGCTGCTTCCTGGCCATTTGCCACTAAATTGCATTTACATCTAATTATCTGTACTGTTAAATATTGTCTTTCTGGACCTCAGCCAAGGTTTTCCCTGCATTCTCAGCTAGAGAGCTCCCTCCCCCCAATTCTTATATGCTCTTTTTTAGGACACAACCCTTGGTTGTTCAAGGAAAAGGATAGGGAAGGGGCGGGGCACATTAAAATAAGGAAACATTGGCTGGTTTGGTAAATGAATTCTTACAGAATTATCAACCGATCAAAGATTCAAAAGGTCAGCAGAACCCCAATGGAAGCAATGGGTAGTCTCTGAGGGCTGCGGTCAAGTTTTGCTCAGAGCAGGCTGGGCCTTTGCTGTGCTGACCCCTGTTGTGTAATTATAGTCCAGTAAGAAGTAGGGATGAGAGCCACATTGTGTACTGGTTAAAGTGTTGGACTAGGTTCTGGGAAACCCAGGTTCGAATCCCCACTTTGTCATGGAAACTTGCTGGGAGACCTTTGCCAGTCACACACTGTCAGCCCTGATCGGGGTGAATATTTGGATGGGAGACCTCCAAGGAATGCCAGGGCCATGAGGCCAAGGCAGACAATGGCCAACTGCCTCTGAAGGTATCTTGCCTTGAAAACCTCTGTGGGGTTGCCACAAGTCAGCTGTGACTTGATTGCGGAGGGGGGGGGGGAGGGAGTTGGCAGGTGAAACAGATTTAGTAGAGCTGTAGAACTGGTAGTTTCCTGGCTTTTGGATTTGTCCTGAAGAGTGGGAGAAAGAGCAAAGTGTGTGATCAAGATGTGATTGTTATAGTACAGTTGACGAGACACTGCATTGTTCTGTGATCTGACGTACGTTTCTGTACATGGGCATGGGGAGAATGTGGGAAAATCATCGACAGCAACAACCAGGGAATCCATGAAAATCCATATAGAGCTTTTTTGATATTGATTCACTGCATATGTGACAAGTGAATGTTCTGTTGTAGCATAGCGGCTAAAACTTAGTGCATATATGACATTGCCGGGTTGCCTAAAAATGGAATGGATGAGCACTGTGCCAGGGACATATCTGCCACAGGGACATAGGAAGTCAAATGTCCCCAGACACCCCCATTTGGTCATGTGGGGGGGGGGGGCAAAAATTCAGGTTCGTTGGTGTTTGTGTGTGTGTGTGTGTGTGTTTTGGTTTTTGGCCTGCAGGAGGCGCAGTTTTTAGGCTAGCACCACCACAATTTCAGGGTATCTTTAGGAGGCTCTCCTGATGATACCACCCAGGTCTGGTGAGGTTTGGTTCAGGGGGTCCAAAGTTATAGACTCCCAAAGGGGTGCCCCATTGTTTCCAATGGAAGCTAATAGCGCAGGCGTAGGGAACCTGCGGCTCTCCAGATGTTCAGGAACTACAATTCCCATCAGCCTCTGTCAGCATGGCCAATTGGCCATGCTGGTAGGGGCTGATGGGAATTGTAGTTCCTGAACATCTGGAGAGCCGCAGGTTCCCTATGTAATAAGCGGGATGGGGCTACACCTTTGAGGGAGTCCGCATAACTTTGGACCCCCCTGAATCCTAAGCGATCACCAAACCTGCAACTGAGTATCATCAGGAGAGTCTCCTAAAAAAGATACCCTGAAGTTGGTGCTGCTAGCTTAACAATTGCACACCCTGACAGCAAGCACCCCAAATTCCCCAGATTCTCCTTTTAGAAATCCACCCCTTCAGCACATGGATTTAAAAGAGGAGAATCTAAAGGTCCCAAGTTTAAACATTGAAAGTGATGCTGTTTCAGGGTGAGGGATAATCCACTCCAAAACAGCATCACTTTCAATTGTGTTTAAACTAGGGACCCCAGATTCTCCCTTTAAGGTGGGCACCACAGGTCGAGGGAGGATGCTGACCTTCCGGAGCCAGAGCCCGTGCCAGCACACCAACTCAACCCCTTCCAGCCTACCCAGCAGTAGACCTGGGCCCCTTCCAGCTTTCCAAAGCAGTATACCTGGTCCCCTTGCTGGCTGCCCAAGTGGTAGACCTGGGCTCCTTCCTGCCTGCCCAGTGGTAGACCTGGGCACTCCTCTGTGAGATCGGTGAACTGCTTGATTTCTCTCCCCCACTCCACTGTATCTGGGAAAAATGGAGCAGCCCCCCCCCCCCCGGAAAACTCAGATTATGCCCTGGGCTTCATTTCCCTAGATATGCCTCTGCTCCACCCTCCTGGGGTCCGTGCAGGCAGGCATCTACCTCCCCAGGCCCTGGGAAGAGCAGGAGCTGGCAGCAGGGGCACGTAGGAGGCGGGGTTATGCAGTGCATGGGGGCAGGACTACGTGACCCATGGGGGGGGGCCCGGAGGAGGTTTTGTCCCCGAGCGCCACTTCCCCCCCATCTGCCTCTGCCCTGTGCCCATTTTGTGAGAGCAATTCCACTCTCCCTTTTTGGTTTCAGAAGCAAGTTATAGTATGTTCTCTGCACTTGTGTTGTCACCAACCAGACATAGTGTTAACCTCTAGTTTGTAGCCAAGGTTAGAAGCAACCTTACAAAGTATAGTTTGGGCAAAGGCTGCTTTCAGATACCCAACAAGCAGAAGCAGTGGCACAGCTGGGGGGGCTTGAGCCTCAGGCGCCACTTCTAATGGTCATGTAGGGGGTGCACTGTACACTCCCTGCAACTGCACCCCTTCCCTGGACTCCCCACTGAGTTCAGTGAAGGGGCAGAGTTGAATGCAACCAGTAGGACTGGCCCTCTCCCAACCTCCATTGGTTGTAAATGGAGCCAGCAGTATAAAAGTGGAGCTGGTGAGCTCAGAGGTTCAGTTCAATCCTGGCTTCAGGGAGGTTAGGGTCGAGCTTTAAACTTCAGGCTTGAAACAATTTAAAGCAGTTGGGACCCTGGTCACCTGAAGCCAGCGTGGAGTGTGCCCTCCCCGAGTGGGCCCTGCCCCCAGCTCCACGTGGAGCTTAGGGGCGGGGCCAGTCTAACTGCACCCCTGTCCTGAACTCTGGGAGTTTGGGGAGGGGTGCAGCACAGCTAAGGTGGGCAGTACCCAGGGTGAGTCCCAGGCATAGTTTTCCTCAGCTACATCCTTGAGCAGAAATGGGTCATTAGTCGGTGCAAACAGATTGTTGTTGCGCTCCTCTGTCCCCCAATTCTTCACACCACTCACAGCTTAAGGCTTCCTGTTTGGAAAGGCTTAAACCAAGCTTGTGACACTAGCTTGACATGCAGAAATTAAGTGCTGCATTTGATATTTGATAAGTGCCAGGTTTGTGCAATCCTGGTGTACCTGTACAGTGGAGGAAAAGAAAAAGAACTGCAATTTTTCCCTCTGAATTTTCTTCTTTCCTCCCTGCTTCAGAGGTCACACATTTTTCCGGCACTTTTGCCACCAGTGAAAGCTCTCGGTTCCAGCCCATGTCCTGTCTTTTTCTGAGGGAAGCCAGGAAATACAAATGTCCCTTCTCCTATACACATGTAAATGTGGGCCATTCATTCTTTTGTCCTCGCTGGTGGGCAGTTTGGCACTCTGAGCATGCCCCACTTTGCCATCTTCACTGAAAGCTGGTCCAGACAGTCCTGCATAATTGTAGCTTCCCATGTTGGACTGGATGATCAGAAGCCTCACTGAATGAAACAGCATTATGTAGCAAAGCAATTTGGCTGCAAGTCCATCTTTGCCAGCAAGGCACGTTGATACCGAAAACCAGCTGGTGGTCAGTGCTCAATTTCCCAGTGATGATGGGAGAGAGGCTGAGTCTTATGTTGTGGCTTTCCAACAGTTTATTAGTCTTTCCCCTGTAGGCTTGAAACTAATGCATTTGCACAAAACTGTTTTTAAACACACACCCCCTTCTCTAAAGGCAGGATTGGATTATTATTGCATGATATTTATTTTGGGGGGGAAATAGATCTATGTGTCATATTCAGAAAATGTTCATATGTTATTAACAACTGATTTTCATATCATATATTCACCCATATGAAAGGGGGTGCCCTCAAACACCTGAGTGTCTGTATACATTACATGTGCCCCCTCCCCCCTTTTCAGGTCATTGGGTATAATGAGGTTGCCTTCAAGCCTCATTGCAGCAATAGGCAATTTCAGGAAACAAAATAATGCAATCTATAAAACATAAACATTGCCATTATTAAGTATACACTTATCATATTATGCTTACCAAACACAGTTTGCTAAAGCATAAAAACATTTTAAACACATTTGAGTTAAAACATTTCAAAACAATGTAACTAATAAATCACCAGTTGATTCCATTCAATCATACAATTTTGTGGGGTCGTCTTCGATGATTGGACAAAGCATCAGCCATTACAGTTCCTTTTTCTTACATGAATAATATTAAAGTTACAGGCTTGCAACAGTAAGCTCCATCTGATTAGCTTGCTGTTGGTGCTTTTAACTTGGTTTAACCATTGTAAGGGAGAATGGTCAGTGCGCAAACTTCCTCCCCCTGTGGTAAGGCTTAAGTTTGATAACTGCCCATATGATGACTAAACATTCCTCCTTGATTACAGAAAGGTGCTGTTCCCTTTCGAGGAGCGTCTGACTCAAATATAAAATGGGCTATAAGGATCCATCCTCACCCTTCTGACATAAAACAGCTCCATTGCCAATTTTGGAGGCATTTGTGAATAGTGTGAAGGGCTGAAAGAAATCCTGCTTTCAGGAAGGGTTCAGTGATCAAGGCATTATCTTAACTCTCAAAAGCCTCCTGGCAATGAGATGTCTGGTTAACTTTTTCTGGTTGTGTCTTCCTCACACAGTCATGCAATGGTGCGGCATATGTGCTGAAGTTGGGGATAAAACATCTGTAAACCCTACTGCCCCCCCAAAAGGCTCTGATCTGCTTTTTGGTAACTGGTCTAGATTATTCTTGTATCAATTTAATTTTATTGCAATCTGGTTTTATAATACCTCCACCCAATAAATAGCCTAAGTTGCTTGCTTGCTTCATTGCTGGTTGACATTTAGCAGCTTTTACAGTCAACCCAGCAGACTTTATTCTGTTAAGCACTAATGTGAGGAGGTAAAGATGTTTCTCACACTTATCAGAACGAATATTAATCATGCACTTCACCTTAGAAATGTTACCCATAATATTATAAGGGCCCTCCCTAGAAATGTCAAGTTTTAAAAAAATTTCTTCCGGGTTGCAACATTAAAACTGAATCTCCTGCCTGGAAGATGCAGTGTCTGGCTCTGTTGTGCTTTTTCATCTGTTTATGTTGGGCTTTGCAAATGTTCTCTGAAAGTCTCTTTAAAATTCTTCACAGTTTTTGTAGACTGTTAATAATATCCTTACCATCGAGGTGCCCTTGTCCATTACAGGCTTCCTATCAAACTGTCTGTCAAACTTCTCTGGTCAATTTCTTGACTCGTCTTTTCTTTCTCAGTTCTCTCTAAGCTTCTGCCTCTTTTGATGACTCTATCTTCAGGTGCTACGTGAGCATGTATTGATATTCACTTCTGATGACTGGCGATACAGGAACCATAATATTATCTCCAGTGGCTGAAAAGGATTCAGCAACCACAGGATTCAGTTGGAGCTTTCTGAGCCTCTGGTCCTAAGCTTTCCCTACCAGCTGTCAGACTTGGCAGAACTGGCAGAAAACCTTTAGGTCCTTTCCCATATAGGGCCAGTAGAACCTTGCTTGAATATGGTCTCTGGTCCTGTTGATACCTGGATGACCAGCTAAAGGAGTGTCATGTGCCATTTGTAAAACCTTCATCTGGTGTTTGTGTGGGACAACAGGTGGGTTCTCTTTTCCCACATAACAGGAGCCTTCTTTCTCCTGGCAACTCTATAAAGTCTATTGCCCATGATTTTAAAAAGGCAGGGATGTTCAATGGTAACTTCAGCATCAGATGGTTCAGCTGCATTCCAGAATTCCTAAAGAGATTCATCATCTCTCTGATAATTTTGAAACTGTACTGCATGAAACATGTCTATCTGGATTGCTGGCTCTGCCTCATCAACTGCTTAGGTCTCTTATTTTCTTGGCCAACTGTAATCTAAGCACTCCCTCTTGTTACAATCTTAATATTTTTACCATGCTCAGCCAGGTTGTTGCCAATAAGTACGGGCTCTTCTATTTCATCCCAAACTCCCATAGGTCATTTTCCAGTAAAATGCTTATATTTGATGGGAATTTCAGCAATTGTAACCTAAAATTCTGACCCACTTATGCGATAATATCTATTGTTGACATATTTTTCTGGAGCTGCTAATTGAGATTTTATTAAGGTGGTCTCAGCACCAGTGTCTCTTAATCCCAAAAGGTTCTCATTATTTGTAGTCACCTCTTCCATCAAGTTTTTACTGAGATCTTCTGCCACGCTCCAGACCTGTAAAACTTGTGCAGCTTTGTCTGTTGGGGTTTGGTCAGGAGCTACCATTTTGGTGTTTTGACTGTTCATGTGCTGAACCTGTTGAACTCGTTTGACATGCTTGGTGCTAGTAGGCATCCTAGCTTTCTCTAGTTTAGGGTACCTAGATCTAACATATCCCTCCTCCTGACAGTGAAAGCAAATAATCCCACCAGACTTACTTTGTGCCTGAGTGGCCCGCCTTGCAGGGTTGGGACATGTAGTCCCAACTTTCTCTTTTGGATTCCAATCTCTTGGTTTCTTTTGTGGTTTTGGGATTAGGTTTTTTCCAAAGTCTCCCTCAATCTCATCCAATAATGAGGCAACTTTTGCCACTATCTTTAACTTTTTATCTTTAATAATCCAACTGAGTTGGTAAGGGACTTTTTTTTTTGGTAACATTGTTCTAATTTAAACAAGTAGTAATCTTACTCCCTTCCACCCACCTATCCAGCACTTTGTCTATGCAGTTCCCCATCTGGGAATATGTTTCACCTGGTTTGCGTTTGATATCTCTAAAGGTTTTGCGACTTTGTTCAGCTCTCAAACCATCTAATCCTGACCCTCTCTTTAAAGAGAGCTTAATTAGACGTTTCTTCCTCCCTTAAATCAGCATAAATCTTGCTCAATATTCCATATAGTAGTGGACAAAAAACCCCCAACATGCTTTTTTCCTCAGGTATTTCTAAATCATGACATGTTCTCTTAAAATTAAATAAAAATGCCTCCACATTATCTCCTTTTTGATGCTTTGGAAATCATTTTGCATCTATTGAAGGAGATTCTACATTGCTGAGGGGGTTGGGCAACTCAACCATAAGTTGCATTTCTTGGGAGGTTTTTAAGGCAAACATTTCCATCTCATGAGACAACCTGGCTTCTCTTCCTCCAGTTCAATTCTGGCTGACTTCTCCTCACCTTGAATTCTGGCTAATCCAATTTCTTTTTCTTTCTCTATCTTTGCCATCTGAAGCTTTATCTTCATAAGTTCTAGTTCCTGATTAACATTTTCCTCAGGTGAGATGGCCTGTACAGCATCATCATCTCCTTTAGCCTCTTTAGAAGAAGAAGAGGAGGAAGAAGAAGAGTTTGGATTTATATCCCCCTTTCTCTCCTGCAGGAGACTCAAAGGGGCTTACAATCTCCTTGCCCTTCCCCCCTCCCATCAAATACCCTGTGAGGTAGGTGGGGCTGAGAGAGCTCCTAGAAGCTGTGACTAGCCCAAGGTCACCCAGCTGGCATGTGTGGGAGTGCACAGGCTAATCTGAATTCCCCAGATAAGCCTCCACAGCTCAGGCGGCAGAGCTGGGAATCAAACCTGGTTCCTCCGGATTAGATACACGAGCTCTTAACCTTCTATGCCACTGCTGCTCCACTGCTTTAGTTTTCTTTGTATGTGCCATTTCTGACAGGAATTTTTTTCAATATAATTAAAGCTTTATTATGTTGATGAGCGAAAGTTGTGAGAACACTGAAAAACCCATTTACTGGTATAAACATTTGGCTTTTTTGGGCTTTTCCTAAAATTTTTGGGTCCAGTAAACCGAACCTGAAAAATATTGGGGGGAAAAAAGCGCTTCCCTAGTTACATCCATCACACATTAGAGTTGTCTGTTGGTTGTGTGGCCAAATGATCCAAGCTACCTTGGGATGATCTCTCTCATTCTGCAGTGGTTTCATAATCTGCGTCAACCTTTTGAGAGATAAGAAGGGTTTTTAATTTATTTACATTATTTTTAGTCCACCTTTCTCATTGTGATGCAGGACGTTCTGATGTGTGCTAGAATAGTAACGTGTAATCCTTTCTGCCGTAAAATGTGGTCTCAGAATTGTGGATGCCCCCTTCAAAGCTTGAACTGTTATTTAAACAAACACAGCTTTTATTAAAGGGTGTGGATAGTCCAGGCTAGCCTGATCAAAATCAGGGTTGATCCTGGCATGCATTTGGATGGGAGACCACCAAAGGCTACCCAGGGTTGTGACATGGAGGTGAGCAGTGGCAAACCATCTCCCAAAGTCTCTTGCCTTGAAAACCCCACCAAAGGTTGCCATAAATCAGATATGACTTGATGGCAGAAAAGATGGTGATGGAGGACCAGGGGTGTAGAACTATGAGTTTGGACCAAAGCGCTGTTAACAATAAAAATATATTGAGTTGATGGTAAAAGAATAAGCAAGCCTTGGCTCCAACCTATGCACTGCAGGAAAGTCTGTATGCTTGGCAAGAGGTCCCTCTTCTTTCTTGGCTCTGAGAAGCAGCTTTTGCTCAAAGCAGCAGAAAACACTACAGAAGAAAAGACCACTGCCAGAAGAAATCCACTGTTCTGCAGTCTGCCCTTCTCACGGCTTCACAGACTGTGGAACTCCTTCAGAAATCCTACGTTCCCTCAAGAAAAAACCAAAAAAAACCATAGAGCTCCCCTCAACTGTCCACTGCCATCTATCTGAACATCCCAAGATGTCAGCCCCTCACAATCAGTGAAGCTTCCAGCACAAGGTTGCAGTGCCATACATGTTTCCATCCTCCCTCTGTCCAGAGAGCTCGTCCTACATGGTCCTCTTCCAGCAAGGCTACAATGCATCTCCTAGCAGCCATGAGCCAAAGCCTCTAATATCTCAGAGCAGAAGCAGGAGAGCAAGAGGCCTTGACATCATGGCCGGAAGCAAACACCTCCCTTTCATTTTTGTTTGTTCCTTTATATTTATTTACCTGTTCCTATGCCGCTTCTTCACACTACTCAAAGCAGCTTACAGTGTAGTGGTAATGAAAAGTGCCTCCAAGTTCAGCCAACTTGCGAGGACCCCATAGGGTTTTGAAAGCAAGAGGTGTTCCTTTTGCCATTGTGTTCCTATGCCTCATGACCCTGGACTTCCTTAATAGTCCCCCATCCAAATACTGGCCAGGCTTAACCTGGCTTAGTTTCTGAGATCAGATCAGATTGGGCTACCCTGGGCTATCCAGGTCAGTGCATCTTACAAAAAAATCCAGGCAGCCCAAGTCATGTAATATCTTTTTATTAGAACTTACCAGAACTACTAAGCAACAAACAACTATTTAACTAGAGTGTGCATCTTATAATATATACATTACCATATTTTCCAGCGTATAAGACGACTGTTTAACCCACGAAAATCTTCTCAAAAGTTGGGGGTCGTCTTATACGCCGGGTGTCTATCCCAGTCGCCGTGCCCAGCCCTGATGGCCAGACAGCGGCACCCCATGAGGCCGCGGCCTCGACGGAGGCGGACCTGTCGAGGAGGTGGGGCAGAGCCGCGGCGGAGGCATCAACGGCACCCCGGATGGCTGCAGCCTCAGTGGAAGTCAGCCAATCAGCACAGGGGCGGGGCGGCGAACGGGACACGCCAATGGCGGCGGTGCAGGCCTTGGCCTCGGTCTCCTGAGGCCAGGTGTGGCAGGGCAGGACGGAGCTGCGGTAGAGGCGGCAACGGCACCTCGGATGGCCGCAGCCTCAGTAGAGGCCGGCCAATCAGCATGGGGGTGGGGTGGCGAACGGGATGCGCCGGCGGTGGCGGCGCAGACCTCTGCCTTGGCCTCAGTCTCCCAAGGCCAGGTGCGACGGGGCGGGGCGACACGGGGCGCGAGGCTATTGCGGGACGCCCCAGAAGGCCATGCAGGCCTATTTAAAGAGGGGCTTGGTGGGTGAGCAAGGGTTCGGGTGGAGGGAATAAATTGGAGAGGGTGGTTGGTAGAGGAGGCGAAGGAGAATCAGGAGCCAGAAAGTTGGGGGTTGTCTTATACCCCCAGTTGCCTTATGTGCCGGAAAATACTGTAGTTAATTGTTAAATAACACATTAGTTAATTGTTAATTAGTTAATTGCTTAAAACCAGCCAGGTGAAGGTTTTTTGGAAAAATGGCAAAGTTGAACACAGTTTTGTGGTTTTAGTTGGTCCTAATAAAAATATACTTTGGCCTGGATAGCCCAGTTTAGCTGGATCTTTTCAGATCTCAGAAGCTAAGCAGGGTTGGCCCTGGTTAGTATTTGGATGAAAGACCACTAAGGGAGTTCAGGTTTGTGATACAGAAGCAGACAATGGCAGACCATCTTTGAATGTCTCATGTCTTGAAAACCCTACAGGGTTGCTATAAGTTGGTTGTGACCACATTTTGCATCAACATAAAAAAAAATATTACATAGAATCACAGAGTTGGAAGGAGCCATACAGTCCGTCGAGTCCAACCCCCCTTCAATGCACTATTAGCTTAAAATATCCCTGACAAGAGTACGTCCATCTGCTGCTCAAATACAGCCAATGAGAGGGAACTCACCAGCTCCAATCTCACTGCTAAACTACTCTTACTGAAAAAAAACCCCTTAAAATCCAGCTGGTATCTTTCCACCTATAATTTAAGCTCATTACTGTGAGTGCTATCATCTGCTGCCAACAGGAACAACTCCTTCCCCTCCTCTGACAGCCTTTCAAATACTTAATGAGAGGAATCATGTTACCCCCTCAAGAACTTCTTCTCCATACTGAACATTCCCAAGTCCCTCAGCAAAGGACGGCAGCCTCCAGGAGGGACTTGGGGATCCCCTGGAATTGCAGCTCATCCCCAGATTGCAAAAATTAGTTCCCCTGGAGGAATTGGATGCTTTTGAAGGTGGGCTCCAAGGCAGGGGTGTCCAACTCTGGCCCCTCAGATGTTCATGGACTATGATTCCCATCAACCCCTGCCAGCATTTACCACCCACACATTTGAAATGAAGCATGATTGATTTATAAGTACAGAGGTAATTGAATTTTTAAAAACTTCTCTCTGGCTATTAATAAAGATTTTTGGAGAAGGGCAAACCTGGAAACAAAATTTATAATCCCAATACAACACAAATGGTTTGAAGTGTTGATTTTTTTTTCATAAAGGAATCTAAATAGCTCAGCATATTACTAATATTGGGGAAGAAGAGATGACCTCAATGGCCCAGACTATTCTCATGTGAACTCAGAACCAGGTTAGCCCTGGTTAGCACTAGGATAGGAAACCACCAAAGAAGTCCAGGGTTATGCAGAGGGAGGCAATGGCAAATCCCTTCTGTTTGTCTCTTTCTTGGCAACCTTATGGATTCACGATAAGTTGGCTGAGACTTGATAGAACTTCACACACTCATTGATGATGACTCTTTAATTGAATAACTGGAGAATTGTTGTTGTTTTTTAGTTGTGCCTTTATTCAAAGAACTTGGGGGCACATTTAGGGCTTGTAATTTGTTTATTTCTTTAGGTATTTATGGACTCCTTTTCTCTCCCATGTGTATTCAAAGTGGTTCACAGCATCTTTTCTTTCTTTTCAGTTTTATCCTTACAACGCCCTTTGAGTTATGTTAGACTGAGAGAGAGCCACTCACTGAACTTCCATGGCAGAGTGGGGATTTATTCCTGGGTCTCTCAGATTCTAGATTGACACCCTGATCACTATTCCTTACTAGTTTCACTACTACCAAGTATGTAAAGCTGAGATACAGCGATGCCAAAGCTATCCATTCAAGTTTTTATAACTGAGGGAATTTGAACTTAGGCTTCTGCGTTCTTTATTTATTTGATAAAAAGACAACCGTGACTTTTCCTGTAAAGTGTTTTCCTGCTGTGTTTCAGTTTTAAGAAATTCCTGCACGACTGTAAATGTGGACCAAATAATGCCGACTGGAAGAGAGAGGCCTGTTATAGAAGCAGAATTGTTTCTAAATAGAATATATACTAGCTTTCCCTAAAGCTTCAGCTGTTGTTTTTAAGGGCATCATATTTCTGTGGGAAGAAGACCTCAAAATGCCTCCAGCAGCTATGTTTGGTGAGATTTTGTTGTTACACTTCTTGACAATTGCTGTCTTAAGGACTCCATTACCCAGCTGTTTCCAGAAGGTTTCCTTAAATCACATCTAGGGGATTATAGTAAAAAGACTGACAGCAGAAAAATTCTTTCAAGAGTTTTAGTTTTTAAAGCAAAATTGTCTAATCCTCCTTTGATGGCCTTTAGTCATTTTACAGTGTAGTCCTAAACCAAGAGACACCCTTCTAAACCCATTGACTTAAATGGAGCTAGAAGGATATAACTCTATGTAGGACTGCACTGCTAGAATCTTTGTGGTGATATTTTTCCCAGTGGAAAAAGGTATTTTATCTAGCTTGTGATTTATTAGAGCTTGCTTTTTGCTTTGGAAGCATTTTCATTGGTGTTTTGCTCATGATCTGTAAAAAGGATGACGGGTTTTTGTTTTGTTTTCTTTAAAAAATAGTTAGATACCTTTTAGAATAATAGACTAACTCATAGCGAGTAACTATAATTCCTCTGCAATGGCAGTTCTCAACATAAGGGACCCCTTTTTGATTTTAACGTTTTAATGGACATCCCAGATCTCCCTTCTTGCCACTGCCTGCTATTCACCAGACTGATGCTTTGCCTAGAACTGGAGAGAAAATGGATTAACTGCCACCTATTCCGTATTTTCTCTTCTCTATCCTTGCCTGCCACTTATCTGGTAAAAAGTAGCGTGTTTCCTATTTGGCTGCCTCCCAGCTAGAGTTGCCAAACCTGGATGTGTACTGGAGTTCACCTGGAATTACAAGAAAAAGAGAAGAGTTTGGATTTATACTATGCTTTTTTCAACTGTAAGGGGTCTCAAAGGGGCTCACAAGCTCCTTTCCCTTTCTCTCCCTACAACAGACACCTTGTGAGGTAGGTGGGGATGAGAGAGTTCTGGGAGAACTGTGACTAGCCCAAGGTCACCAGCAAGCTTCATTTGTAGGAGCAGGAAAAAAATCCAGTTCCCCAGATAAGGGTCCACCACTCATGTGGAGGAGTGGGGAATCAAACCCAGTTCTCCAGATTGGAGTCTGCTGCTCTTAACTGCTACACCTTAACTGCTACACCATGCTGCCTCTGATCTCCATACTGCAGATACCTGCTTCCCTGGAAGAAATGGCCACTTCAAAGAATCCCATGGCATATCATGTCTGCTGAACCCCCTCCCCTAGGGAGCACCCCCAAATCTCCAGGAATTTCCAGGAATGGCCTCTGTTCATGCCCTCTTTGGTCATTTCCATCAGCCTCCTCCTTTCATCCACCAGTAACTCTGGTTGCTGCCTCTTGTGATTCACTGGGCCTCTACCTCTTCCTGTTACCTCAGAGCAACTTGATCAAGCCTCAGGAGGCTTCCCTGAGGGGGACAGTACATTTATGTTGGTTCATTGCTGGATCGCTTGAGGGCTGGGGCTGGGCTGGGCTGGAAGCCCCATTAATCACTGTGACACAGCAAAAAAGATAATAAAGTCTGATTGTCCAGTATTTTAAATATTATTTCATAAGATAGGCTTAAAGCCATCTTTATTTACATAGAGGCCCTTTCCGCATGGGCCATTAACAGCGCCCTGGGGATGGCAAAAATGCCGTCCCCAGGGAGCTGTTCGCACAGGGGGCGCAGCTGCTGTGCAGCCGCGCCTCCCGAGCTGCGCGAAGCCGCCGTTTTCCGACCTCGCTTCCCCAGCGAGGTTTACAGAAAACGGCTTCGACGGCAGCGGCTCCAAGGCGCCCTCCCTCCCCCCTTGTAACTGTCGACCTACCTTCGCTGCGGCCGTCCAGCGCGTTGCCGATGCCTGGGGACACGCCCCCCCTGCCCTGCGACGCCAGAGCGGATGGCCGCAGCGACAGTAGGTCAACCGGGCAATGGCGCTCCGCAGCGCCGTCTTCCCGGTTGTTTCTGGGACCGTTCGTGCGAACAGTCCCGGGGGGTTGGGTCAGCGTCGTGTACGCCAACCCAACCCCAATTGTGGCTGTGCAGAAACGGCCATAGATTTTCTGAAGCAGAAAGATTAGCCCAGTCTTAATTACCCTTTTTTTTACAAAGTTTTGGAACAACTGTTCCTCCTCCTGTTGTACTTGAAGTGGTGAAGGTGCCTTTTCATTGTACTGAGGGTCTTTTGTCAAAGAGTATAAGCAAATGGGAACACAGAGTCCCACAGGTCTTAGAAGATCAATGTCTAAGTGTTTCAACAGGGTACAGTAGGAGGAAAGAGCACTACCATCTGTTCTTAGAAGAAAAAAACCTGATATCCTTCTAGGATTCTACCCTTTGAAAGAATCTCGGCCTAAATATTCATTTCTAATAATAAAGGAAATCTGTATCATCTTTCTGAATTACTCTGTAATTTAGTGATAAACAAGCCTCCTTTCTTAGTTCAAACAAAAATAAATGTCATTTCTACACTAATTCCTAAAGACAGAAGGCAGTGAAAAACCCAGTACAAATCTATCCCTAGGCGGCCAGTTATTCTTCTGTTTTTGTGCGACATCTGGAGTTAACTTCTCTTTAAAAGAGAGTTGAGGTTTTTGAGGATAAAAAAGCGGCCTTGCCTTTTAAAAAGCTGTTTCTTCAGATGAGCTGCTGCCCATCTTGGGCCGTATCTGTATTTATTTGAAGTGGCTTGGAGTACGAAACATGACTGAACATTATCCGTCATCTCAAATGACAGCATTTTAAGGCTCAAGGTTTATAAATGGGATTTTTAAAAAAATAACTACTTGTATAGGGAGTTATTCTCTCACGTTGGCTCTTTTGTTGGAAGAGTGTAACAATTTCTGACTGGATTGTGAGCTCAGCTTGCCTACTTTATGTATATAATCATTGCGGCTGATTTGATACTCTCACTTCACCTCTTTATTTAAGCTCTAAGGCCAATTGGTCATAAGCCAATATAGGGGATTATTTGTTACAGTGGACCCAGTCTGGTAGCAGTTTCCCAGAGATGTTAGCAGGTGAGGCACAAAGTAAGAATATGGAATTCCCAGCTGAACCCACCTCACAGGGTTGTTGTGAGGAAAAAATGGAGAGAGGACAACAGTGTAAGCTGCTTTGGGTACCTACTAGGGAGAAAGATGGGTACAAATGAAGTAAATAATAAATTTAACTGCTATTAGAGGGCATCTCACCTAAATGGAGATCCAGGAGGAATCTTCTGAGGTTTAAACCAGAAGTGTCCAAATCTGGCTGTCCAGATGTTCATGGACTACAGTTCCCATCAGCACCTGCCAGTATGGCCAGTCGTAGTTCAAACTGATTACAGTGTACGTAATTACTGTAATCAAGCTGATGGGAATCAAACTGATTACAGGGCACCCTGAACCTTTGCATCCTGAGTCGTCCCTTCTTTGCAACATGTGTTCCACCTTCTGACTGGGATGTCAGGTTGGGATCTAAGCTGCTGCTGGATTCAAATCTACCTGTTCTGTTTCAGTCTGATACAGCTACCCTCTAAAAATATCTTGAGCAAGAGAATCCTAAGGAGGCTTTTTGCAAAGTTTTAAGCTTTTTTAGTATGGAAAATAGCTAATGATTATGTAGTAGGTTGGTAGTGTAGATATACAAATATAAGAGATCACGCTCTATTAAAAATATAACCTGTTCCTCATGCCCCATGTACATATGTGTGTGTTATGTATGTATGCATAAACATAGCCCCGGGGCTTAGTAGGCTATTACTTAGCACCCCCCAAATCTTTAATGTCAAGTATACCAGGCCAGTGTTTGTGTGGGCTTATTCTACTGTGAGACAATTGCTCAAAAACTGATTTCATGCCTGCGGGTTTAATGTGGGTGCCTCCTTTTAACCCTGCTGAGCAGGAGGAAGGGTGGAGTTGGCTGTATTTTGTGAAAGCGCATCCTGGATTTATGACAAGGCATAGTCAGAAAGGAAACCTTTTTTGTTGAGATTGAGAATCTGATAGAGGAGACCTCATCATTGAGCAAAACAGAAGGCTGCTGATCTTGAGAAACTAAACTTCTCTTGGAGGCATAGGTCATCTTGGTGGGTGGTTTCCACCCCCGACTCAGGGAGGTAGGAAGAAGAATTCCGTCACTTCCTGTCGAGGCTTGGAGTCTATCTTAGCCAGTACCTTTCCTGCCTCGACAGGGAGTGCCTGGGATTCTCGGTTCTCCGTACCTGAATTCTTCTCTTAGCTCTTCTTGGCTCCATCCATCCTCCTGTCTGTGTTTTCTTTCTTTTCCTTCTTCTCTGTTTGTTCCAACTGTAAGTAGTAGGGGTAGGATTGGATTTATTTCTCCCCTTTCTCTCCTGTAGGAGACTCAAGGGGGCTTATAATATCCTTGCCCTTTCCCCCTCACAACAAACACCCTATGGGGTGGGTGGGGCTGAGAAAGCTCCGAGAAGCTGTGACTAGCCCAAGGTCACCCAGCTGGCGTGTGTGGGAGTGCACAGGCTAATCTGAATTCCCCAGATAAGCCTCCACAGCTCAGGCGGCAGAGCAGGGAATCAAACCTGGTTCCTCCAGATTAGAATGCACCTGCTCTTAACCACTATGCCACTGCTGCCCCCACTGCTGCCTTTACATACCATGTTCATGATTAGCTTGGGTTCAGAACAGGGACTAAAGTGGTGACCAGTCTATAAATTGGGATCCTCGGGTAGGATATAGTGTCATACCTGCTGGATCGCGAGCCCTTATAGAGCTGTTACATTTTTGCTGCTTTTTTGGAAGGTCCTGCTGATACTGTGCTTGCTTACATTGCTCACTACCTTTTGATTTCTTTATTTCCTTACTGCAAGGAGTACCAATATTGCTAGGTGAGGTCACTCAGCGGTGGAAGGGATTCCTCCATGACTTGGTGCTTGACCCGGGTTTCATGACCGTGGTTTTCTTGGTTTGCTACCCACAGTCCTGGTCTTCACATGGACAAAACCATCACTCTGATTTCCCCCCTCTTCCCAATGTACAAGTCTGATGCAGCAGGATTTTTTTTCTGTCCCTTTTTTACAGCTTGATGGGCTTTAAGTCAGGAATGGTTCACTACTACTGCACTACTACAAGGCTAAGCCAGAAGATCCTTGTAAGGGGTTTTAGGGAGTAGTGGAGAGAGAAGCGGTATTAAGATTCACATTCTGGGAAGTCCCAGTCATAAGAGGCATCAATGGAAATGAGAGGACTAGAAGCTAGAAGCACACAGGCAAACTGATAGGAATGTAGTGGGGGATGAGGACTTACTGAGGCTGGACCCAGTCAGCGGAGGCATTGAGACTGTGGCTCAGTGGTAAAACGTCTGCTCCAATTAAAAGGACCAAGTAGAAGAAGAAGAGTTTGGATTTATACCTCTCTCCTGTAAGGAGACTCAAAGTAGCTTACAAGCTCCTTTCCCTTCCTCTCCCCTCAAGAGACACCTTGTGAGGCAGGCGGGGCTGAGAGAGTCCAGAGAGAACTGTGACTAGTCCAAGGTCACCCAGCAGGAATGTAGGAGTGCGGAAACACATCTGGTTCACCAGATAAGTCTCCGCCACTCAGGTGGAAGAGTGGGGAATCAAACTCAGCTCTCCAGATTAGAATCCACCTGCTCTTAACCACTATACCACCCTGTAGAAGGTGATGTGGAGGACCTCCACCTGAAACCCTGGCCTCAGTAGAGTTCTGACCTCGGTAGACGAAAGGCACCTTATTGTGAAACCCCAGAAGCTGTGAAACAGAAGAAGCTGCCTTCATTTCACTGTGTTTTGGGGGGCTGTGATTTCTTTTCTCAAGTGGGAATCCCAGGAGCCAGGCTTCACTTTTTTTCTTGTTTCACAGATGCTGCTTTTTGACAGACTTGTCAGTGGCAAAATTTTTAGCATCCTGTTTGTTGTTACAAACAGATATCCCCATAGTTGCTCAAAAGCAGAACTGTGACATTCTTTTGGGCATGTTGGGGAACAAATCTGCAGACTTGCAGTTCAGAAATGATATCGATCGCTTCCCCTGATCAGCAACAATCAATGCTAAGTTTGTTCTCACGGCTACCGAGTGGGCACCAGAGCTTGCAGGGGCTAAGGAGGGATGGGGGTGTGGCACACTTGCTGTCCGCTGCTTGCAAATCCTCGGTTTGCTCAGGTGGGCCACCTGCTGGCTGATAGTTAACAAGGCCCCTGGCTGTTGTTAAAAGCGGATTTTAGAAGCAGACTTCATCACTGTGTTCTGATAAGGAGGATGCATTTGCACAGAAAAATAGATGGTGACCTTGGTAGACCAGTCCTCTGCCACAGTTTAAGGTGACTTCATGTGCTCGCTCAAACTACTTGATGGAATTCATTCTGATGCACAAGCATAGCGACCACGGAATAAGGTGTTGCTGAAGTCTATACAGATTTTCCGCAGTAAATGGTTTGTATTTTGCCATTCAGGCAGAGTTGGCACACTGTGATCATTGAGTATGTGTGCGCACCCAACTTCTTATGTTCTGTCTTTTTTCATGCTCTCCTTGCTATAAACTGCAAAATGCTTGTTGGGTGGTTTTACTTTCTGAAAACAATTTAAAATGAAACCTCTGTATTCAGATGTAGTGTAGAGTCATAGGATCATAGAGTTGGAAGAGACCCCAAAGGCCATCAAGTCCAACCCCATGTCATGCAGGAACACACAATCAAAGCACCCTCATGTTCATCCAGCCTCTGTTTAGAAACCTCCAAAGAAGGAGACTCCACCACTCTCCGAGGCAGTGAATTCCACTGTTGAACATCCCTGACAGAAAGTTCTTCCTAATGTTTAGATGGAATCTCTTTTCCTGCAGCTTGAATCCATTACTCCGTGTAGTAAAACTCTGAAATCCAATGCTAGGAGGCAATATCAGAGGAAGGCCTTGGTCTCTTTGCCTTGTTCGTTGGCCACTGTGTGAAACACAATGCTGGAGTAGTTAGACCAGGGGTCGGGAACCTGCGGCTCGGGAGCCACATGCGGCTCCCTCACCCCTGCACAGCGGCTCCGCCCGGGCACAACACAGTTGTCCGGGATTGGGGACTCTCAGCCAGCCCTGCAAGCCCCAGCCAGCCTGACCCATGAGCTCTGGCGAGTGAGAGCACCGTGGAGATGAGCTGGCGCAGCCCTGATCCATCTGCCAAGGTGCGACAGCGTCGGGGAGGCGTTAGTGGCTACTGAGCCACCCAAGCTTGGCTGGGTGGGACCAGGAGGAGGACGGGGCTGGCGGCGAGGAAGTGCTGGCAGCATAGAGGCCAGCCCGGACCTGGCGGATCGGCCAGGGCAGCAGGTGGCAAGGAGCTCGCCCAGCGCAGCAGGGCGGCCCCAGCTGCAGAGGAGCCCCAGCGAGAGAGGCGGAGACTGATGCCCAGACAGGCAAGAAGCAGGGAAGCAGAAGGAGGAACCGGCGCCGGGCCGGGCGAGGTGGAGAGGGAACATGGATTGACAAGCTCGAGCGAAAAAAGGTGGAGAGCTGGTTGCAGAAGAGCACACCGCCCTCTTCTGCGACCAGCCCTCCTGCCGCTTCGCTGCTCGGAGGCCTCCGCCCTCTCCACCTCGACCAGCTCCTCCACCGGTGCTCTCACTGCGTCGGGCCGCTCAGCGGTCAGGTGTGCTGAGGAGGGGACAAAGAGGAGGGAGAGGCATGAGAGACGGGAGGAAAAGGGACGAGGTGGGAGGCTGGAGGAGGAGGTGGTGCCAGGGAAAGCCAGACACTCAGAGGTCCTGGTGTCCCAAGCCTCACCCCAGCTGCCCAGGCAAGCAAGCATGCAGCTGCCACTCCAGAGCCATCCTTTAAAAGGGATCCCCTCCCACTTTCTCTCCCAGTCTGCGTGCCCATGAGGCTCCACCCTTTACCCGCACACCCCACAAAAAATGTTCAAAATCCACACTCCATACAAGTAAAATTCAATTTTCTCTGTAGCACCGCATGGACTCCATAACAACACACTACAACTGTCTACTCTATACAAAGCATGAAGGCAAAAAACAACATATACAGTGCTATCCTCATTTCAAATGCCAAAAATATCTGCGGCTCCAAGTGCCCTCCCCTCCGTGGAAAACGGGTCCAAATGGCTCCCTGGGTGCCAAAGGTTCCCGACCTCTGAGTTAGACTGTTGGTCTGATCTGGCAGGGTTCTTCTTTTGTTCTTAAAAGATTTGTCTTCAGAACTACCTGTATGAAAATGGGAAAAGAACTGATGCTATAAGATGAACTTGGGGGGCACATTAATCTATGACATAAAATATAGGGTTAGCATTTGGATTCAGATTGGTGATTGTTGTTCATGTAATATTCATATTATCAAATCTGAATTCTTAAAGAATGCCATCAAATAAAGCAGTAGTATCAGATCTGATACCTGTGGCAGCTACTTCATAAAGGTAATATTTGTATTGTGGACAGCAACTGAAGGAATCCTGCATGCATTTGACAAATGTCTATATAGCAGGAAGCCATTGTATGCTAGTGTGTATCACATGCCTTCAGAGGCATGTTGGATTTGTGTAGTTTCCGTTGTGGAAATGAGTTCCAAATTTGGCAACTCTGTTTGTAGGCGAACCAAGCTCACACTTCCGTGCTGAATAGGTGGATGGAAGAATGCATTGCAGTTCAGTGTATGATATTGTCCTTTCATCATCATTATGAATCTGCCCCGACCTGATATATGTGAGATTATTCAGCTTTGTGGCAGCATTTTAGTACTTGCTGCACAGTGGGAAGAGATTACTAGATGTGTGTGTAGGGGGGGGGGGTTAGAAAAAAACTCATTATTTTATTTTAAGACTACTGTTCAACTAAAAAATCCCCAAGGCAGTTTACCATATAGTAAAATGCAATGAATATCAGTAATGCAGTAAACTATTATACATAATTTAAAATACAATATAATGAATGTCACCATCTCAATAGTGTTCCCCCTCCCTGTCTCCCCTCCCTCTCTCTTTTTGATCTAACGTGGCTCAAAGGTCTTCTGGAAAAGACAGGTCTTCAAATCCATCCAGAAGGCTGTTGGGGAAGCAGCCATTTTCAGCTCCTGAGGGAGCCAGGGAGCAGGCGCGTAGCTGCAGTGGGGACATCCGGGGCGGCTTGTCTCGGGCGGCACCGTTGCAGTCAGGTGGAGAGGCAGGGTGGGGGCTTTTGGGGGGCAGGACAGGGGTGCTCAGGCAGTTCATGCTCAGGCGCAGCTCCCCAATCCCTCTGTCCCTGCCAGGGAGTTCCAGATTTGGGGTCAGAGCTGAAAAAGCTGACCTCTGCATTTCCACCAACTGATGGTGAACTAACTCTGATTCCCAGAGAAACGTTTAGGTTGGTCTTGGGTCGTATTCAGTTGGAAGTGGTACTTCATGAACTCGGAGCCTAAGGTGTCTATATGATCTATCCCCTCAATAATGCTATTCAAATTGTTGCTGGTAGTTGCTATGTGGCTGTCCATGACTTGGCTTTCTCCCCAAATTGTGGACCATGATGTACATTTACAATAGACAACATTATGTTAATATCTGTCATGGGATCACTGCAGTATACTGAATAAGATTTTGAAGTTTGTTTTTTTAAGCACACACTCATTTCACATGGGGAGGGGAGTTGGGAGGGGCTGTTGGACTTCACTGTTGCTCTGGTTAAACTGAGTGTGACTCCCAACCTTGTCATATACAGTACAGGAACTGTTTTGTTGTGGTGGGCAAGATGTCTTTCCATGAAACTCGTTGGCACTTGCTGATTCTTGTAGAGGAAATTCTAATAAAACCATTACCCCTCGTAAAAAAAGCATCTTAAAGAACAATGCAATACAAAATGAAATTGCTCTTTCAGGGATAGCTCAGGTGATTATTTTGTTGTAATTGTAAACAAAGAATAAACTGGTCTTGATCTTTACCTGTAATTTATTTTGTTTCTTCTGATTTATATTTGTACAGTTGCCTGTGGATTATGGGTACAACTGCTAGCACAGCTCAGCAGACAGTGGCCACAGCAACGTTTGAGAACATTCACGGCAACGGAACCATGGAAGACCGCCATTCCCTGAGCATCCACTCCTTCCAGACAGTTGGCCTCCACAACAACAAAGCCAAATCTATTATTACTAATAAGGTGGCACCAGTAGTCATCACGTGAGTATCTTTGATCTTCATTAAATGCATGTTGGCTTCTCTGCCCTAAAACGTTTGGTGCCTTGAACAATCTTATCAAAAAAACCATTTTAAAATGTTTTTAAAAGTCATGCCATCAACAAATTGATCAACAAACTGGCATTAAATATATGCCACAGGCTAGGGCGTGTGTCTTATACCTCTGCTCTGTGAATGCTTTCTTCGTGCTGTGGAAGCAGTTCTCTTCTATGGAACTCACTACCTGTGGTTCGAGGCACTTCTGTTTGTGTAGTTCCAGTGTTTTTCAATGAACCTTTAAGGAACCAACAAGAGGAAGCAAGCTACATAGCAGAGGACCAACTTCACAACTCCCAGAGAGACTAGCAAAGGTGTAGGATCCAAGCCTATGAATGGGCAATTTTATTTCTTTCAAATATTAAGGCAAAGAAGAAAAAAGAAAGCTAGAAGACCCATACAGACCATTGTGAAACTTTACACAAGTCATGAATAAATCGAAATATTTCAACCTGATACCTAAACTAAGCTCCAGATTGATAGCCATGGAGAGAGAGAGCCTATGATTGAGGTGCCACCCCTAAGAAGACCCTTTTCTGATAAGAGTGGAGATGTGCAAGCAGGGTCTCTGGAAAGATGTTAATTATCAGATAATATTGCATAGGGATAGGTGGCCATTAAACAGCCTCACTGGCAGGCAGCTTAGAACTTTAATAATGAGCACTTTAAATTGTGCCTGGAAGAAGATGCAGTTTTAAAAAATAGTGAGATATATTGAATTACCAGAAATTATTACTGATCAAAGACCTTGCTTCAGGGCTTGTACCAGCTGAAGCTTCCAAATGGTTCTCCGGGGAATCCTCTTTTGAGCATCCCTGTTTGTTCACACTTCCCTGGGTTTCTTCTGCAGATGTCTTGGAAATGGAAGAGGGGATGGTACATTATTGTTTCAGACTCAGCAAAACATAAGCAGTTGGTGTCAGTGCTGGCATATTTTTTCAGTGTTTGAAAATGCATAACAACTATTCAAATTGGGAGAAGGGGTTATTTTATTGATGTATTTCATGTGATTTTCACAGCTACAATTGTAAAGAAGAGTTTCAGATTCATGACGATCTATTGAAGGCTGGCTATACCGTGGGCCGGATATCAGAATCTGCTCCAGAGCATTACCTTGTACAGGTGAGAGCAACAGATTTTCCTCTGCAAAAGACGTGGGGGAGGCTAACAAATCTACTATGGGATATCAGAGTGAGATTATGATTGGTATCAACAAGTGGCTTAATTTTTGTTGTTGTTGCTCTGTCCTGTGTACAAACGGGAGAACAACAGAGCCACATTTACCTGCAGGATTCATTTTGCAGGATCTTTAGTCTCAGCCCATTCTGGAGAATGGCTTTCTGTCACACAGACTATGGTTTTGGGAGTTCTTCTAGAATGAGTTCATCGGGGTTTTCTGCACTCCCCTGTGAACCCCCCCCCCCCACATCCCTGGAGAGCACATGGCATCCTTTCCACCTTCTACCGATCCCCCTGGTAGTCTGCATAGTAGACAGTGCAGGAGGCTGTCTGTGGTTTGATTCAGGTCCTTGATATCCTCCCTGTGATCCCTTACAGGTGCACTTGAGGGCTATCAACTGGGTCAGCATCCAGCAGGCAACTGCAAGGAAAAGTCAGTTTTATGAACTGGCTCCTTTTTGTGAGGACTGTTAATGCAGCCACAAATTGCTAGTGGCTTGCATTTACAGTCTGCTGGGGGGTTGCATTCACAAAAGGCAGATGGAGGTATCCTGTATTCTTCTGCACAACTGCAATCCCTGCCAACCCCTGGGCCCCGTTGCTGGGTTCATGTGACCTCTGTACCTGAATAGCTATGTGGGATGGGATTCAAGTTGCCAACCTTCTGGTAGCACCTACATATCTCCTGCTATTACAGTTGATCGGCAGACGACCAAGATCAGTTCCCCTGGAGAAAATAGCTGCTTTGGAGAGTGGGCTTAATGGCATTATACCCTGCTGACGTTCCTCCCCAGGCTCCACTCTCCACATTTCTATGTGTTTCCCAGCCCAGTGCTGGCAGCCTTAGGCTGCAGTGAGGAGGAGGAAGAAGGTAAAATTATCTCCCTCCCTTCCTCTTCACCAGCAGAATTGTGCTGATGCAAGAAGTGTGATCCCCCCGCCTTCTTTACTATTCCTGCACAGTTGTTTGTTGACACAAATTCTCTAATCTGGAGAACCGGGTTTGATTCCCCACTCTGCCGCTTGAGCTGTGGAGGCTTATCTGGTGAACCAGATTAGCTTGTGCACTCCAACACATGCCAGCTGCGTGACCTTGGGCTAATCACAGTTCTTCAGAGCTCTCTTGGCCTTACCTACCTCACAGGGTGTTTATGGGGGTGGGGGGGAGGAAGGGAAAGGAGATTGTAAGCCTCTTTGAGTCTCCTTATGGGAGAGAAAGGGGGGATATAAATCCAAACTTCTCCTCTTCCTCCTCCTCCCCCTCTTCCTCCTCCTCCTCCTCCTACTCCTACTACTACTATTACTACTACTACTACTACTATAAACCCCAACAACAACCTTAATGGGAGTCAGAAGGGTTGTCAGAAGTGGAAAGAAATATGGGAAAATCTGCAGAAGGGATGTCAGAAGTGGAAAGAAATATGGGAAAATCTTTGTTAAATGCTGGCCCCTTTGTGATTCTACCACTGCTTGCTCCATTCTGCTTCACTAGTTCTGTTGTTACTGGTTTGCAAGCTGGCTGGTGGCTTTGGTTTCCTTAAGATTCCCTGTGTTCTACTTTATTATTTTTTTCTGGTGTTGCTTTTTAATGGTACTGCACACAAGGAAATATAAGTAAAAAGAAAAGCAGGCCTCAAAGTTTTCCTCTCTTGGGTGAATTTCTAGTGAAAATGTGAGGAACTTCTTCCACATCATTAGCTGGCTTCACAAAGCCTTATGGGAAAGGCCTGTAGCTGTTTGTTTCTGGTGAGAGTGTAGCAGATGGAGGACAAATATCAGAGATGACTATGTTGAGTGAGTATTCCTCCATGAGGTGCTGGAGGCTTATTGAAGATGGCTGCTTCATTTTTGTCATGTCACGTTCTTTTGCATGTTCAAATTAATGCATTTCTTTCTCTCTGTTTTGCAGGGGAAATATTTTATGGTCCGTGATGTGTACAGTAAGCTAGATGTGCTGAACACCACTAGCAGTTGTGGTGCTCCGAACTTTCGGCAGGCCAGGGGTGGGTATTCTGTGTTCGGCATGGGGCAGCCCAGCCTCAATGGATTCAACCAGGTCCTGCAGAAACTCCAGAACGATGGCCATAAGGTACGTGTATTCTTGAAAGCAGAACCTAATATATGTCTGAGTGGGAACCGGGACATGAAAGGAAACTAGATTTGCGAGATAGATCATTAGGTACAGTTTGGACAGACAGTTCATACTTTAAAAGATTTGTATCCCTCTTGGCAATGGCAGGTTAACACATATTTATGAATCTGGCAAAGGTAGCTTTGATTCTTGAAAGCACATACCCTGAAAATCTTGTTGGTTTCTAAGGTGCTATTGGACTTCTAGACGAAGCTTAATTTTATCTCATTCTTTCTTCAGGGAGTTGAGGACAATATCTTAGCCTTACGTCTGCAAGATGGATTAGGCTGAGAGCTGTGATTTGTTGGAGGCTACTCAGTGAATTTCATAATTGAAGTTTGCCTATCTAAGCCCAGCACTTCAGCTGCTGTGCTGCAGCACTGCAGAGGCTATTTATTGTTTTTGCAGAGCAATAAAGTAAATCACCAGTGTGGCATAGTGGCCGCTGGGCCAGAGGAAGGTTAGGGTTAAATCTGGGTTCAGCCCCTACTTTTCCACTGACACTCTTTGGGTGACCTTGGGCCAGGTCCTCTCAACCTAGCCTACCTCACTGGGTTGTTTTGATCCCCTTAAATGTCTATAAACAGGAGATAGATTTCTTCTTTGTATATACACATTGTTCTTCAAATAAGTGACGTAGTAATGTGCTCTGTGTAGTCTTTTTGCTATGCCTTGCTACTTTGAACTGAAATGTGGCACACATGCAGCAAAATGGGGCTAGAAATAGCCAGTCACTTTTAGTGAATAGAAATTGCCTCCAGACAAGTAAGCAGCAGCCATGTGGCCTGGCAAATTGGATGCGGGCGCTTTACTTTCTGTATCTTAGCCTTCTGCTTGGACAGGACTTTAGCAAATAGTGTTTCTCTTTGTCACAACAGGAGTGGATCATGTTATGTGTGCGTGAGGAACCTGTGCTTTTTCTGCGTGTGGACAACGACTTCGTGCCCTACACCCCCAGAGGAAAGGAGAATCTGCATGAAAATCTACACAGCTTGCAGAGAGGCGTCAAAGTAGAAAACCTGGAACTTGCCATTAGGAAAGAGGTGACTGTGGGTGGCAGAAGGAAGGTGCATTGCATTGTGGGGGATGCTCATCAGTTGTCCTTTGTTGAAAGGTCTGCTAATTACCTCACAACATCAAAGTCTCTTCAAACATCATGTGTGATCCTTATTTCAGTTACTGTTTTTACTTTTTTGCAGATGTTGTCTTTTTGACATTTTGATATAATGCATATAATGTAGTTTGCTATACATTAATTATTAATCCGAAAATAGGCGTCGTTGATGGGGACCAGTGTGAGCAGAAGGAGCTGAAAGAATGATCAGTGATCAGCTTGGAAATCTTCTAATATTTCTGAGCAGTTGAGTTTGGAGATCTATACGTTGTATTGATCCACTTCCTTATGGTCTGGTTGAATGCTACCCTGGTCAGATCTAGGTGCACAAACCATGTAGGTGGAATAAATAAAGCCATGCTTCCATCTAGATCAGGAGTCGGCAACCTTTACCACTCAAAGAGCAATTTGGACCCATTTTCCACAACCTCGAAGATCTACTGAGCCGGAGAGATGGCTCCACACGGAGCCACCTCCGGTTAGGCCCCTCCACACACATTTCCTTCCAGCGCTGCTCTGGAGGGCTGGAGAAACATGCTCACGCTACCCTCCAACCTCCAGGCCACACGGAGCCACAGTATAAGGCTGAAAGAGCCACGTGGCTCCAGAGCTGCGGGTTGCAGACCCCTGATCTAGATATTACCGGAGCAGCACTGGGCCATGAGAACATATCCTTGTGTCTTTGTGGTAACATTTGAATTAAGACAAAGATATCTCTAGGGAAGAAAGAAATCTGTGTAGAGATGCTGTGGAAGTATGTTTATCCAGCAGAACTCTCCTGAAGTTGTCTTGTTGGATTTATCTGTTGAAGATACATGACTTTGCCCAGCTGAGAGAGCACGCGTATTATGTCTACAACGATATTGAGCATTTCAAAGATGAGCCTCATTTGGTGGGCATCCACTGTGAAGAAGACATCCATGTGACTGAAGAAGTTTACAGAAGGCCTGTATTTCTGCTGCCCTCTTACAGGTACTTTTTGAGGGAAAGACACTTATACCTTCTAGTGTATCTTATATGATGATTTGGCTGTCCCTTCTGTTCAGTGCCCTTTGCCTTCCACTGCCTTTGTATGTGTGTCTAATATGTTTATCCGCAGTGACTGTATTTTTTCTGAGGTTACAGGGCAGTGAAACTGTAGCAGTTTCCTCTCATTAATGAACCTCAGAAAATATTAATGATAAGTACATATAACTCACAGGCGTTGTATAAAATGCAAGCACAACTCCCAAGTGTACAGCAGACAAATGGTCAGAGGGAAAAACTTGAATGGAGGCATAATAATCTGTCACTCTTCTCTCCCATGTCTTTGTGGACGTCAGTATTTGAGGGCTGTGTCAGTTTGCCTGCCTTGAAAGCGGATACAGTCCATTCCTCCCATCCCATTAACAAGCCCTTTCTGCTGGCAGGTATCATCGGCTGCCTTTGCCTATGGATGGAGCCCCTTCAGAAGCACAGTTTGATTCGTTCATCAGTTTTCTCAGGGTAAGGGCTGCCGCCAGATGTGAGATCTACAAGGTAACTTGGGTATAACAGCCTCATTGGGAGGTAAAGTCTGGAATAATGCTATACTTGTATAATTGCCATGGAAATTATTCCTGTCGGGGGAAATCATTTGGAATGAAAAGAACAAACTGTCTGATCAACATCTGCATAACTGGCACAAAAAAAGGAAGAAAAAAAATGTAGAAGTGATTATAAACATGTATTCAATAATATAACAAGTATTACAATTCCCACCAATATGAAATACAACAGTGTGAGCCAATTAATGAAAGTGAATATGTGCAACCCCCCCTCCAACCTAAAAAATAAATAAATACAAAGAAAAATGTTTTTGATATTGTGAATAGGGGGTGGGTAGCAGGAGCTGTGGATGTTTCTGTGTAGTATTTATTTCTGAATACATGTATGAGTTTATATTTGCATTGCAATCATCGTCAGGGATGGTGCAATAGAAGGTTTTTGATACTGGCAAAACCAGGAACTTTTCCAGTTTCCTCATTTTCCTTTACTTTGAATTAAGTAATTCTCTTCCTTTGTCTTTTCCCCCAGGGCCCCCATCCATCCCCGCAATGTTTTATTAGGGCTTCTATAAATTTTTTTTAAAAAAATATGTTCCTTTATTCCATCACATCTGTCATTACTCGTCAAAGGAATGTCTTACTGATGCCAAAGCATTTCTTCCTGTTTTACTATAGAATGAATTATGAGGGAGAAGAAACCAACTTTTTCCCACCCAGTGAGCCATTTTATTGTCATCCCTTTTTGTCTTCTTGCTAGCTCAATTCAGTGTGGCAATGGCGACATTCTGATTTTCTGCAGTTTTACTTCTGGGCAGTGGTGGGATTCTATTAATTTATCTAACAGTCCCCCTGCCCCCCGCCACTTGCCACCCCCCTGCTGCCCACTTACCAGGCTGCTGCAGAGGAACGTGGCTGGCCCAGCCGGGGCCTTTTCCTCCACCTCCCCACCTTTTTGATTGTTGGGCCACGGGGGCGGGGGGAGGTGAGGGAAGGTGGCGGCTGCGGCTTGGCCTGGAAGCGCGAGTGAGGGGGCTTTCCAAGCCCTGGAGTGGCGTGGCGCCTTGCTGCCAGGCCACTCCAGGACTCAGAAAGCCCCCTTAATCACCCTCCCCTTGGGTGGTGGGATTTAGCCGGTTCAGCAAATTAAGGGAAAAATTAGCTACTGGTTCGGCTGAACTGGTTCGAACCAGCTGACTCCCACCACTGCTTCCGAGCTAGTTAGATGACTGATTAAATTAAACCTAAATTAGATTAATACTCTATCAAGGAGTGTGATGAACAGAAACCCTACATAAAAAATGAGAATTCTTGTATATGCATAGGGAAGCAAAAAACAGTGTTATGACAATAATCTCCCCACAAGGCAGATGAGGCAAGATGGCAGCCATTTTGATAGAAATGCTACTATGCCACTTCTGCCATGCCAGGAATCAGTTACTATCCTTCCTCTCTCTCCTTGTTAGCCCCAAGAGGGGGAAAATATGCCTTTGCTGGTATCACTGTATTGCCAGTTGTTTAGGGAAATGGCAGCCCAAGGAATGTTTCTGTTGTATTTTGTTCTCCAGGAGAGTCCAAACCTGCTTCTCCTGCAAGACCCCAGTAGGCCGCCACCTGCTCTACTGTTCAGCTGCCAAACAGGAGTGGGAAGGACCAACTTCGCCATGGTCTTAGGGACCCTAGTGCTCTATCACCGCAGGGGGGGTTTGCAAAAGCAAGAGTAAGTGTGTCTTTTCCCTTTGAGCTGGCGTTAGGGTTCAGTATTGGTGACTGATGGGTATCAGAGAGTTGGTCACCTCCATCCAAAGGGCACAGTGCTGCAGTCTGGGAATTGTTGAGCTTCAAGAGACAAAAAGCTTCCCTTGATTCTTGCCTGCCCCAGAGATGAGTCCTTAAACTTCTTAACACAGTTTGCCATAGGCAGGAAATAGGTGTTATGATGCCAGCCAGTTTCAAATGGCTAACGCAAACCAATCCATAAAATACAGAGGAAGGGCTGGAGAAGACCCTGTATGTGGTATTAGCCTGGATAAGCATGTGCTGGAAGTATAGTGCTTACAAGAGGAACATTCAGTATTATCTTTGGTATTCCTTGTAGGTGGTCCTATTCTTCCAAAATGTAAAGCTAAACCCACCCAGAGACCTCTGGGGATGGGGCGGGACATAAACCCCCCCCAGAAATACAAATAAATAAAGAATCCAAATAATCACAGGATCATGAGAGATGTTACAGACTCCAGCAGTATTTGGGAGTTGCTCTTGAAGTAGAAATATTCGAAGTATTTCAAAGCAGGTGCCACTACTTTTGAACATAATCCATTTGCACACCACAGCTCATGTGCTCCTTATTTAGTAGTGCTATGTGGACTGTGGAATGAAGTCAGTTAATTTCTAAGAGAATGGAAGGAGAGACCCCTAAATCCTTGAAAGAACAAATATAATTTTTTAAAAATTGCAGTGTTTAAAAAACCACCTGAATTTGGTTTTTTCTACTCACAGCCTTCCTCAACCCACTAAATGCTTGCCAAGGGATCGCTTTCGGATAATTCAGAACTTCATTGACAGGGTACCAAAAGGCCAGCAAATAGTGGAGGAGGTAAGTGATAGGTTCATGTTGACTATGCCTTACTGTTTTGGCAGCAGGCGCTCTGGGGGTGCAAGTCTCATCCTTGCTGCTAGCCAGTCCTTGGAACTACCTGAGCTAGCTGTTGCTAGTTAGGAGGAGGCTTAAATACTTGAGGCCAGGACAGCCGTGCGGTAAAGATGGGCACACAGTAGCTTGAATTCATCAGAGAAGGTCTGTGGATGGGAGGCTTTCTGCCCACTGAAGCCAGCTTTCTTACTTTCTCCCTATTGTTGCACTTTCAAATGCTGCCTCTAGGTGGGGTGGGGGGATGGGATGCCTCTAGGTGGGGTGGGGTGGGGGGATGGGATGCCCAGGAACAGAACTGACAGGGCATTAGCAGCAGGGGAAGCAAGAAAGTCATGCTCTGTGGGTAGAAATGTTTCTGGATGCAGAAGGCATCCACTGGATATAAGCCAGTGGCTCTTCAAGGCTAAATGGGGAAAATTAGACTGCCGTCTATGCATTTTCATGATGCTTGCCCTTGATCAAAGGTGATCGGTACGACGTAAGCATTGTATGAAGCTTACTTTTGATGCTGCTGGTAAGCAATGTGGTGCCAAAGGAAACACTAGGACAGTGGTGGCGAACCTTTGGCACTCCAGATGTTATGGACTACAATTCCCTGGGGGGGGGGGGTGGGGGGGGGGGGGGGTGGGGGGGGGGGGGGGTGGGGGGGGGGGGGGGTGGGGGGGGGGGGGGGTGGGGGGGGGGGGGGGTGGGGGGGGGGGGGGGTGGGGGGGGGGGGGGGTGGGGGGGGGGGGGGGTGGGGGGGGGGGGGGGTGGGGGGGGGGGGGGGTGGGGGGGGGGGGGGGTGGGGGGGGGGGGGGGTGGGGGGGGGGGGGGGTGGGGGGGGGGGGGGGTGGGGGGGGGGGGGGGTGGGGGGGGGGGGGGGTGGGGGGGGGGGGGGGTGGGGGGGGGGGGGGGTGGGGGGGGGGGGGGGTGGGGGGGGGGGGGGGTGGGGGGGGGGGGGGGTGGGGGGGGGGGGGGGTGGGGGGGGGGGGGGGTGGGGGGGGGGGGGGGTGGGGGGGGGGGGGGGTGGGGGGGGGGGGGGGTGGGGGGGGGGGGGGGTGGGGGGGGGGGGGGGTGGGGGGGGGGGGGGGTGGGGGGGGGGGGGGGTGGGGGGGGGGGGGGGTGGGGGGGGGGGGGGGTGGGGGGGGGGGGGGGTGGGGGGGGGGGGGGGTGGGGGGGGGGGGGGGTGGGGGGGGGGGGGGGTGGGGGGGGGGGGGGGTGGGGGGGGGGGGGGGTGGGGGGGGGGGGGGGTGGGGGGGGGGGGGGGTGGGGGGGGGGGGGGGTGGGGGGGGGGGGGGGTGGGGGGGGGGGGGGGTGGGGGGGGGGGGGGGTGGGGGGGGGGGGGGGTGGGGGGGGGGGGGGGTGGGGGGGGGGGGGGGTGGGGGGGGGGGGGGGTGGGGGGGGGGGGGGGTGGGGGGGGGGGGGGGTGGGGGGGGGGGGGGGTGGGGGGGGGGGGGGGTGGGGGGGGGGGGGGGTGGGGGGGGGGGGGGGTGGGGGGGGGGGGGGGTGGGGGGGGGGGGGGGTGGGGGGGGGGGGGGGTGGGGGGGGGGGGGGGTGGGGGGGGGGGGGGGTGGGGGGGGGGGGGGGTGGGGGGGGGGGGGGGTGGGGGGGGGGGGGGGTGGGGGGGGGGGGGGGTGGGGGGGGGGGGGGGTGGGGGGGGGGGGGGGTGGGGGGGGGGGGGGGTGGGGGGGGGGGGGGGTGGGGGGGGGGGGGGGTGGGGGGGGGGGGGGGTGGGGGGGGGGGGGGGTGGGGGGGGGGGGGGGTGGGGGGGGGGGGGGGTGGGGGGGGGGGGGGGTGGGGGGGGGGGGGGGTGGGGGGGGGGGGGGGTGGGGGGGGGGGGGGGTGGGGGGGGGGGGGGGTGGGGGGGGGGGGGGGTGGGGGGGGGGGGGGGTGGGGGGGGGGGGGGGTGGGGGGGGGGGGGGGTGGGGGGGGGGGGGGGTGGGGGGGGGGGGGGGTGGGGGGGGGGGGGGGTGGGGGGGGGGGGGGGTGGGGGGGGGGGGGGGTGGGGGGGGGGGGGGGTGGGGGGGGGGGGGGGTGGGGGGGGGGGGGGGTGGGGGGGGGGGGGGGTGGGGGGGGGGGGGGGTGGGGGGGGGGGGGGGTGGGGGGGGGGGGGGGTGGGGGGGGGGGGGGGTGGGGGGGGGGGGGGGTGGGGGGGGGGGGGGGTGGGGGGGGGGGGGGGTGGGGGGGGGGGGGGGTGGGGGGGGGGGGGGGTGGGGGGGGGGGGGGGTGGGGGGGGGGGGGGGTGGGGGGGGGGGGGGGTGGGGGGGGGGGGGGGTGGGGGGGGGGGGGGGTGGGGGGGGGGGGGGGTGGGGGGGGGGGGGGGTGGGGGGGGGGGGGGGTGGGGGGGGGGGGGGGTGGGGGGGGGGGGGGGTGGGGGGGGGGGGGGGTGGGGGGGGGGGGGGGTGGGGGGGGGGGGGGGTGGGGGGGGGGGGGGGTGGGGGGGGGGGGGGGTGGGGGGGGGGGGGGGTGGGGGGGGGGGGGGGTGGGGGGGGGGGGGGGTGGGGGGGGGGGGGGGTGGGGGGGGGGGGGGGTGGGGGGGGGGGGGGGTGGGGGGGGGGGGGGGTGGGGGGGGGGGGGGGTGGGGGGGGGGGGGGGTGGGGGGGGGGGGGGGTGGGGGGGGGGGGGGGTGGGGGGGGGGGGGGGTGGGGGGGGGGGGGGGTGGGGGGGGGGGGGGGTGGGGGGGGGGGGGGGTGGGGGGGGGGGGGGGTGGGGGGGGGGGGGGGTGGGGGGGGGGGGGGGTGGGGGGGGGGGGGGGTGGGGGGGGGGGGGGGTGGGGGGGGGGGGGGGTGGGGGGGGGGGGGGGTGGGGGGGGGGGGGGGTGGGGGGGGGGGGGGGTGGGGGGGGGGGGGGGTGGGGGGGGGGGGGGGTGGGGGGGGGGGGGGGTGGGGGGGGGGGGGGGTGGGGGGGGGGGGGGGTGGGGGGGGGGGGGGGTGGGGGGGGGGGGGGGTGGGGGGGGGGGGGGGTGGGGGGGGGGGGGGGTGGGGGGGGGGGGGGGTGGGGGGGGGGGGGGGTGGGGGGGGGGGGGGGTGGGGGGGGGGGGGGGTGGGGGGGGGGGGGGGTGGGGGGGGGGGGGGGTGGGGGGGGGGGGGGGTGGGGGGGGGGGGGGGTGGGGGGGGGGGGGGGTGGGGGGGGGGGGGGGTGGGGGGGGGGGGGGGTGGGGGGGGGGGGGGGTGGGGGGGGGGGGGGGTGGGGGGGGGGGGGGGTGGGGGGGGGGGGGGGTGGGGGGGGGGGGGGGTGGGGGGGGGGGGGGGTGGGGGGGGGGGGGGGTGGGGGGGGGGGGGGGTGGGGGGGGGGGGGGGTGGGGGGGGGGGGGGGTGGGGGGGGGGGGGGGTGGGGGGGGGGGGGGGTGGGGGGGGGGGGGGGTGGGGGGGGGGGGGGGTGGGGGGGGGGGGGGGTGGGGGGGGGGGGGGGTGGGGGGGGGGGGGGGTGGGGGGGGGGGGGGGTGGGGGGGGGGGGGGGTGGGGGGGGGGGGGGGTGGGGGGGGGGGGGGGTGGGGGGGGGGGGGGGTGGGGGGGGGGGGGGGTGGGGGGGGGGGGGGGTGGGGGGGGGGGGGGGTGGGGGGGGGGGGGGGTGGGGGGGGGGGGGGGTGGGGGGGGGGGGGGGTGGGGGGGGGGGGGGGTGGGGGGGGGGGGGGGTGGGGGGGGGGGGGGGTGGGGGGGGGGGGGGGTGGGGGGGGGGGGGGGTGGGGGGGGGGGGGGGTGGGGGGGGGGGGGGGTGGGGGGGGGGGGGGGTGGGGGGGGGGGGGGGTGGGGGGGGGGGGGGGTGGGGGGGGGGGGGGGTGGGGGGGGGGGGGGGTGGGGGGGGGGGGGGGTGGGGGGGGGGGGGGGTGGGGGGGGGGGGGGGTGGGGGGGGGGGGGGGTGGGGGGGGGGGGGGGTGGGGGGGGGGGGGGGTGGGGGGGGGGGGGGGTGGGGGGGGGGGGGGGTGGGGGGGGGGGGGGGTGGGGGGGGGGGGGGGTGGGGGGGGGGGGGGGTGGGGGGGGGGGGGGGTGGGGGGGGGGGGGGGTGGGGGGGGGGGGGGGTGGGGGGGGGGGGGGGTGGGGGGGGGGGGGGGTGGGGGGGGGGGGGGGTGGGGGGGGGGGGGGGTGGGGGGGGGGGGGGGTGGGGGGGGGGGGGGGTGGGGGGGGGGGGGGGTGGGGGGGGGGGGGGGTGGGGGGGGGGGGGGGTGGGGGGGGGGGGGGGTGGGGGGGGGGGGGGGTGGGGGGGGGGGGGGGTGGGGGGGGGGGGGGGTGGGGGGGGGGGGGGGTGGGGGGGGGGGGGGGTGGGGGGGGGGGGGGGTGGGGGGGGGGGGGGGTGGGGGGGGGGGGGGGTGGGGGGGGGGGGGGGTGGGGGGGGGGGGGGGTGGGGGGGGGGGGGGGTGGGGGGGGGGGGGGGTGGGGGGGGGGGGGGGTGGGGGGGGGGGGGGGTGGGGGGGGGGGGGGGTGGGGGGGGGGGGGGGTGGGGGGGGGGGGGGGTGGGGGGGGGGGGGGGTGGGGGGGGGGGGGGGTGGGGGGGGGGGGGGGTGGGGGGGGGGGGGGGTGGGGGGGGGGGGGGGTGGGGGGGGGGGGGGGTGGGGGGGGGGGGGGGTGGGGGGGGGGGGGGGTGGGGGGGGGGGGGGGTGGGGGGGGGGGGGGGTGGGGGGGGGGGGGGGTGGGGGGGGGGGGGGGTGGGGGGGGGGGGGGGTGGGGGGGGGGGGGGGTGGGGGGGGGGGGGGGTGGGGGGGGGGGGGGGTGGGGGGGGGGGGGGGTGGGGGGGGGGGGGGGTGGGGGGGGGGGGGGGTGGGGGGGGGGGGGGGTGGGGGGGGGGGGGGGTGGGGGGGGGGGGGGGTGGGGGGGGGGGGGGGTGGGGGGGGGGGGGGGTGGGGGGGGGGGGGGGTGGGGGGGGGGGGGGGTGGGGGGGGGGGGGGGTGGGGGGGGGGGGGGGTGGGGGGGGGGGGGGGTGGGGGGGGGGGGGGGTGGGGGGGGGGGGGGGTGGGGGGGGGGGGGGGTGGGGGGGGGGGGGGGTGGGGGGGGGGGGGGGTGGGGGGGGGGGGGGGTGGGGGGGGGGGGGGGTGGGGGGGGGGGGGGGTGGGGGGGGGGGGGGGTGGGGGGGGGGGGGGGTGGGGGGGGGGGGGGGTGGGGGGGGGGGGGGGTGGGGGGGGGGGGGGGTGGGGGGGGGGGGGGGTGGGGGGGGGGGGGGGTGGGGGGGGGGGGGGGTGGGGGGGGGGGGGGGTGGGGGGGGGGGGGGGTGGGGGGGGGGGGGGGTGGGGGGGGGGGGGGGTGGGGGGGGGGGGGGGTGGGGGGGGGGGGGGGTGGGGGGGGGGGGGGGTGGGGGGGGGGGGGGGTGGGGGGGGGGGGGGGTGGGGGGGGGGGGGGGTGGGGGGGGGGGGGGGTGGGGGGGGGGGGGGGTGGGGGGGGGGGGGGGTGGGGGGGGGGGGGGGTGGGGGGGGGGGGGGGTGGGGGGGGGGGGGGGTGGGGGGGGGGGGGGGTGGGGGGGGGGGGGGGTGGGGGGGGGGGGGGGTGGGGGGGGGGGGGGGTGGGGGGGGGGGGGGGTGGGGGGGGGGGGGGGTGGGGGGGGGGGGGGGGGGGGGGGGGGGGGGGGGGGGGGGGGGGGGGGTGGGGGGGGGGGGGGGGGGGGGGGGGGGGAGGTGGGGGGGGGGCAGAGAGGGTGACAGACGAGGCTTTCAGGGACTTAACAGCTGGGTCCCACTCCCAAGGTGACATCTCTTCAGATGTCATGGAGAATGAAGGCCTTGGGGACGGAGGGTGCCAGTCTGAGGTGGGGGAAGATGCTCCCTTAGATGGGATCCCTTCCTTAACTTGTGATCAGCTATCCTCTCGCACTGAGGATACCCCTCGGGGAGGTGGGGGGCTCCTTGTAGTGGGTGATTCGATCATTAGAAATGTAGAGAGTTGGGTTTGGGAGAGGCGTGATGACCGCATGGTGACTTGCCTGCCTGGTGCGAAGGTTGCGGATGTCACGCTTCGTCTAGATAGGCTTTTAGACAGTGCTGGGGTGGAGTCAGCAGTTGTGGTCCATATTGGCACCAACGACATTGGGAAATGTAGCTGGGAGGTTCTGGAAGCAAAATTTAGGCTGCTAGGAAACAGGTTGAAGTCCAGGACCTCCAAGGTGGCATTCTCAGAAATGCTACCTGTTCCACATGCAGGGCGAGCTAGGCAAGCGGAGATACAGGGTCTCAATGCGTGGATGAGAAGGTGGTGTAAGGCAGAGGGTTTCAGATTTGTCAGGAACTGGGGAACCTTTTGGGACAAGGCAGGCCTGTACAAACGGGACGGGCTTCATCTTAACCAAAGAGGAACCAGGCTGCTGGCGCTCAACATTAAAAAGGTGGCAGAACAGCTTTTAAACTGATCACTGGGGGAAAGCTGACAGGAGCTGAGGTGACTTCGGTTCGGAATACAGTATCTATGGGGATGCAGACAGAGAGGGAGGTTTTTCTAAATCAACCACATACAAGCGAGGAACATAGCAATGTGCATGTGACTAGGGATAGTGTCTGCAAAAGACTTGAGGGTAAAGCACATAAATCCCAGGTTAAGGACAGAGACAGGGTATACAGGTGTCTCTATGCTAATAGTAGAAACATTCGACCTAAAATGGGGGAGCTAGAGTACAGAGTTTTGAAGGAGGACTTTGATATAGTGGGCATTACAGAGACATGATGGAATGAGGAGAACCAGTGGGATGCTGTTATACCAGGCTACAGGCTGTATAGGAAGGATAGGACAGGGCGAATTGGGGGTGGAGTTGCCCTTTACATCAAAGAGAGCATAGTATCACATAAAATAGACAATGCAAGGGGAGCTGGTTCCCCTACAGAATCACTGTGGATATCAATACCAGGTGTGAAGGACAGTTTAATATTAGGAATATATTATCGTCCCCCAGACCAAAGTGCACAAGAGGATTCTGAGATGGAAAAAGAAATTAGAGAGGCCAACAAAAACAAAAATGTAGTGGTAATGGGTGATTTTAACTATCCCCATATAAACTGGAAAAATGCATGTTCAGGTCATAGTAAGGAGAGAGCATTCCTGGATATGCTAAATAACTGTGGCTTAGAGCAGATGGTTGTGGAACCAACCAGGGGAGAGGTGATCCTAGATCTAATTCTATGTGGGACCCAGGACCTGGTGCAGGAAGTCAGTATTGTTGAGCCGATAGGGAACAGCGACCACAATGCTGTCAGATTCAGTATCTCAGCATGCGAACAAGTGGCAACTACTAATGTAGTTACATTCGCCTTCAGAAAGGGAAATTTCTCAAAGATGAGGGGGATAGTGCGCAGGAAGCTGAAAGGGAAAATCAAGAGAGTCAAAACTGTCCAGGATGCTTGGAGGTTATTTAAAAACACAGTAATAAAAGCTCAGCTGGAATGTGTTCCACAGGTTAGAAAAGGCAGCACCCAGTCCAAAAGAAAGCCACCATGGTTAACAAGAGAGGTTGAGGAAATTATCAGAAAAAAGAAAATGTCTTTTAGAAAATGGAAGTCCAGTTTGACTGATGAAGAATATGAGAGGGAACACAAATGGTGGCAAAAAAGAAGCAAGTTAGCTGTAAGGGAGGCAAAAAAGGATTATGAGGAACGCATGGCTGCGAACATCAAGACCAGCAACAAACAGTTCTTCAAGTACATCAAAAGCAGGAAGCCAGCAAGGGAAGCGGTAGGCCCGTTAGATGACAAAGGAACAAAGGGTGTGCTAAAAGATGGCAGGGAGATTGCAGAGAAGCTGAATGAATTCTTTGCATCTGTCTTCACCCAAGAGGAGGTGAGGAACATTCCTGCACCTGAACCAAGCTTCTTAGGAGGCGAATCCGAGGAACTAGCGAAGATAGTGGTAGACAAGGAAGGGTGGTGAGAACCACAAAGGATTGCGAAGAGCTCCAAGCGGACCTTGATAAATTAGGTGAGTGGGCTCAGAAATGGCAAATGCAGTTCAATGTAGCTAAATGTAAAGTGATGCACATAGGGGCAAAAAATCCAAACTTCACATACACGCTACAGGGGTCAGTGCTATCAGTCACAGACCAGGAAAGGGATTTAGGCGTCTTAGTTGATAGTTCCATGGGAATGTCAACTCAATGCATGGCAGCTGTAAAAAAGGCAAACTCTATGCTGGGGATAATTAGGAAAGGAATTGGGAATAAAACTGCAAAGATTGTCATGCCCTTATATAAAGCAGTGGTGCGACCGCACTTGGAGTACTGTGTCCAGTTCTGGTCGCCGCATCTCAAAAAGGATATTGAGGAGATAGAAAAAGTGCAGAGAAGGGCAACAAGGATGATTGAGGGACTGGAGCACCTTCCCTATGAGGAGAGGCTGCAGCGTTTGGGACTCTTTAGTTTGGAGAGGAGGCGGCTGAGGGGGGATATGATTGAAGTCTACAAAGTTATGCATGGGGTAGAAAATGTTGACAGAGAAAATTTTTTCTCTCTTTCTCACAATACTAGAACCAGGGGGCATTCATTGAAAATACTGGGGGGAAGAATTAAGACTAATAAAAGGAAACACTTCTTCACGCAACGTGTGATTGGTGTTTGGAATATGCTGCCACAGGAGGTGGTGATGGCCACTAACCTGGATAGCTTTAAAAGGGGCTTGGACAGATTTATGGAGGAGAAGTCGATTTATGGCTACCAATCTTGATCCTCCTTGATCTGAGATTGCAAATGCCTTAACAGACCAGGTGATTGGGAGCAACAGCCGCAGAAGGCCATTGCATTCACATCCTACATGTGAGCTCCCAAAGGCACCTGGTGGGCCACTGCGAGTAGCAGAGAGCTGGACTAGATGGACTTTGGTCTGATCCAGCTGGCTTGTTCTTATGTTCTTATGTTCTTAACTATTAGGAAGATGTTGCAGGTCATGAAGTAAAAAATATGTACCCCTTAAACAATACGCACTATACAGTTTAAGAAGACTGACCCTTGAGAAGTTGACATTTAATTTCTATTGGGTCCCTGCATACAAGGCAGTCATAGGACGATCACACACAAAGTCTTTGCTGTGTAGTGGAGGCCAGTGTCCGCCGCAGCATGATTTCTTGTACAGAAAATATGTCTTTACAAATTTTCAGACATATTTTCTGGAGCCTCACTTTCACTTCCCACTCACTTTGCGGCAAGCAAAACCATTTATAGCACGATTTAGATCTTGCTTCTCTGCCAGAGCAGGACAGTTTTGCCAGTGGACACAGCTTTGCCACAGACATCTTCACCCATGGCCAGCCTCCCCAGTCCCCCGAAGTGCTTTGCACGGCTTTTCTCTTACCCCTTCCCTTCATGCTATTGGCTCCTTTCTACTTCCCTAAATTCACTGTTCAAGAGACCAATAGAGCAATCTCTCATATGTATTGGGTGGGTGGGTGGGTGGGTGGGGGGAGAACTCTCCCTCATTTCTATCTAACATCTGTGTTCAGTCTCTCCTCCACCAGTACAGCCTCAGGACAGGTGCTCTGGAGCCCCCCCCCCCCCCCCCCCCCCCGCCCAATGCTTCTGGCTTCTCCTGCTTCTCTCAAGTGCACATATTGAGAGATCGAGAGATCAATAATTTAATAAAAAATAACAAGAGGGCTTTTGGAAGGAACAGTACAACCAGGCATCTTTTCAGCTCCACCCACCTCCCCCGCTCTGCATCTGTCCTCCCCAGTGGCTAAGAGGGCTTTTAAAACTTTATTTCAGGCAAGACTCGGTTTCAAAACAAGTCTCTCATGGGATGTAAATCCGAACTCTTCTTCTTTTTATTTATTTCCACTCAGTGAATTGAACATTGGTGTAGAGTTCAGATCATAATCCTAATGCAGTGTTCAGTGTGCCTTAGGAACATGTGTTTGAGGCGTGTGTATGTGGTGAATATTCTGTCACGTGTGTTCTGTAGATATGGTAGTTCAGGCCTTTCATGCCAGTTTCTTGCTTGCCGCATGCAGCGCAAGCAGCTTTGCGTGTGTGAATGGACCATCGCAGCAAGAACTTTCAGGCTGTATTTGTGGCAGTGGAAGGCACTGGTACTTAATGTTGTTGGCGCATTTCAGGTGCAAGTCATCCTGTGTGGAATAGACATGGTGTATGCATGTGGGAGGGCGAATGAACACCAAGCCGTAGGATTTGAAAAGGAGGAGACAAGCCAACCATGCATGAGAAGTCACTGTTATCAGATGCATGGTACAAACAGAAGGACCATTCCTGTGATGACCTCTCTTGTGAGTGTACAGGCACATGTGAAGCTGCTTTTGGCTGGTTGGGGGTGGAGAGTGCCGTCAGGTCACAGCTGGAAACCCTGTAGGTTTTCAAGGCAAGAGAGGAACAAAAGTGATGTGTCATTGCCTGCCTCTGCATGACAACCCTGGTCTTCCTGTAACAACCCTGGTCTTCCTAGGTGACCTCTCATTCAAGTCCTAACCAGGGCTGATCCTGTTAGCTAGCCTGGACCATCCTGGTCAGGGCATTGGCTGGGTAGAGAGAGTCTTTCGTTCTGATCTAGCAGAGTGATAAGTTACATTTTTTTCCTCTTGATCCTCAGTCTTCGTTTCTCAAACAAAAGGAAAAAAGAAAATTCACTGTTCAGTGTCTACCACTCCTACCCAAGCATATTAAGCCTCCTGAATACTCCCCTCCCCTTCATGCAACTGGTCCCTGTGACCCTCTAATTGCAGACTTGTCTCCTGGCCTGTTTCCTGTAGCAGTGCTCTTCCTCTCCCTGAGGTGCATCTGCTGTCGGCTGTCACTTCCTCTCTTGATCTTCTCAAGCAGTGGCTTTATGAGAGCAGCTCCACAGTTCCTGTTGGGGTGACTCTCAGCTTGCCCTTGCAGGATATGAATGAGGTGTAAGTCCTTTACCGTCTCTGGGAAATCAGATTTTGGAAACGGCTCCACATTTAAACACGGGCGGTGTTTATTTGAAGCTGAAGCCCAGCAATAGCTCTCTTAAACAATGGAAAAAATTATGGGAAAGTATTCTTATTTGGACAAAATACATCGGGGTGGAAGGGAAAGCCGGATTATGTAAGGTAGGCTGGACCAGACATGATTGGTTGGGCCCCAAGCTAATTGCAGCTCAGCAGCTACAAATGGTTGACTTTTGGGGGCTGGGGGTGGGTAATCGGCTGCCCAGGCAGTGGTGTCAAGTACCTGGCAAGGCCTGTTGTGTGACTATTGTGTACAGCCCAATCCTGCTTTGTTGAATTGAGGAGAGGAAGGGCCACTTCACTTGTTATGGTTGTCCCCAGATGCGCACTTGCTGCACACATGTTAAAATGTTGGGGGCTCGTGCAAGGTTTGCGTGCTTTTGCAGCTGTGTGTGTGTTCTCTTAGAAAGTGTAAAGTGTGTTGTGTCACAGTTTCAAACTTTCTCCCATTTAACTCTTGCATAAACCTCACTCATTAGTGTGTGCGACTTTACCATGCTTAATTCTGGTTGGAGCTGTGCCTGGTAATCCCCCCCCGCCCCCGGTCTTATGTGTGGCTGGAAATATTCCAGGCAAGAATATTTCAGCTCAGTCCTAAACATCTTTCTTAATCTTTTGATAAATGGCTGCAGGCCGGATTTCTCGAAGGGACAGCAAGTAAATATTGATGAAAGGCGATTGCATAATGTCAGAGTTTTCCAAGAGACACTTGCCAAGTTGTTCCCACTCAGGGAGAGAGAAAAGTTTCTTACAAATATGGAGTTAAATGTTGGTGCTGTAAATTTTCCATCAGGAGCATTGGTGTGTGTTACAGTAGACAGACTAGGGATCAAGTCTTCTCTCAAGTGCGAAACACACCTTGAGTCTGTCTGTTTCCCAAATTGGTTGGGGTATGCATGTGTGGGTATTGCTTGCACGTGTAGAACTAGACCAGGGGTCTGTAATCTGTGGCTCTCCAGATGTTTGTGGACTACAATTCTCATCAGCCCCTGCCAGCATGCCATGCTGGCAGGGCTGATGGGTATTGTAGTCCATGAACATCTGGAGAGCCACAGGTTGCAGACCCCTGAACTGGACACTGATCCCACGGGGTCTCTTGAGTCTGTTGCCCATACACTAGAGGCCTTTAGTGGAAATAAGCCTCCCAGGGAAGAAAAGGGGACAGGCCCTTAACCAAAAACTAACTTCATTGACCAAACCAGGAAACAGAATAGCAAAGGAAAGTGAAATAATAGCAAATGTAGAACTTTAGGATCCTTGCCCCTGTGGGTGGAAATGCCAAAATCCAAGCTGTCATAGGCTAATTTAAACTTTCTATTGTGAGAGGTATTAGTGAGGAATAATTCTAGGTGATGTAATGGGAACAGGAGATGTGTCTGGTTGCATATGATTGAATTAGCTTGATGATAGGTGTAACTCATGTGTGTGTTATGTGCTGGGAAGTTGCTTCGGAATTATGGCACCCTTATGAATTTATGACCTCCAAACTTCCTGTAATTAACAGCCTTGCTCAGCTCTTGGAAACTGAAGGCTATATCTTTCTTTACTGTGTTGGGTTCTCCTCTTTTTCTACTGGCTTCAACTTTTCCTAGCATTTTTGTCTTTTCCTGTGACTCTCTTGTCATCTCATAATTTAACCAAAGTATGACAGTCATTTTAGCTACCAGGGAAAATTCAGGTGTGACTCAGACTTGTTGACTATGGTAAGGAGATGGGTAGATGGTCCTTCCTGTGTACTTAATTAAATAATCAGAGAAGTCTAAATAAGGAAGGTGATTCTGAGTAGATAGGTTATTGCCCTTCAAACACGAGTGGTTACTAATTGTGAGGAGGATGAGGAGGCTTAGAGGGCCAAAGTAAAGAGTCTTAATTGACGTGGCCTGTTGTTCTATCGGTGGCCAGGTTACTTCCTCTTGAATGATCCTGGGGAAATGCATGGCTTAAATCAAGAGACCCTGACTTGATCTCAAAAGAGGTGTTCATCTAAGCATCTGACTTCCCCTAGACCAGAGGCTTTTGAGGTGCAAAAGACGTGGTTGTCAGTGTGTATGTATGAAGAGAGGTTAAGGGGGCAGCACCTCTACCTCTGCCTCAGCCTGCCCCACCTCACCAAGTTGTTATGAGCTAGACAGGAGGGCAGGTTTTTTTTTTAAATTCTTCTTTGTGGTATATTTGTGCTGTCCCATGTGGAACCATGCATGCATAAGCCTACTGTGGAGATCCAACTACCAAGCTTCTAGAAAGATCTGCTTAATGGAGTGCTTTTCCCCCCCTTCCTACTGTGGGCTATAGATGGTTTTTTTTCCCCTGTCCAAACAGCCATGTGGCAAAGGGAAGGAGAACACCTATTCCTCAGTTCCCTTTCTGCTGCTATGGAGAGATAACCTCTTGCTTCTGCACTTCAGCTGTGGTCTCCAGCAGGACAGAATGGAATCAAAGAAGGCTGTTTTACGTAAGTGTGTCAAGTGTGGCACCAAAATGCCTCAAAACGACAGCCATGCAGAGTGCCTTGTGTCCCTTGGAGAAGGGCACATTCCATCTATTTTAAGGCTTGCAGGCTGTTAACCCTGAAATCTAGGCAGGAAAGGACAGTCAGACTAAAGGCTGCACTCTGGGAGAGCTCCCTCAGGAGAAGTTGGATAAGAACAGTAAGAGGGCCCGCTGCCCCCTGGTTGCCTCAGAACCAGTGATTGGAAAACAGTTTACTATCCCTTCCTTGGAGGACCAGAGAGCCACCTCATAACCACCTTCAAAGAAAGGCAGAGATCTAACCTTTTGAGGAGAGACCCCTCCAGTCTGACAAAATCGTCAGAGCATCTGCCAACTGACCCGCTGTTGTCTTGGCGCTGATTGGCATCAAGATACAGGTTGCCTCCATCGTCTTGAGAGGTTGAGAGATCCTACCAACCTGGTGCTGAATAACATCACATCCAAGAAGCTGATCATCCTCTCAGTGCTGTAGTAGGCCACCTTCTCAAGCCCTTTGACTCGACCCCAAACCAGCAACAGGGGCATTCTTTTTTGCCTGTTGAACTTCCTCCAATGTCAACACTTTCCTTGGGTGAGAAGGAGTCATATTCTTCATGGGCAATATCACTAAGGTGCCTCCGTCCACATCAGAATTGCCCTACAATTACATAGGGCTTCAGAGGCTTGGCTAGGGGACAATAATTCTGTCTCCTCACCATAGAGCTCCTGCTTCTTGGCAAGCAGACTAGTGGTTTCCACGGGGGTTGTGTTCCTGCCTCCAGTCTTGCACCCCCCTCCCAAAGGTGCAGCGGGCACAAGGCTGCAATAGATCCCATTTTAACTCATGGAATCATTTGAGAGACGTCCCTCACAAGAGTTTTTCAATGTTGAAAGCTCAATGTTCCCTTCAGCCAGTGTTGGAGGCTCTGCCATCCGAAGTTGAGGAGCAGACCCACAGAGACTTGAAGGACGAGTCAGAGGCGACATCGATGCCATTTCCAGAAGGACATCTTGGGTGATCCCACACCTTGGATCACGTTAAACTTTATGCAGGACATTTGTGAACTGAGGACTGGTCTCTCCCTCGCCTCTGTTACGTGGCCATTTATGAGGGAGAAACGCAGTCTGCAGTCTGTGGGAGGGAGGAAGAGCACTCCATTGAGCAGATCTTTCGAGAAGCTTGGTAGTTGGATCTCCACAGCAGGCCTGTGCATGAGCGGTCCTCTTGGCATTGCACAGAAGACTACTGACTGAATAACAGTTACAGTTAAGTGCAACACTATTTTTCTTTGGAAGAAAGAGGTGGGATAAACATCAGGGCGTTCTCCTAGAGCTGAGTTTTTCCAGTGTACATGTTTGATCAATCTCCTTGGAGTACTTTGTGTGTTTTTTGAAACGTGGAAAACATAATGGCATCTTTAGAGTTTGAAAACTGGGCATGTGCAGCATCAGAATTGGTCCTGATAGTGAGAAGGAAGTTTGGCAAAACATTTCCCTAAGGTGGCTTCCGATGAGAAACCTTCAGGAGACAGTATTTCCTGGCACAGCTGACAGGCTTGTGAATGTGCAGAAAGGGACTGGAGCAGGGGTCTTCAAACTATGGCCCTCCAAATGTTCATGGACTACAATTCCCATCAGCCCTGCCACTTGGCCATGCTGGCAGGGGCTGATGGGAATTGTAGTTGATGAACATCTGGAGGGCCATAGTTTGAAGACCCCTGGACTGCAGTCTCAGTGGAGAGCTGTTGTGTGTCTTGGGGTTTTATGCCTTTCACAAGCCAGCCATCACGATATGTAAGAAAGAACAGCCAACATGGAGTCCAAAATTCAACCTAATGAAATCCACATTTTTTTTAAAAGCAAGTTTCTCGTGGGTATGGAGTTGAGATTAATTGCCTTCTGGTATCTGTTTGTTGATGCACAGAAGAAAAATGTGATCATACTCAAACATGCATAGTCGTAGGATTATTTTCTTGACGCAGAATTTGATTTTTTTTAAAAAAAAGAATACACACATCTCTGAGTGTTTTCACTCACTTTAGTTGGCATATGGTTTATGTGGAGTGTGAATCGTCTGTTCTCATACATTCTTAAATAATGTATTTATTTAGATGGCGAATAGCTTTCCCACTGAATAAGCCTAGTGCAGCTTTCCAGCTGAACAGACTAACTTGTGGTGTATTCCTAAGCAGATGTTTGTGTGATGGTTTTTGTGCCTTCCAGGGAAACAGCACCAAAGAGTACTTCCTTCAAAGGACGTTGCAGAGCCTGGAGCGCTATTTCTACTTGATTGCTTTCAACTATTACCTTCATGAACAGGTGAGCACTCTTCCTGGAGCTCCTGGCAAATCATGCACACCTTATATCTTTGTCTTGGCTACCCTCTGGGCAGGGGGAATTTGAAATTGTTTCATTCTTTTGGTGAGTGAGCAGGGCCCTCTTATCATTTGTAGTAGCCTTGCAAATACATCCATAAAAACTAATATGCAGTGTTGAAAAGTACCTGTGGGGGCAGCCCGTTCCACGGTGATGGTGGTGGTGGTGGTGGCTGTGGCGGCGGCGGTGGTCTCACCTCTGAAGCTGGTGCAAGGAGTGAATGTGCCATTGGAGGACCATACGCAGGCAGGCACCCCTCACCTCCACCTGTGTAAAAGCTGGAAGGCCTGACTGTGGCTGAGTTGTGCTGGCGCCTGGAACAGATACCAGAGTGGAGGGTCGGCTGGGGCATTCCCAAGGGTGGAGCCCATATTAGTCACCTCCCACCCCAGGTCTGTGGCCAGTTGCATTGCAGCCCTAGCCTTGGACATATCCCACCATTTGGGGGCGGGGGCGGGGGCGGGTATAAGCCCCAATGGAGGGCTTTCCAGATGCAGGAAGGGTTTTTGCTGTTTCCTCCCTGTGCCTCCAGATCAGAGGGGTGGCACTGTCCCCAGCCAGCTCCACTGTCTGAATTGGGCTGTCAGTCAGTTGTGGTTTAGAAGGCAAATTGCCAATATTTGTAAAGGTTGCCTGGAGACAAATCTTCTTTGCCCTTGCTGAGATTAAAAAGGACCAGGCGCTACATTTACTGTCAAGTTTTTTTGTACAAGTTGGGCGGGAGTCCCACGTGGGTTTAATGAAATTATCCATTTGCGTGACACCCTTTTCGGCGATGGTAACAGTACTGTGTACTGCAGAGAATCTTTTGCTTACACAGCCAGAAATGAAGGCTGCAGTGGCAGTCTTTGCAGACGAGGAGGTCATTAAAGGTGACTCATGGAACAATTCACACACTTTGCTTAGTGCTGTCATGATTCACATTTTGTGACTGGGTCTGGTTTTCGTTTTCTTTAACAAGGCATTGCCCTCTGAAAGATTACTCAGGTTTGGGGTCCCAGTGAGGGTAAGAACCCAAGGCCACTTATGAAAACGGCAACTTCGTGTTGTGTTTTTCCTGCCCTTGCTGTAATGTCCATCTATCTACTGTTTGACATCATTCAAGTATGCGTTTCCCCATATTTGCCAAATGCATCTAATGATGGGGGCGGGGGGCATACTAGTGATGCCATAGCATAGGGCAGTGATAGCGAACCTTTTCGAGACCGAGTGCCCAAATTGCAACCCAAAACCCACTTACTTAACACAAAGTGCCAACACGGCAATTTAACCTGAATACTGAGTTTAGTTTAGAAAACTGAATACTGAGTTTAGTTTAGGAAAAACGGTTGGCTCCGAGGCGTGCGTTGCTCAGGAGTAAGCTTGGTGGTAGTCGGTGGCTTTGCTTGGAAGCAACCGTACAACTCTTCCAATGGGTGAATCACAACCCTAGGAGGGTTTACTCAGAAGCAAGCCGCATTGCCAGCAACCGAGCTTACTCCCAGGTAAAGGATTGCACAGTTCTTTGCATGAACATCAGTGGGGTTTAGCAGCATTTAACAGGGTTACCTACCCTGCTTCCCCAAAACTAGGTCTTAGGTTTAATGCTCATAATCGAGCCCAGAGGCCCAGGCCAACCTAGATGTCTGTGTGGGGGTGGGAGCAACTCTGTTTGCACGTGCCCACAGAGAGGGCTCTGAGTGCCACCTCTGGCACCCGTGCCATAGGTTCACCACCACTGAACTAGGTATGTTGGGGGAGGTGGAACTTCTTAACACAGGGCTATTGGAGTTGATGGGAGCCCTGCGACCTTTCTTTAAAAATGGTGCATCCATTACTGGCAGAAGTTGACTGTTGTGCTGTTGAGACTAGTGTATAGTAAGTAGTAAATCAGTAGAGGAACTTCTGTTTTTTTTAACCTGCTGTCCACTTTTGCATGTGGCTGTAATTTGGGATTGCCTCTTGACCGTTTCCTTTTGTAGTCTATGATAAAATGAATTGTGGCGAGATAGAATTGTGAAGGAAACGGCCTTGGGTGACATCAGCATTGGCATCATTACCCTTATTCAGTCATTCAGTCATTGTTACGCTGAGAAAATATGCAGTTTAAAAGATCAGGAGGCCTAATGTGAAGAAGCCTGCAGCCTTGCTGTCAGACCATTAAATCTCTCATGAGACTTCATTGCATTTGCTTGCAATAAAAAATCCAGTGAGATTTTAATGTAGACGCACTACTTTTCCTTTCTCCATGCAGTGCATGTGTTGGTCTAGTTGCACTGGTCAGCTTCTAATTCTATGGCCTAGTTTAGTAATACGTTGGGTTGCTTTACACTGTTCTGTAATGAAAAGTGCTCGCTCAATGTTCAAGCCAACAAGAGCCCAGCAGTGCTACTTCTAGGGTAGTGGGTTTGCTTGGCTCAGATACCTTGACAAAATCCTCTTGACTCCTTGAAAGCCCATACCCTGGAAATCTAGTTGGTCTTTAAGGTGCTATTGGACTAGAATCTTGCTCTTCTACTGCAGACCAACAGGACTGCTTGTCCACAAGGTTTTTTTCTGTGCATTTCTCTGTATAGATTACTTGGGACATGTGCAGTATTGAGGGTCACAAGCGTATTCCTGAAACTGTCCCTGTCCGGGTCTCTTTTTTCTCTTCCTGACCGGCAGTACCCCCTGGCCTTTGCTCTCGATTTCAGCAGATGGATGTGTCGGCATCCCGAAGTGTACAGGATGCTGGTGAACATGAACCTTTCGGAGCATACAGTCACAGGGGAGCACATCACTAAAGGAGCACGGGTGCTGGTGAGTTAATTGAATGGGGTTTCTTGGACCTTGGAATTGATCAAGTAGCATTCCCCTGACATTTCTCAGCTTGATCAAGGTACTTTTCCTGTCAGTCTCCTTTTTAAATATCGCTTCTTAAAGCTGAGACCAATAGCTCTCAGCTTAAGCACAATCATATAAGAACTTTAAAGTTTAAGGTTGGACAGATTCTCTTCACTCCTCTTAGAAATCATTTTTGTCATCTTCTGGGAATGCAGTGAGATTTGTTCAGGGTCATCTCTGTACCATGAGAAAAGGAAACATGCATTCTTCCAAGGAGTCTGCTAAACCGTGCCTGCATATCTCTGTTGTGCGCCTGTTCATGACTGAACCCCTATGGAGATCCGACACCTCCCTTGCATCTGAATACACTTTTTGGGATTCTTTGTTTGAATTCCACTTAGGTGACTCTTGTGTCCCATGAGGCTTCTTCTAATGCTTTTAGGAGTTTGATTCTAGTGTTTTAGGAGTTTCGTGACAGCTGTTGTCTTTCCCAAGGAAGTTTTTATTGGACCAGGGAATGCCTGATGAAATGATTTTTATGACTGCAGTCTCTGTTGTTTTCACCTCTGCTGAAGGTGGCGGATGAACGGTTTTCTCCGGATGTGCTCAGCACCATCAAAGAGATGAGCGTGGCCAATTTCCGCCGGGTCCCCAAGATGCCTGTGTATGGAATGGCACAGCCCAATTCCAAGGTAATCAGTTAATACTGTGCAGATCTTGGAGAGTGTGTGAGAGGGAGAGATGAGACAGATAGATAGATATTTATTACGGCCTTTAGGCCAGCCAATAGTTTAAGATCAGAAAACATGTGAGTTCATAGCATTCCATTTATACAAAAATATAATATAAATTGTAAAATCCATTATAAGATCTATTGATAAATAACATTAACTTCAGGCATTGATACAGTCCTCGTCACACAGTACAGCTCTTTGTCTTAATAAGGAACTACGGTTGTTGTGTACCAGTATGGAGAGGTGAGGCCAAACAGCACCTGAGTAAAAATGGGAGCTATTCTCAAGAAAATTTGCATCCTTTTTTTCCCCAAGCAATGTTGCTGGGATTTCCAAAGGTCCTTCAGTTGAACATTCATGCAACCCACAGGAACCAACTATAAATAACAGTATAAAAACAGTGGCCTTTTTATTATTCTGGTGATCATATTGTTTCTTGAAAACATTCAGTGCTAAACGCTTAATTGAAATCACAGCAGAGTTCCGTTTGTGGGTGTCTTTGGAAACTGAGTGTATTGTTATACTAGTAAAGGGACAGTATTTTTGTCATTGCCAACTTGGCCACCTCCCCTGTATGCATCAGCCACACCTCCTTGTGCTTCCTCCAAAAACTTGCATCCACCCTCCAGTTCTTCTGCTTGAAGAAATATTTCCTCATATGGATTGATGAGTACCATGGAAGAAGCAATGGCAAACAAGGGACTGAAGCCTTTTTACCCTTCTCACTCAAGTTCTTCTCACTCAGTTTGTTGCTGAGCTTGAAAACACCTGGGGAAGGAGAGGAACCCTTAATAAACAAATAAAACCCTCAATGCCCTCCTGTTGGCTCCCTTTGTAGCTCTGGGAGGAATAGCTGTCAGTGCTATCAGAGCCAGTGTGGGATAGTAGTTAAGAGCAGGTGGTCTGTAGTCTGGGGAATCGGGTTTGATTCCCCACTCCTCCACGTGAGTAGCGGACTTTTATCTGGTGAACTGGATTTGTTCCCCTGCTCCCTGCTGGGTGGCCTTGGGCTGGTTGTAGTTCATTCAGAACTCTCTCAGCCTCTCGTACCTCACAAGGTGTTTGTGTGGGGAGAGGAAGGGAAAGGAGCTTGTGAGCCCCTTTGAGTCCCCTTGCAGGAGAGAAAGAGGGGTTATCAATCCAAAACTCATATCTTCTGTGGAGGCCAAAGCCATTGCGTTGAGCGTGAGTTGCAGCAAAGCAGGGATGCATGTGATTTCGGTAAATCCATGTGCCCAAGCCTGTGTTTGCTGAGAGAACATGTCTGCACTTTCAGAAGCAGATCAGCTGGTGAGAATGCATGAGCTGCATTGGAACGCTTTATCTCTAGAAGTGTTCCCCCTGACCAAACCGTTCTCAGTTTCAGAGACCGGCTGGTTGTGGGGACAGAATGGGGAAGACCAAAATATCCAGAGGGACCTTAAGGTGGAGAATGGGTTGATAGAAGGTTTAGAAACCTCTCTCGTTCCTGCTCATTCTCCCCGACAAATACTCTGCTCTTTCATTAGTTAGAGCAAAGAAGGAGCTTGGGAGCCTTGCATTTCCCTGAAAATCTAGCTATGCCTTTCGTTATATCCACCTTTTGGAAGGTGCAGTGTATTTATCCTCCAGCTTTTCAGACTTTCCCCATTTCCTACTAACTAGAGCCACAGAAAAAAAAGTTATTATTATACTGGATAAATTCTGAGGAATCGCAGGAATCAATTTAATGTGAAATATGCTAAGAGAACTGCAGTGTCTCCCCAAAATCCTAATGTGTGGAGACACCATAAAGAACTTTTAACAGCTGTGGCTTCCACTGTAGAACAGTCGTGACTCCGTGTCCCTATTTCTATGTAGGCTATTGGAAGTGTCTTAAGCTACTTGACTGATGCTAAGAGGAAATATTCACATGTGTTGTGGGTTAATCTCCGTGACGAAGTGGTTCTAGAAGGAAATGAGCAAACTTATACTCTCCGGGAGGCTGGCAACCTGGAACAACAGATAACAGTGCCCACAACATCACCTGAACAGCTAGAGGTGAGCACTCTGGTATTGCTTTAACTGACTACTGTTTGCTGTTTAACCAACTACTGTGCACAGTTTTCTGAACAGCTGTAGAGGTTTTCAGAAGGAGTTTTGGTTGCATGTTAACTAAAAGTGGCCTCCACCTTTACTTTATGTGATTGGGATGGATTCTGGGATGGAGAATAATTACTGTTCTCCTCCTGGGCAGAAATAAGTGGAGAGAGAGCCATTTTCCAAAGCTGGGCTTCATTCCACTGGTCTTGTAGTGACACAGAGATAGTGGGTGTTTTAAGCCATCTTTTTTTTCTTTCCTCTCAGCCAGAGCAGCCAGGCATTGGGATAAAGTAACTCCACATAATAATTACCCCTCCTCCCCAGTATAAGCTGCAAGGATCTCACATCAGTAGATACTGAAGTTCATCTCGAGCCCTTCGGGGATGAGGCGGCCTATACATTTAATAAATAATAATAATAATATCTTTTTACCTGCTTACTGTATGGATAGCAGCAGGCAATATTCCAAAACGCTTTTGAATGTTATGCTGAGACAAACCCAAATTTATAGCTGAGCCTCCTCCAGCTTCCTTTCTCTGTTCACCTTGTTCCTCCTCTTCCTCCTTCTTGGTTTCACGATTCACTTGTGAGTAAATCTCAGCCCACTTCTGGGTCCTGACTCACAGTCTGAAAACTGCTGCCTTGGTAGTAAGAAAGCAGTGGTGGGTTTCTGCTGCCAATTGGCAACAAGGCATCTCAGCAACATCTGGTAGGTTTGTTTTGCCAGTGGAAAAAAACAAGAGGGCTCTTCACAATGAACAGACCAGTGTATTACGGAAGTAGAAGTTTAACAGGCTATAAGGTCAAGTACAGACAATTTCTAGGTATCCTAAACTATACTGTTCTCTTCCGAACTCTGGAATTAACATCTCAGACTTGGTGGACTCTAGATCTGCTTCATAGTTAATCCAGCTCTTTTTTACAGCTGGGATAGAATCATAGAATCATAGAGTTGGAAAAGACCACAAGGGCCATCAAGTCCAACCCCCTGCCATGCAGGAACACACAATCAAAACTCTCCTGACGGTCACCCAGACTCTGTTTAAAAACCTCCAGAAGGAGACTCCACCACTCTCCGAGGCAGTGAATTCCACTGTTGAACAGCCCTGACAAATGGGCTTTAATAGACTGAAAAAAATACAGAGCAGACCTAGAGTTCACAAGTCGAAATTGATTTACAGAGTTTGGAGGAGCACAGTGTTATTCCTGGATATAGGGATTTTCCCCATTTGAATATATATCATTTCAAAGCGTGTTTGTATGAGTTGGTCTGTTATTTATTGCACAGGAACTTAGATTATCCCTCGGTGTGTTCATATCTTGCGGAGCGTTTTGCCAGCCGTGTGCCATTGCCAACAATAACAGCTTGCTGTTTCAGATCAGTCTGAGAATCTGTCAATCCTGAAAGGAGAATGGTGTGTAGGACAGGGTTATTGCCTGCTTCTGTTAAGGATGATGCGTTTTTCCTCTTCCACTTCTGCAGTTGTAGTTGCATTATGCTGTTGGGGTGGACAGGTTGGGTTTCTGCCTCTTCCTGAGAGTGATCAATGGGAGCAAATGTGTCAGCCTGACCTACCTGTAACCCTGAATCTAAGAGAGACAGGTGCAGAGGGTGGTAGGCGTTCTGTGTGAGTGGAAAGAAGAGAAGAAGAAGAAGAGTTTGGGGCTTACAATCTCCTTGCCCTTCCCGCCTCCCAATAATCGCCCTGTGAGGTAGGTGGGGCTGAGAGAGCTCCGAGAAGCTGTGACTAGCCCAAGGTCACCCAGGAGCATCACAGTTGCTTCACTAAGGATCTTTACTGTTGAACCTGAATGTTGCTGCTGTATTTTGTAATCCTCGGGCTGATTGACTACATATCTTTGCTTTCCTAAGAATTTTTGCTCTTTGATTCAAATATTGCTATTTTTCAAACGTTGTTATGTTTTTGTAATAGGCTTATTGACTGACTGAATAGTTCCTTTGTACTTGTAATCCACCTTGAGTCCCAATAAGAAAGGTGGACGATAAATGAAAATAAATAAAATCTGCTTAACACGACTCCACCTGTGCATCCCTGCTTTAGAAGCTGGAATCCATTTACAAGAATGATGTGCTAAAGTCCCAGAAATGGCTTGAGGTTTACCTGGAACAGGAGAAGCAGATGAAGATGTTTAAGACCTGCCTGACTATGCAAGAGATATTTAACCAGCATAAGAGTACCTGTCAAGGACTAGTGTACAAACGGATCCCAATTCCAGACTTCTGTGCCCCCAGGGAACAGGTAAGTCCCTCCTCAAAATGTTTCCTATGTAAGTCAGTTAGTTTTAAGCCAGTCCTGTAATGGGGCTTTTGCGCCTCCAAGGCCCAGTTGGTTGGGCAACAATTTTGTAGGAAACAATGACTTTTTTCTTTGACTTTGGGCTGGCTGAGGTTCTGCTGGGTCCCATATAGTTACTGGTGAGAGCTGTATGGAGTAGTGAGTCTGACGTTCTATAACGTAGGAAATGTGTGTCCAAACCCCCACTTTGCGACAAGACTCTCTGAGTTGTTTTAGGCTGGTCACCCATACTCAACTTTCCTTATAGGGTAGCTATGAGATTAAAATAGGAAGGGGAGAAACCGTGCAGTTGTCCTGAGCTACATGTAGGAAGAATCGACTAAAAATGTAATAGATATTGCCATGAATAGGCTTGCAAAGGTGCCTCCGTGTGGACAGACAGCTGCTGCCATTTGCGTTGTCATGAAGACTCTCAAACGGGCTTCTGCGCTTGAGCAAGGAGGACCTCCACCCCCATAGGAGGGTGCTACATTGGAGGTGCCCAAGCCGAGCTAGACCTTGAATCCATCAGCCAATCTGTGAGCTTCTGTGGATCATTTGTGTAGGGTCAAGAAGCAGCTGAAGTCCTTAGACTTAACATGACTGGCACAGGAGGGGAATTCTGGTTCTTGGTGAAGAATCTAAAGACGGGCTTTGGATAGTGCCCACAAGTGTGGTCAGTTGGCTGCACAGCCTTATCCTTGGTTGCCTGTGGCTGCTCTTTGGCAACTGCATTTTCCCCTGTGAAAGCATTGCATTTCCGAAATTAAAAAAACAAAACAAAATAGGAACACAAATCGTTTCCGTCCAGTCTACCAGGGAAAACATACCTTTCGTTGAATTCTGCTGCAGAGCTAAGCGTTCAAATCAGTTTTCCATTCTGACTTAACGTTGTACTTAGATTGGCCACAGAAACATTGTTTTCAGTTTCGCTTCCATCCTAGCTCCATGGCCTCGTGGCTTCTTTTTCTTGAACTGTGCATTAAGGAACGACAAAGTGACATGGGAAAAGTATTGATCTATATATGGCTCAGAGACAGTATTTCTATCAGGCTGCGTTTTTAGACATTAGTGTAATTGCTTGTTGTTTATATCCTAAACCTATAGGGTACTCTATGTGATCAGTGCACTTTGAAAATGGAAATGGGAACCTTAGGACCCTCAGTGTCAAAGATGTGTGGTTTGCCTTTTTGGGTCGTTCTGAGAGCCAAGGGGCATTTGGAAGTATTTGTTTATGAGCAGCCATAACAGCTTCATAACATGCAGCCTGCAGTTGGAACTCATGGCTTGTAGTTTGGTTGACACTGGAAGTGAAAGAATCCTCAGCAAAGTTGGTGTGTAATGCAACAGGGTGCACCTAAAATCTCTTGATTTACGTGCCCTGAAAGACCTCTCTTGCCACTTGCTGTTTTTTGTTTTCCATCCGCAGGACTTTGATCAGCTTCTGAAAGCAGTGAAGAGCTCTGTGTCCGAGGACCCCCATACAGCCTTTGTCTTCAATTGTCACAGTGGGCGGGGAAGAACGACAACCGCCATGGTTATTGCAGTCCTCACACTCTGGCACTTTGGTGTACGTATTTCTGATACAGAAATGTGTGTTCCATTCAGTAAAGAGTCTAGAATTCTCAAGGGAATTATTTGGGGATGCTTTTGAGAGATGTTCTCAGGGATTGAGCTCATGTACTTTGATGTGGAGTGCATCCTGGCTTCTGGGGCAGAGTTCAGAGGTCAGAGTTTAACCTTTGAAGGACTCAGTAATGAAGGTATCACATACTTTGCAGAGCATCTCTTCCTATTAATATCAACAAAAGCAAGGTCCTGATTGGATCCCTCTGAGCAAAGTTTTCAAGCTCTTCTGTGAGAATGGTCCCCCAGTTGCTAGCAGGAACTCATCATTTTGTGGCTGTGTTAACATCCCACATGGCTTAAAAATATCATTCTCGTTGTTGCAGGGAATCCCAGAGATCACTGAGGATGAAATTGTGAGTGTGCCTGATGCCAAGTACACGAAAGGAGAGTTTGAGGTGAGTGGCAGCGTTTGTGCTGCAGCGTCTTCCAGTTAAATTCTGCAACTTGACTACTCTAGTACTTCTGAAGTGGTCTTCGGGAAACCCGAATCTTTGCAGATGATGCGCACTGCAGTTCCACTGTGAGCCGAGCTGACCGTGATGGTGAACTTGATCCGGTCTTAAGTTTGTCATTGGCCTTTAATAGTGATTTTTGAAATGTCGTGATGCCCTGATTAATCATAGGCTTGTTGTGCAGAATTCTTTGGCTTCACTTTGATCCTTTATAAGTACCAAAACAGCTGCAGGGGCATCCCTGCATCTGTTTTTGCACTTGAAAAGGTGGGGAGAGCCCACGTTGCAGGTACAAGCTTGACTGGGGCCTTGTAGTGTTTTAAAACGACTATAAAATGGCGACAGTGAACTTTGTGGCAGGCTCAAGTGTGCCGTCGTGTTCAGTTGGGCCCTGTTCCACTGTCCCCAGTTCCTGCCACTTTTCTGCAGCAGCCATTACAGTGTTCAGGTTTCTCATAACCCCTAAGAAGAACTAGGCACTTGGGAGTAGTAAGCAGCTATGCATTCCCTCACATTGTGGTTCAAAGGGGAATGGGGAAAGCAAAAGAATCACAAGGCAAGGGCTATTGGTGCAGAAATTGGAAGAGTGCGCTGACCTGTGACTGTGTTCAACATTCTTCCTGCTCGCATATTGTAATGCCTGAGCTACTATGCTGGTGATGTGTATGTGTGCTCACATAACGCTCTGGGAGTTTTGCTAATTGAGGGTTTTGTACATGCATCTGTCTTTGTCACTGTTAGACATGATGGCTTTTAGCTAGATTCTGCAAAGTATGTTTTTTTTAAAACCCAGGCATAGGTATGTCATGTCCTAGGTGACATTAGAGGCAAGCAGTGCCTTCCATTTTAGTAACAGAGGTTACATGATTTTTGTATTTTCCCTTTTTGGGCATTTATTTAACTTTTTGTTTTCTGTTATTTCCCCCCAATGATGATGCGTAGGATTCTAAATCCATGACAAATGAAAAGTACAAGATTTTCCTTCAGAATAAATGTTCATCTGCTTCAAAGGTAGCCCTCTTGTTGTGCCCTGAGCAGCAAGGTTTCATTTCACAAGTTGCGCTACTGCTGTTTTCTGTCAGGTGGTGATGAAAATAGTTCAGATACTGCCAGAAGGACACCGGATGAAGAAGGAGGTGGACATGGCATTAGATACGGTGAGCGAGACGATGACACCCATGCATTATCACCTGCGTGAAATCATCATCTGCACCTACAGACAGGTGAGTCAGGTTCTTTGCAACAAGGGCAGGTATATCCTGGTTGACATGCTTTGGACTTTTGCACAGCTATGACTGTCCAACTCTTCTCTGAAATAGCAGCATGACATAGTAACGCGCGGAACTGACGTTATTTGGCAATTGGGCATGGGTGAAGATATAAATGAGAGTGCAAGAGAGGGGAAATGACATGCCAGGAATTACGACGGTAAGGAAGAGCTTTGTAGGCTGGAAGTGGCCCTCTTGAGAGCTCTCTCTGTGTGATCCCATCACACAGTTATAGTTGGGAGGCTTTGGCTCTGCCTTAGAAACCGGAAATCCTGGTTGCAGATCATTTAACCCTGAGCCAGAGCTGCATGTCCACTGGCAGTGAATGCCACAATTTAATGACAGGCTCAGGGCAGAAGTATTTCGTGGCTTTATGGGGCACCCCTTAGTTCTGTATGGGAAGAGGGTTTCATGTCCAATCTCCAGATCAGAAAAGGCACTTAAAGCGCTGGTACCCGGCCAGTACTGTGAGCTACATGGATTTAGAAATGCAACTAGAAATGTTTTTTTAAAAAAAGTTCTTGTCCAAATGTTCTGCCTGGGTCTGCAGGTCGCATTCCTGCAGAACCATCCTTTAGCAGGGATATTGTATATCTTGAAGTCCCGAGTCATGTCCTCCGATCAGCGGAGGCGAATCTGTTAGTGGTCCCTGGCCCCTCCATGATGCAGCTGGCCTCCACGCGGGCCAGTGCATTTACTGCCCTGGCCCCTGCCTGGTGGAACGCTCTTCCTCCAGCAGTTAGGGCCCTGCGGGACCTCGGAGAGTTCCGCAGGGCCTGCAAGAACATGTTGTTCCACCCAGAACTTTTTTTGGGGAGGCCAACCCATGCAAAATTACTCCTCTTTTGTTGCCCGTGCACTGGCTATATATCTGACCATCTGTCTACCCCCTCCCACCCAGGGTTTGTCCACTGGGGTTTGATCATAGATGCCTTTTGTTATCATTCATTTTTTGTAGGTTACTGCTGCTATAGTTTTAATAGTTTTAAGGTTTTGTATTGTTTTAATTGGGGCTATTCGATTTGTTTTATTGTCTTGTTATTTCCTGTTGTACACCACCCTGAGCCCTTCGGGGGTAGGGCGGTTTATCAAATCGAATAAATAAATCAATAAAATAAATAAAAATAAGTTCAGGTAAATGTGGATTGTACTGAGAAGCACCTAACTGGAAGAGTCTAAGTGTTGTGTGATCTACCGGATCAACCAGGGCTGCCTGCAACCTGGAGGAAAAAAATGTTCTGCCCGTCTGTGGAAATGGGTAGGTGAAACTTTTCATGGCACAGAGACAAATAACATCACCTGGTACATAACTTCCCACTCAGTCTCTGTTAAAGGGGCAGGACCTTTTTCTCCAAACTTTTTGGCATTCAGAGGTTCAATGTGTGTATAAAGATATTGGAGGGGGGTCTTTTTTTTTTTAACATCCAGCTGCCCGTTCTTGAGTCAGACCATTTCACCCAGGGTTGTTTATTCCACTTTCAATTGGTGGGTTGTTCTTTACCAGAAGCAGGTTGCATCTGCAGTGGCACTACCAATTTCCTTAAAAGAAAGGGGAAAATAGTTTTAAAACCCCTGAAACCCCTGCAAGTTACAGGGAACCTCTCTGAAGGTGCATTATTTTAGGAAAACTAGTGGAAAACCACACACAAACAGGGAAATACAACGCCTTCAGCTCTGTTGTCTCTGCCTCCTCCTGTTTTGTCCTGATGTACATTTCCTGAAGCATTCCTTCCCTGTGCAGACATCTAGAAGGCACTCAGTGATGTCCCAAATTGTTCGTTTTTCACATTACGTGATAGCTGTATTTTATGCCCCTGTTTTACTAGGTAGAGCACTGCCTGTTTGCTCAGCTTGGCAAACTGCTCATCAGCTTCTAATCTGCAGCCCAATGTGACCACAGTACTCTTTGTCTCTTCAGGAGGTGACAGTGGTTGTGTTTCATCTTAAGGACACCACATAGGCCATGCATTTCATCTTCAGCCAGGCTTTTGATGTGATGGGGGTGGGCCACATGTCTCAGAAGGGGCAGCTGTGAGTGTTAACCCCCACCAGGAGCCATGTGTTGGAGTTCCAGAATGGGACAGAGGAGTCTGTGATTTAAAGGGCATCCACAGGGACATCCAGCTTGTCTCCCCGCCCCCCTCCCTCAATGGTCACTTGGAACACCTTGGTAAATATCCTTTCCCCATTGTGTCCTTTGTGAGTTTGCCCAGGTCAATTCAGATCAGTCTTTATTACAGTCATCAACCAGCAATACACACATGCAAGCAAGAAAAAAAATACTGTTGAACATTGGGACCATTCAGCTAATTCAAGCAGATTTGCGAATTTGAACAGTAATCATTAATTAATTTGGCAAAATAAAACTGTAAAATATTGTCTATGTAACAAAATTTAATCCGCCTGAGGAACTGTTTGTGATTTTTGAACTTTGTATGCCAGTATGCATACTGTATGCCAGTATGCATACTTTGTATGCCAGTACACACAATCTAGCAACTTGTCCAGAGAGCTGAGGATTCTCATCAGATAAGAGCTGCTCTAACCCAGCTTTTCCAGATTTACCTGGAAACTTGTCCAGCAAAGGGCTGATAATCTCAGGGACAGCCACATTGTAATATGTTTGTCCAGGTCTGCCATCCTCTTCCAGAATCTGAATTAGCCCAAAGCACTGAGTCAAGCCCAAATCAGATATGATGTTACTGGAATGAAAGCTGTCAGAAACCAACTATGTGTGGGTGGAAGTCCGTGCAGTTAATGCTGATTGGTTGAAATGCCTTTGCTTCTAGTGACTCAGTCCTCTTTGTTTCTGCTGTGAGTCACTAGCTGCCATGCTGACAGCTCATGCACTGGGGAGTATTGGTGGTCGTGGAAGGGTTTTTGTCATTGATGTCCAGAGGTGGTTTGACATAGCCTGTTCTTCATAGTGACGTTGAACTTTCTTGGAGGTCTCCCATCCAAGTACTAACAAGGGCTGTCATTGCTTAACTTCAGAGGCCTGACAAGATTGGTATGGCCGGGCCATTAGTTGGTCTTAATGGACCAACTGGTTTACTGAGGTTCCTTTGGCTTTCAGGACACAGAGTTGCAGTTACCATGTTAAACCAATAGATGGCAGGCAAGCATCAATGGTTTCCCATCAGTATGCCTAGGGAAGAGAAACTTTTCTATTAAATCAACACACTGCTTTAATTGGATGCTGCTTCTGAAAACTCAGGAAACTTTTGCTGTTCCTTTGTCAAAGTCTGTGTTTCCAGACAGTAGACCTACATAGGGATGTGCATTCAGACGTTTCCAAGCTGAAAATATATCTGAAAAATATCTTATTGGTATTTTCTGGATATATTCAGGTCTTCTAAATATAGCTGGGGTTTTGGGGGATATCGAAAGTTGGTCCCAAAAAGTCGCTGAAATATACAGGATTAACCAGGAATATGGGGAGATGGCATTTGCAGTCTCCCAGGGCTGTTTTTTCCCTCCCCCTTTCCCTATGACGCTGTATTTCCCAGGACCTGGTATCGGCATGCCAGGCTGCTTCAGATAAGATTCTGGGCGTTTCAAGTGCTTTCGTTGTTTTTTAAAGTTTGTTATTTGCTGGAATTGGTTTGTGAGATTTTGTGGCTTCTTGCATTTTATGTAGGTTCATTTTATGTAGATTCTCATGTTTTACATAAGTATTGATTCTTACATTTATGTAGTTTCTGATTCTTGCATTTTAAGTAGGTTTAGATGCTTGTTTTTTATGTAGGTTCAAATTCTCCCATTTTGCATTGGTTTTGTTTAGTAATAGGTTCCAGGGGTATTCCTATTTCTTGGGTTTTACTTTTTTTTCATTTTTCCCTCCATAGAAAACGGTGGAGGATTGCTGGGGGCCCGTTGTTCAGGGGCCTATAAAATTGGACTCTGTGGTCCAATTATCTTGAAATGTGGTTGTTATTTAAAGGAAAGGGATCAGCCGCTCCCTTGTAGCACAATCTGAGGCATGCCCACTAAGAAGAAAATCAGAAGTCTAGCGGCATCTTAAGAACTAACAAAATGTATCCCAGTGTAAGCCTTCATGAGTTAGAGTTCATTTCGTCAGATGATTGCGACATACATCCGAAAAAGATGTATGAATACTATGGCAGCACATGGTGTCTCCAGTGGATATTTGGAGTGTACCTCCATAGTATGTATACATATTTTCTACATCACCGGTATCAGATGAAGTAAGCTCTGTCTCATGAATCCTTATGCTGAAATAAATGTTGTTAGTTTTTAAACTGCCATTGGAGTTCCCTTTCATTTTGCTGGATGTAGCTCTCAAGCAAGTTTGTAAAGGATTTCAAGCTCACATCACAGTCTTATGCATATAGAAGTCTGTCCAGTTTTATTAAGTGAAGCTTACTTTCTTGCAGATGTGTGTAGGATTACAGCTTGTGCCTCCTAGAAGTTTGTGTTCCTTCACTTCTTAAACAGTTGGCATTGGAGTTTTGTTTCCAAACTAGCACATGTCTGAACTTACCTACTTTTGTTGTCTTTTGCACCACCGATTCTTTGCCTTTTTGTTTTTATGCGGAGTTTTGATGAGCAGGAAGTGCCGCTAGAGGGCAGGCTGCAACAGTCAACCCCCCATCTAAATCATGAATGGTGCCTTTTTGTGGAAATAGGAAAACTAATTTTAAAAAGGTCTTTGTCAAGGTCTCTGTATTATGGACACTTAAAAGTAAATAGAAATATATCAGATGAGATGTGGCTTTATATTTTTCACTGGGAGTTAAGTGTGTATGGATTTGGTGCTTTTTTGAAAAGGTAGGTTTTTATGGGAGCTATCAAAATTTTTAGCAACTAAAAATTGGGTATCTTATGCTGTATACACATTTTCCTCCACCTGACAGGTGGGTGCCAATCATCACTCAGAAGAAATGGGAAAGTCTTCTCACTTCTTGGGGGATGATTAAGGTCCCAAAGTTAGATGGTAACAACTACCTGTTCACCAGGGTGCAGGCAGCCATGATTCCACAAAGGGACATCATGGGCAGTACACAGAACAGTTCCCTCACATGGTACTTGTGAAAGGGAGGCGGGGTCCAAATGATGACAGTCTGCTTAAGCTTGCCCTTACTCGATTGGAGCAAGTTTTTAAATAATCATATATTATGTTTATCAAATATGCCTAATGCACACAAAAATATATAATCTAAAACTAAGTGCACTGATTTTAAAAAAAATGTAGTCAAGTTCCAGTGATAGGGAAACATTTGTTGGCATGATTTTCAGTGACTGTAGCTTGACAAGCTTAAGTTGTTTTGTTGTGGGTTTTCTGGGCTGTGTCGCTGTGATCTAGTTTCAGCCTGGAAAACCCACAACAGCCAGTTGATTCCAGCAGTGAAAGCATTCAACAGTACATTTAAGTTTTGTCTCAATTTGGTTGTGGTCTGGAGGAGCAGACAGTTCAGGGGTCTTTATGAGGAGCTAGACTGGTGTGCAACACTCATGGCTCCTAGGAACTGTGAGGGAAATAGAGGTCCCACGGTTTCTGAGATACATGGATGTTGCTGGCCAGCCTATTGGACCTCATGAAAGCGCTTCATACAGTTTCTACTCATCAACAGTTTGGGCGGGAAAGGGTCATGAATTACATCTGGCTGAGTGCATGATAAGCTGACCCTGAGCTCAGAAAGATTTTGGGCTTGTCACACAATTAAGATTTCCTTAATCTTGTACTTCTGTGAAACAGTCCAAACAGCAGCACCCTATGATCAGTGGTGGGATTCAACAGGTTCGCACCACTTTGGCAGAACTGGTTGTTAAAATGGTGCTTGTAAACAACCGGTTGTTAAATTATTTGGATCCCACCAGCAGAACCGGTTGTTAAATTATTTGAATCCCACCAGTGCCTGTGATGCCCAAATAAATAAAAAGCATAAAAGTAGAGCACAGTTGATATGATAACTCAAGACCTAGGCCTCTTCTACACATGCAGAATAATGCACTTTCAAGCCACTTTCAGTGCACTTCACTTCTGGGTTTTACTGTGCAAAATGGCAAAATCCACTTACAAACAATTGTGAAAATGGATTGAATGTGCATTATTCTGCATATGCTGGGTTTAGTCACAGTTCTTCAAACTCTCTCAGTCCCAACTATCTCACAAGGTGCCTGTTGTGGGGAGTGGAAGGGAAGGTGATTGTGATCCACTTTGAGACTCCTTAAAAGTAGAGAAAAGCTGAATATAAGAAGAAGAAGAAGAGTTTGGATTTATATCCCCCCTTTCTCTCCTGCAGGAGACTCAAAGGGGCTTACAATCTCCTTGCCCTTGCCCCCTCACAACAAACACCTGGTGAGGAAGGTGGGGCTGAGAGAGCTCCGAGAAGCTGTGATTAGCCCAAGGTCACCCAGCTGGCGTGTGTTGGAGTGTACAGGCTAATCTGAATTCCCCAGATAAGCCTCCACAGCTCAGGTGGCAGAGTTGGGAATCAAACCCGGTGCCTTCAGATTATATACACGAGCTCTTAACCTCCTACGCCACTGCTGCTCTAACTCTTCTTCTTGCATGAAGGGCAACGTAGACGTTAGAGAAAGTCTGTTCAAAACCTCTTCAGTATTCCTGGAAGGAAGCTTTGGGGGTTTCTGAATCCTCACTGTGCTGTGGGTGTTTAAGGCAAATAAAACTGTGATGGGTTAATCTGGCAAAGTTGTGTGTCTTCAAAACAAAAATGAAGGAAGGGTTTAGAAAAGAGATTTGTTCTCAATGGTTTGAATAGTTTTTAGTGACTGCAAACATTTTTCTCCCCCACTCATAATACCATAGTATGTTCAGGACACAGAAAGAAAGTTTAGATGATACTCAGTTCACCGATAGATAATAGGTAGCTTTAAAAATTATGATGCATGAAAGGAGGTGTGTCTGTGAGCAGTTACATATAATATGGTTTGTCTCCTTGAACATGTTGTAGAAAGGAGACTCTGACATGTTCATAGATCATTATAAATTAGCTGTGATAGGTAAATGGAGTGTCCATGTTAAAGACAGCATACCTTTGAATATTGGATGCCTGAGGAAATGTTATCATTATTATTCTCTGCTTGTGAGCTCTCAGAGGCAACTAAATGGCTTTTTCTGAGTGTAAAATGCTTTATTCAGTGGCTCTCAATCTGATTCAGTTAGTCAGCTGTCCTCTTAAGTATAAAAGGTCAAGGGGCTTTTGGAGAACAAAGTCAATTTACGCAAGTTAATATCGCTAGTGACGCCAGCATCTTCTTAAAGGCCATTGAAAGCAGCCTGTCTTTTTTGTGACGGCACAGCCCAAGAACTGAAATGTATGAACCCAGGTTTGTTTCTTTGCTGCATCGCTGCTGCTTGGAGTCTCTGTGCCTTCAGGACTTGCAGCTTTTCCGGGCTGGGATAAAATGTAAATACCAGGCCAAGGGACATAAGCCCAATGTTCTTGCAGGTCGTCTTCTCCCGTGTCCAGTGAAAGAGTCCTCTTTCCAATGACCTTGACTCAACCCTGCTCCAGCGCAGTGTTTTTGGAAAAGGAAAGCAGAAACCTTCCAAAATAACAAGTCTGCGCCTCATGGGCCTTCGCAGGAAACTGTCAGGGAGGCTGGGCTCCTTCTAGAGGATTTGTGTCTAGGAGCTCAAGTAAAGTTTTAAGAAGTGCAGTTTTAAGAAGTGCAGTCTTCAATTTTAGAAGGTCTGTCTGTCTGTCTGTCTGTCTGTCTGCCTGCCTGCCTGCCTGCCTGCCTGCCTGCCTGCCTGCCTGTCTGTCTGTAATTGTCAGAGGTTCTTAATGCTCTTTTCAAGCCTGCCCGTAAATATGAAAATATGTCTGCTTCTTTGGCTCAGTGAAAATAAATTAGATCAGTTGCATGCAGCAGTAGCTCAACTAAGTAGCTCCTAGACTCTGCGGTTACTTACATCAGACTCTATAGTGGTATATATGTATATGTTATTATTTTTAATGATGATAATGTCAACCTTTTTCATAATCTTCTGTCTCTTCTTAGAGTCTCATGATGTGCGGCAACATTTTTATATTCATGTGTTTATTAATTCTAAAGGCACGTCAATTAATTAATATTAATTCATGCACATCAACTGAACTACTCCGGATTATATGTTTTCCTCAATTTAGGCAGTTAGAAGTCCATACCTAGGAATTCAAAATCCAAAACCCCTTAAACTTTTCTTGTCAGAGAGTTATCCCCCCTCCCTCACTGTGTCATCAAGTTGTTACACCAATCAGAGTGCATGATACCACGTCCAATCAAGTGGCTTCCATGTTCCTGAAGCTTATTCTCCACTCTGAATGTAAACAACACTTTTTCTTTAGACAGACCTGCACCTTCTAAACTGTTCAGTGCGTCACAATCTGCCTTTAGTCCACCTCTGTGTTAGATTATTCCAAGTGGTCACTTACATTATCTCTATGATTCTTATCCTGATTCTTCTAAGAGAAGATAGTGTTATTGATAGGGTGTGGACCCAGCATGGCTGACGGCTGCACAAATATCCTCCATCTTTCAGGTCATTATTATCCTGATCTTTGCTTAAGGAACTCTTTCCTGTGTTCTCCTTACAACTCTGGGGGACAAATTAAGTTGAGAGGGAACTGACTTGAGCTTTTCATCCTTTTAAACTCTCATCTTCCAGACTTTCCAATACTCCAGGGGTCTGCAACCTGTGGCTCTCCATATGTTCATGGACTATATGTTCAATTGGCCATGGTGGCAGGAGCTGATGGGAATTGTAGTCCATGAACATATGGAGAGCCGCAGGTTGCAGACCCTTGCAATACTCTAACAACAACACCACACTGGCTCTGGTCTTTGCCTCAATCTAGTAAGATTCTGGTTATGTGAGGTACCGTTTTCCTGAGTAGAAAAGGAAGGTCTTGAGGAAATGTTTTGCCTGGAAGTCAGTACGGCTTAGAAATCAAAATCGTGAAAACTGGGATTTTATGATTCCTGCCACATTCCAATTCCATGTGCTGGTATCTGCTCCTGAATTGATGGACTGCTTCCCTTGGTATGCCTTGGCCTGTCTTTTTAGGAAACAGGTTGAAGAATTCCTTGATCATTTTAAAAGAAATGCAAAAGATTTTGAAAAAAAACAATTGAAAAAGAAACCTGAGGCATTTCTGTTGGGATTGATGGGGAAAAGTATTCCTGATCAATACAGAACACTTTTTATGTATATGACAAATGCAGCAGGGATTTTATATGCATACCAATGGAGGGTCAATAAAATTCTAACAAAACAAGACTGGATCTTGAAAGTCACTGAGTATGCAGGTATGGCAAGGCTGACGGCGGTTGTAAGAGACAAGAATATGGACAATTTCCTTATAGACTGGAAATCCTTTGCGGACTACTTACTGAAAGCATATACAAACAGAGAAACAATGGCAGAATTCGAGACTTAAGTGAAAACAGCGTATTGGATTAAGACAATTTTATAAGAAGAACTGAAAGTGGGGAAAATGTAGATATTGATTATAAGCATGGAGTTAGATTATGTTTGGATCCATAGTGAGGTAGCTGGAAGTTACCATATGTATGTATAGGGGAGGGGTGTATGTGTTTTTTCTTTTTGTTTTCCTTTTTTTCATTTAGTATTATTATTATAGGGGGCATAGGGGACTAGATCAGGATCTCTTCTTTGTCTTTCTATGTATGTGTTATCTAGATGTGCAAAATAAACAATAATTCTCAACGAAAAGAACTCCTTGATCATAAGTGTAACAAACAAATCCAGCTTTGCACATGCTCTGCCCTTTTTTCTTTCTTTTTTTCTCCTGCTCTTCCATTTGTTTGCCTTACCTGCTACTGCTGCTTCTTTAACGTTGGAGGTTGAATGTTCCTTCCAATGGCATCAACTTCTGGCGATCCCTTGGGGGTTTTCAAAGAAAGAGTCAAACAGTGGTAGTTTGCCACTGCCTGCCTATGTGTAGTGACCCTGGACTTCACTGGTGGCCTCCCATCCAAGTAGTCTTGGGCAGTATTTTTAGACAATACTGTTTTTCTTCCTGGATTAGTCACTTGGGCAGTCCCAACTACGGGAGATAGCATAGACAATAAAATGGAATTATGTCAGAGCCGGCTATGTGGTGTCTTCATTGAGGATGAATGAAGTTGACTGAGAGAGGCAACAAATTAGGAAAATGTTAATGGAAAAATCATGACAAAAAAGGGAATGGCTTTTGGTATTGCTGGAAAATGTTCCTCAACCACTGTAGGATCGGCGGGGCTTGGTGTCTCGTGAAACATTTTAATCTCGCTTCAACACTTCAGGTGAGAAGTGCTGTGGCCCTTCGGAGGATAATTGGTCTATCATGTACAAGTGTGGAAATGCTTTAACTTCTGCTTGCTACTAAATCACGGACAATGTTGCTCCCGCCAGGCCATATGAGGTTTCCTTTGCACTCTTGAACTGCTGCTGTTTTCGCCCTGAGGATCAAGCAAGGCTGGCGGGGGGGGGGGGGGGGCGGGGGTGTGGTTTTTCGCCCAGCAGTTGGTTTTCGTTTTGCTGGATTAAATGGGTTCCAGGTGGCAGAGGGAGAAAGCCCTGCCCTTGCTGTGTTCTGAAACATTGGGGAGGGGGGGATATTTTGCGCTTTTGCCTCCTCCAACCTTTTTAAGTGAGCTTAGGTGCCTATTAAATTTATGTGCCAAAATTCCAAAACAGCCGCCTCCAAACCTTGCCACAATATTGGCACAAAGCCCCCTTTCTCTAGCCCAGCAGGGTCGGTGAAAGGTGAAGGGGAAACGATAGCGGCCCCAAGCTCTTAATTTGCAGTCAGGTAATTCCCCCAAGGGGCCTGTTGGCCAGTTGTTATCTCTCCTGCTCTCTCTGTACATCTGCTCTTGCTCAACCCTTCTGTCCTCACCAAGGACTTCAAGGTCCCCTCCCCTCCCCTCCCCTCCCAGCCTTGTATATGTGCAGCTGGTATCAGTGATTGGATCGCAGGCAGATGTGGCCTCTTCAACTTCACTTAAGTGCCTGCCACCGACTCTGTTTATAAAACAACAGGGCTTTGTCCCTTGCTCTTTGCTTAATTTCATCTGGTTTCTGCCTCTTCCTTCTCTCCTCCCTCGGTTCCATCCCTGATGTCGGCCAGATGGCTAAACTTGCTTGACTGGAGCATGACTTCTTGCTGTTCATAACTAAAAGCTCAGAACAGCTTCCTGTGGCTATGCCCACAGTCCAGCACTTCTTTTCATATATGGGAGAGATGCATAGTAGTTGCCAGTGCGCTCCCCGTGCGTGCTCTGCTTTTGGAGCAGGTGATACACTGGCAGGCAGACCATCTCTCTTTCTACAAGCCACGTGGCTTTTTGTAACATGCAAGGGATCTCAGTCGAAGGGCCTTGAGAGCCATGTTCCTGCCATCTTACTCCCTGTGCCACTGCAGACAAAGGCAAACCAGTTTGCCAGAGCCTGAATTGAGCCACAGCCAACGTTCCCATAAGCTGCGCGCGTGTGTGTGGCAACACAGCTGCTGTGTTGGTGCTGCACAGGTAAGGGACTGCCCAGCAGGGGGAGCACTCCCAGGCGGCTCAGTGTTTTCAGACTGTTGTGTAGCACCTGGGGATGCTTAGAGGGACCATTGGCCATAGTGCTGTCCTCCAAGCGTCATCACAAGAACTACAACCTGGGCCAGCCCGGCAGAAACGTGTGGTTGGGAGAGCCAGTTAGAACGGGGCTGTGCTGTGTAAGCTCAGTCTGAGACTTGTTAGCTGCAGGCAGAACCAGTTCTGTCCTGCCTGTTTACAATAATATGTTCTGCCTCTGGACTCACTGTCTGCTGTATTAGAACTGACCCAAAGCCTGCCAAGGACCATGCCTCTGCCTCCGTCTTGAAACTATTGATACCATGTTGGACTTGCTCAGCCTTGGCGACATCCAACGTGGTATCAATAGTTCTGACTTACCTAGAGAGCCTAATTTAGTTGGATCCAAATAGAGTTGATCCTCCATGGCACTAAAAGAGCCCCAGAGATTTTAAAGTCTTGGCAGGTGCGCCTATAACCCATTTTAAAAAGCAGCACAGCTACTTCAGGTGCCTGAACTTCAGAACTAGTCATATTCAGGATGAACTAAGCAATCTCACCTATGTGCCTTGATATCCATCCTTTCTATGCCCAAATGATGACAATATTGGGGTCATGGAAAGCGAACCGGCTCCTTTCTATTGACCAGCCACATCGAAAGGGCTGCCACAATTCAAGTTTTGTGCAAAATATGTACTAAGCTCTCAGGAGCAGAGCAGGAAATCTTGTCAATGGAGCATCCTCCTAATTTCTAGCAAGCCTTGATGTCTTGTCTGCTGAAATGCAAGTTTACCCAGTCCTTCTCAATAAACAGGAGCCTGTATACCAACACCACGGGCACTGGTGATATTTTTGTAGACGCTGCATAGACCAGTTCGTAAATGCAGAAGGGGACAAACGTTGCCATAAGGGTGGTCTTATGAATTCCATCTCTGCCTGCTAGACCTTGTCAAAATGACCTTTGGTGCCATGAGCCTTCTGAAAGGCCATGCAAGTGAAGAAAGCTTTTGATGAAACGAACTTTGAGATAGTGAACTACTTCTTCCCCTGCTAAGTTTTCAGTACCCGTTCTGCGTGTAGTAGGGCCAAAAGAGCAATGTTTGCAGCTCAGAGATCACAGAGGTGGATGTGTAGTCAGATATTTATTTTAGCAGAGGGAACATTTTGCTATTCAATGGAGGCCCTCATGGAAATGAACGCAGTCTCCAGGTTGCATGTGGATTTATGTTAGGTGACTTAATTATATATGGATTGTTTTTCTAAATTGCCCAGGTAATGGAATTACTGTGTTTTTGTCCAGCTTTACTTGGGTTTCTAACTACTTGGATGCAGGAATAAAAAAAGATCTTGCAATGCTTTTCTGGAGTTCATAAAAGCTTTCTTGAAATATTTTTTAAATGACTAAGATCTTTTCTTTTTCTGATTCTGTTCATTCTCTTTTGATTTTAATGTAAATTTGCTAGACTTGGAATGAATAAGAATGAATGAACAAGGAAACTGGAACGTTCCTGATTGTTTTCTGACTTTTATTTTCCTTACTCTTCTTCTCCCAGTTTTGACTTCTGACAAAGATCTTTTTGATCTGTAACCTTTCCTTTCTTTTCAGGGATTTTGTTCCTGAACTTCAGGTTATCTGTCAGCATGGGATTCCCTCCCGCCCCCCCCCCCCCGGCCCTCCCTCCCCATTTAATGTCAATGTTTAGGACTGTGAAGAAATGCTCACTGCCATTGAATTCAGCACAGTAATCCAGCCATTGAGTTGTGCTGTGCCTGTGATACAGGAGCCCCTGGCAAACCTGTAGCTGACAGAAAGAATGCCTGGAACCACCTGGAATGACGCTTTCATCTCCCAAGGACTGAGCCAGCGTGGTGTAGTGGTTAAGAGCAGGTGGATTTGAGTCTGGAGCACAATAGTTTGAAGAGACAGTGTGGCGTAATAGTTAATAGAAATAGACTCTGATCAGGAGAACTGGGTTTGATTCCCTGCTCCTCCACTGATTCCCTGCTCCACAGGTTTGTTTCCCCACTCCTACACATAAAGCCTGCTGGGTGACCTTGGGCTAGTCACAGTTCTCTCAAAGCCCTCTCAGCCCAACCTACCTCACCAGGTGTCGGTTGCGGGGAGGGGAAGGGAAAGTGTTTGTACGTCTCTCTGAAACTTCTTATGGTTGAGAAAAGTGAGGTATAAATCCAAACTCTTCTTCTCTTCATTGTAAAAGTGTCATCAGTAGTCCCCATCCTCATTTGCAGCAGCAAAGAGGGAGACACAGCACTTAGGCAGAGCCTTTAAATGGCATTGTTGGTATGGAGTGCTGGATGTGCAAATCTGTCATGAGGATGATATTTTCTGATTTGCTGGGGGTGGCAGTTACTACCCAGTTGGTCCCCTTAGGACAGTGGTGGCGAACCTTTGGCACTCCAGATGTTATGGACTACAATTCCCATCAGCCCCAATTGGCCATGCTGGCAGGGCACAGTGGGGTGTGAATCTAGCATCTGGAGTCTCAAAAAAAGGTCCATCTGACTAAGGCACAAGGGGAGTAAGAAGCAGTGTGGCTGAGCAGAGACTTGGGACAGCTGCAGGCTTTTCCTGCTCTGGGAAATCCGGAGGAACAGGACTGAAGAGACTGTGCCTTCACAAGAGTATCTAGTATTTCCCCAGCTCTAGGGCTGTTTAGAGGCTTGAACCTGTTCTGATCTCATTTCAGTAAGATTCTTGTATTTACTTTGCAAAAATAGTCCTGACAACTTTGAGTTATTATTTAGAAAAGGATTGGTAGCAAATTTTGTGAGGTCATATCTGTAAGGAGAAGGTAAATAAGGAAAATAAATGGGTGTTCAGGGTGGATGTACTCCGGAGTCTGAATGAGGCTTTGTGTGTTCAGAACCCGAGCATAGGTGTCAAACTCGCGGCCCTCCAGATGTTAAAGACTACAGTTCCCATCATCCCCTGCCAGCATCATGCTGGCAGGGGATGATGGGAACTGTAGTCCTTAACATCTGGAGGGCCGCGAATTTGACACCTGTGCAAAGTGACTGTAACAGCTACCAGTTCGGACATCTGCAATAGCCACCTACTTTTCATAGTCCAGCCACCTGCATTGTATGCCTTTGTTTTGGTTGGGTCAGTTTTTACAAGCGGGATTGGATCAGCAGAGAAGAGCAAAGAAAATGCAGTGATGTGCTTGTTTCTCTTTACTAATTCCCATTTAATAAGCAGCCTGACACCACCGGGGACAGGGTGAGCAGGTAGATGGCGAACGGGTCTGAGAAAGGTTGGGAAAAAGCTTTGGTGGTTGTTGGTTGCTACTTCTGCGAGCCAGCCGGAGTGTTCCGAACATGTGGAGGTTCACTTATTGCTTCCTATGGGATGATTCATTTTGGTGGCTGCATTTGTGTGGAATACTGTAAAAGGCAACAGGACGGGCTCGGAGGTTATAACATGCAATTGGATAATAACATAAATGGTAGGTTGAAATGGAGAATGGGTTTTGCGGCAGCTTATGGGAAATATTTAAAGATGTGGTGTTTTTTAAAAAGTGGAGCTCTAAAAATAGAACTACTAAAATGGCCCTTTGGATGCTTTGCTACGTAAGGGCATACCCTAGTGACCCAAGTCGTTGGTGGTGACTTGCAACAGATTTTTTTGATTTTATTAAAATTGACAGCAAACCTCTGATAACAAGCTGCATCCCATTTGAATCCAAATTGCTTTTTGAAGGCCTCTTGGTGGGAATGGCTGCAGAGGAAGTTGCAAGGTCATTGTGTCAACTCGCACTTTTTATTACTTCTGAATGCGGGGTTTGGTTTGGAGGGCTTTTTTCCCCACACAATCCAGACATCAATGACATTCTAATTTACATCTGTGAACGAGATTTTCTGGAAGGATAAGCCCAAAACATAATTGTACTGTAGTGTTGTCTGCTTAATGTCAGTTTACATCTTAATTTTATATAGTCCTCTGATGATCCCCCCCCCCCCAAAAAAGAAAAGCAAAGGACAAGCATGAGTTTTCAGTAGAGGGGTTTTTTTAATTGCAGAACAATAGAGGATTTTTATGTGAGGGCTCATACAAATCTGCATGGCCTCTAATTCTGTTCCATTTTAATGCAACAAAGGGATGCACAAACAGAACCACCCACATGTCAGTCCAGCTGTGTGTGTGAAGATGGACAAGGCCCAGCTCAGCCATGTAAGGGGCATGTGTTGACTGTAGCGGCTATCTGTATCTCCAGGGAAAGCTGCTCCTTGTGCTGTGAGAATTCCTCATGCTAAATTCTAAATCCCTGCTTTGATGGGGGTTTCTAGAACTGAGCCAGCCACAGCAGATGTTCAGCATGAGAATGTAAACAGTGCCCAAACTGCTATTCAAGCATGTTGTTTTCTACAAGCAGCTATTTCCCTGCTGTCACCCATCTACTTATCTAGATCAGAAGTCTGTAACCTTGTTGAACCTGTGGGTGGATTTGAAAGTTTGAGAACTGGGAGAATGCATCAAAACAAAATGGCTGCCATCAAGCACAGTGGGGCCAACAACAAGATGGCTGCTATGGAGGCTCTGGCCAATCTCAAAATGTCACAAAGTTCATCCCAAGAGTTCATCCCAAGCATCTTTGTATCATGGAGACAGCTGTCGCTGAATGGTTGCTGTCTGAGGACACAAAGGAACGATGCTTCTTGGTCTCTTTGCTTTGATGATGCTTTGGGGGATGAGCCAATGGGCACCAAGAAACATTAGCAGTCACTATTGTGTCCATGAGTACTATGCGCAGGGTCACTGGTCTAGATTACTATATTTACTAAGTCTTTTGGCAGCTAAGGACACATGTTTTGATAATGTAATTAAGAATCGCTGCTGTTCACAATAGTACCAAGATCAACCTGAATTTGAATGTGACATTGCTGGGTCTCTGCATATGGTGAGCCACTCAAGGGTGAAGAGTAAAGCAAGGAAATCAGTAACATGGTGCTGTCCTAACATGTCTTCACCTTCCCAGACACCCTACTGGTTCTACTTGACCTGACCTGGCAGGCTGTAAATGTAAATATTTCCAGGTCAGAGCTGAGTACTATGTAGACCACAGACTTTATAGCCTTACTCAGCCTAGGTGTTTCTGACTACTGGCTGTCCCAGTCTGGTAGCTTCCAACACTTGCTGTCCTGCTTCGTACCTGAATCCTTGCTCCATCTCCACTGTGGGAGAACTTCTAGGGTTGGGCCCCCCCTGGTCTTAAGTAACTTCTGCCACTTCCCTACTTCTTCTCCCAAGTCTATACTAGCACTTTGTCTGGTTAGGAAACACTAGACAAAGCAAAAGACTGCTTGACTCATTCGGAAGATGGGGGCAGAAAAGGACAAATGAGTCGCTCTGGGGTACTAGTTCAAGAGTTTTAGTGCTCTTACCAATAAGGCCTTCTCCTGGGTTGCTAGCCATCTAACCTCAGCAGATGGGGAGCCTGAAGCAGGGCCTTGGAAGATGACCGTAGCAGTTATTCTTCCCAACCAAATTGCCTGAACACTTTTTATGGTCACTCCACATGAAGCAACATGCAGTAATCTAATCTAGATGTGAATCAGGGCCGGATCACAGTGGCCGGATCTTTTTAGCCCAGAAAAAGTCACATCTGGCTCACCAGTTAAAGCTGACTCCTGGCCACAGCTACCTCCTATTTATCCAGCAACAGGCCTGGGTCCAGGAGTACCTCCAAACTGTAGATCTGTTCCTTCAAAGGGAATGCAGCCCCATCCCAGATCAGACTTTCTGCTCACCAGTAGCACTTCCATCTTGTCTAGACACAGTGTGTAACAGACTTCCCTCTGTGATACGCCTCTGAAGATGCCGGCCACAGATGCAGGCAAAACGTTGTGAACAAGATCTACCAGACCACGGCCACACAGCCCGGAAAACCCACCAGAACCAGTTGAAGCCGGCCATGAAAGCCTTCGACAATAGTTTGCTGTGCACTGTTTGGCATTGGGTGTATTCACAGTTTTGTTGGCAGAAATCGTTACAGTGCAATTTTAAACAAAGTTACCTCTTTCTAAGTGAATTTTAAACAAAGCTACCTCTTTCCACTGAAATCAGCGGGCATAAAATAGTGTAATGCTACTTGGGAATGTGCTGTAAATTTCAGACATATTGTAAATAGCATAAATGTAATCTGCCAAGGAAATTATAATTTATACATTTTATTTTAAGCTGTAAACTTAGTTTACATTTGCAAAGAAGAATATCCCCCCCCCCCCCAAAAAAAAATTATGTTAAACCAAGACAAATTGTCAGGCTTTTTTTCATGACTTAAGAATTTCTGGAAAATTTGCATCTGCTTAACTGTCTGTGCCCCAATACTAACAGACAACATCTAGGTCTAGCTTTTGATGCTACCACATGGGGTGCATCTTTCACAGTATTTGGGGGGGGGGGTATTTGCAGAATTCCATGCAGCCTTGACACAACCACATCAATGTGTGGCATCCAAAGTGGAAATTGGCGTGCATGACAGCTGCCATGCCAGGCGAGGTTGCTTGGATAGGCCTTGGCTCAAGAAAAATACAGTCCCACCCACAGCTGTGGATCCTTAATCATATACTTACAATGTTTCTTACTGGAATGCATTACCGATTTGAATCCTAGTGTAAACTCTATGCTAGCTTTCTGGCAGGTGAGCAAACCAAAGTGCAAATGGGGTTGAAAAATATGCCAGCTAAAAGCGTAGCAAATGTTGGCTGTTTCAGTTTGGTCCTTGGTCTGCTTTCCTACCCTATGACAAGTAAAAAAGCAGTTTAAAAAGTTGCCCCCCCCCCCCAATCTGGTGCCTATCTTGTTTTTGGTATCCCAACAGTGTTGCTGTGTCTGACATTATTTATTTACTTCATTCATGCTCCGCCTTTCCCCCCAGCAGGGAATCCAAAGAAGCTTAGATCATTCTTCACCATTTTACCCTCACAACAGCATCACTGTGAGGTAGGTCAAGCTGAGGATATGTGACTGGGGATTCAAACCTGGATCTTCCAGATCCTAGTCCAAAACCCTAGCCACTACACCATGCTGGCAAATCCATGCAGGATTTGCTTTTAAATTAGTCTTAAAGCTTCAGCAGTTTCCTCCTAGATTAAATCTAGACCTCGGGAATATTGACAGCCATTTTTTTCTCTCCTCCGTCATTAGTATCTACCTGTGACCAACCTTGATGCACTTTAGGACGTCTCTGCGTGTGCAACATGTTGTTAACTCACAGCGGACTTATGGCGACCCAGTAGGGTCTTCAAGGCAAGTGACCTCAGAGGTGGTTTGCCATTGCCTGTCTCTGTGTTGTGACCCTGGACTTCCTTGGTGGTCTCCCATCCAAATACCAACCAGGGCCAACCCTGCTCAGCATCCAACATCTGATGAGATTGGGCTAGCCTGGAGCTGTGATTGGCCAGAGCTGCAGTTGACCCACAATGTACCCAACATCCAGTGTGCCCACCTTTCTAGCAGGGGGTATGTGAGACTAACATTGTCGGAGGCAGCGCTTGAGAAAAAACTGCATCAAGCGCAGTCAATAACTCTTTTTGGAAGTGGTGGCTCAATTCAGCCATGCCTCCTTTTCTTGAAAAAGGGGCCAAACTAAGCTAAAACTGTGAATCTGACCAGCGGCCCCTTTTTGCTTAGTGGTATCTCCTCTTGACAGTGCCTCGGACGAGAGGTCTTTCCTAACTTTTTGCCCAAGATCCCTTTAAGTGGGAGCTAGCAGAAAGTGAACCTGGCGCCTTCTGTAGGCAACATGGGATCTCCCAGTGATCTGTGCAGCCTCTCCCTTCAATAATCCTGTCATAGATTTCAACCAGAAAAATGTTCCTGGCTCCGCTGAGACTTAGGCAGAGTCCTTTCCCAGTTTTCCTACTTGAGAAGCTTTTAACAGGAGCGCTGAGAATTGATCCAGGGACCCTCCATAGTTTTTATTGCGCAGTGATGTCCCCAAATGATCCTTTGTCTTGAGCAGCTGGTAACACTGAGGCTACATGTGTGATGACACAGGCTTGGAACTAACCATGCTCCTCCCCCCCCCCCCCATTCTCCTCCCAAGTGAAACCAGATGTGTGTGCTGGATTGGAGTATCTCTGACAGAGAGGATATAGTTTTTTTTAAAAAAAAATTTTTGTTTGTATACATGGTGGCCATTCTGGCAGGGGCTGATGGGAATTGTAGTCCATAACATTTGGAGTGCCAAAGGTTCACCACCACTGGATAGTCGGACCATTCCAGTACATACATGCACAACAGCTTACATTTTATCCAAACCATACAGTTCCCCCCTTTTTCCCCTCCCCCCAGGAGTTAAATTCTTCTTAATTTCTTAACTGAGCAGCAGCAAGTTCATTCTTTCCAGCCTCTTCTCCCATCTTTCTTCTTTAACTCCAACTTCTCTCATCCAGTCCGCGTACAAAATCCATATCTTCATGATTTCATTCTGTCTATCCTGCCATAATTGATTCCTTGACATTATTTCAAAGTTTTCTAGCTGTTCTTGTTCCCAAGTGTATTCTAGCCATTTCTGTTTTGTCCATATTTTCCTACCCTTCCAACCCAACGCTATAATTGCATGTACAGCTCTTATCATTGTTTTATACAATGTTCTTTGTCTTTTATCCTCTTCTATCATCCATTATACCCATAAACAATAAATCTTTATTTCTGTTTTAACTTTCACTAATTTCTCTATATACATCAATACCTTTTCCCAAAATTTTTCCAAGTCTTTACATTCAAGCCACATATGCAAATAAAATGCTTCTTTGTCCCCACAATGCCAACATTTTGGGCTGAAACCCCTAGCCAGTTGCTTTGGAGTTCTATACCATTTGGGCTGAAACCCCTAGCCAGTTGCTTTGGAGTTCTATACCATTTTAATATCACTTTTCTTTCCAGCTCCAAATATTTTTCAATTTTTATAGTAGTCATCCCTTCCAACAATTTCCGCATTTTATCTTTATCTGTAAACCTGTCATACTCCCATTTTTGATTCAAAACTCTAATAATAAATTCCTTGTCCTGTATCATATATTTATATAAAACAGTGAGGATATAATGAGGGCCCTGTGCCTCATATTTTATGTGGGTTCCAGTTTTCCTTGCAGGAGCTCAAACCAGCATGCATTGATTTATTTCACTGGTTGATCTGCTGTTTAAAAACCTTGAGAACAATAGTATGATGTAGCTAGATGAATTGTCACATTCACCCATTTGTTATATATACTATTAATACTGTTTAACTTAAGTTTGACCTGGAGTATTCCACACCTACCATCTAGTTGCTTTTAGGCTTGCAGATTTGGGTGCAAGAAATACTGGGCTAATTCGGGCATATTCAGGCAAAAATTGGCTGAATATGTCCTGCCCGAATACGAACAAATCCAAATGCAAGGTATTCAGGCTTTTGCGGGGTATTTTTGGTGTTTTTGCGTTTTGGCCTGCAGGGGACGCATTTTTAAAGCTAATGGCACCAAAATTTCAGGGTGTCATCCAGAGACTGTCTTGATGAGACTACCTGAGTTCAGTGAAGTTTGGTGCAGTGGGGCCAAAGTTATGGAGCCCCAAAGGGGATGCCCCATCCCCCATTGTTTCCAATGGGAGCTAACAGGAGATGGGGGCTACACCTTTGAGGGTCCATAACTTTGGCCCCCCTGAACCTAACTTCACCAAACTCGGGTGGTATCATCAGAACAGTCTCCAGATGATACCCTGAAATTTAAAATTGCACCGCCTACAGGCCAAAATGTGAAAAAACACCAAAAATACAAAAAAAATCAGATGGACCCGAATTTTTTGGGTATATCCAAATATGTTATTTGTCTTATTCAGGCATACAAATAATTTTATGCCCTAATAAATCCAAATCTCACCGAATTTCTAGGGTATTGACCAAGCCTAGTTGCTATACTATGCTGGCTCTCAAATGTGTTGTCACTTTCCAACAGTCCCCTGCAATAGTTGATAAATCTTATAGCTTTGGAGACAGCAGAAAATAGTGGTGTGCGACTAAGATCTGAGAGATCCAGGCGCAGACCCTTACTCCACCATGGGAACTTGCCGGCTAACCTTCTGCCAGTCACATATTCTCAAGTGAACCTACTTCACAGAGCTGTTGTGAGGGAGGCACAGAGAATGATGCAAGCCACTTTGGGTCTGTGTCAGTGAGAAAACTGGAGTATAAATTATGTAAATATGGACAGAAATAAATGTATTCTAAAGACCAAATTTCAGAAACTTTGGCATGGGTTCAACATAAAGCATGGATGATCAACTTGCTACATGGGTCTGACAAGCAGTGGTAGATGATTGTGGAATACATGGACAGGGGAGGTCATGGGCAGCATCAGAAACGAAGCTCTCATAACTCATTCCTTTTGGTGCCAGGTGTATTTCTACAGAATGTATTTGGCCATTCTGCTCCCAAGGGGGTTGAAGATGAATTTAAAGCTCATCTTGTCCAGTATACTATTTCACACACTGGCCAACCTGTTGCTTGCCGAGCCAAACGAACAGAAGTTGGTGAAATACTTTGGCTTGGAGAATATGCACGAGAGCAAATAGGAATATAATACCTCTGCTTTTTAAAGCAGCGGAGCATTGTTTAGAAAGAAGGGCTGAAGCAGGATTCTGTGGAAAAGTCTTAACTTCTCATTCAAGCTGATACTAGATTGCTGTTTTGAATTCTTAGACGTAAACGTTGAAAAGTTTCTGTGATTAAAAAAAAAATCCAAATGAGTTATTTGCAGAAATGTGCTGGCATACATACTGATGTGATTAGCAATTTACCAATGCGGTGCCTAAAAGGAACAGAACAGGCTATTCACCTAACTGTGTTTACGTAGAGATACTCCCTTGGGTTTCTTTGTGTATGCCAGTTAGTGAAGCTGCAGCTTGCCAGGTGTGAATAACATGAAATGAGGGAAGTGTGAAACTTGAAAGGCAATGGAGCTTTGGGTTTTCTTAGGAACAAGGCCCAGACTCCCCCCACCCTGCCAAGAGACAACAAGGGCCACGGATCTGTTTGTAAGCAGACACACCTCGCACCAGAAATAATCTGTCATTTCAAACCATCCGTTCCACCAGTTCCCTAGAGATATCCTTTTGGTAGGTGAGTGGATCTGAGGTCCGACCGCATGTAAATAGAGCTGCTTTGGAATGCTCTAAACTGTCCAATAAATGGTGATTCAGGGAAGAGTTGCCATCCCCGGCCTCTTAACACCTGTCTTAAAATAGATCCACCAGGTTGTCCTTTTTGGCAACTAGGACAAGAAATTCTTGGCTGCCCTGCAGACAAACACACATGATGCAGACACCCTGGATGGCGTTCTCTTCTTTTTGCGTTACGGCATAGAAACTTCTATTCTTCACTTTGGTGTTAGTGTTGTCAGTGATGTCATATGAGTTACTTGGGTTACCAAACACATCGCAAAAAGCTGAGCTTTAAGCCACGATGAGATGCTGAACACATGCATGTGGAAGTAAGGGCTCATTCATACCTCCGTCTTCATCTTTGGATGGGCGCAATCAAGGAATTACAAGCGTGTGTCGATCGGCCATTACAAAGATAGGATTTTTCACATCATCTCAAAGACTCTGTGTTGAATGGAGTTCAGATTCCAGTAAACCCTCCTTTATAGGGTATTTGCATGATGTGTAGGCATGTGTGAACCACTTCTACTTCCTGCTAATTTTCAGTAGACGCGACTTCCTCTTAGCCAAGTATGAGTAAGAAGTGTGCCATGGTGCTCCTTAGAATACTTTGGCATAGACTTTCATCTACACATTTCTTAAACTTTTCAGTGGAATTGGAATTTTTGCATACGCGTCTTAACTTTCGGGCCCTTCCTGCACTTTCGATCCACTTTCACAATTGTTTGCAAGTGGATTTTACTATTTTGCACAGTAAAATCCAGCTGCAAAATGGATTGAAAGTGTATTATTCTGCATGTGTGGAAGGGGCCTCGGAGAGCTCCTTCTGGCACTAGCTGTTCAGTACTGTGAACATTATATCACTATCTATTCTGTCCTTTATATACAACTGGATTTTCAATTATGTGGTGACCAATCACTCCAAATTATTAGTTAAGTGCATGACAGTGTAACAGCACTCGTTAACAGATGGTGAATCTTGAACTGAGTTTGTGTTCAGATTCCTGTAAACCCTCCCTTACAGAGTATTTGAATAATGCGCATCCTTATATGAACCACTTCCAACTTCTACCAATAGTCACTCTGAATTATTAGTTAAATGCATGTCAGTGTAGCAGCGCCCATTAACAGGTAACGAATCTTGCAATCCAATCTTTAATCAGAACTCACTCCTATTGATTTCAGTAGGTTTTATTTCCAGGTAAATGGCAAAAGCTACTCTGAGACTTAGTCTATAAAGTGCGGGGAGAGAAATCAGCTGAGTCAATTTAAACCTAGCTAGATGATAACCTTGCTCTAGAAGGCTTTGGGGCATTTTAGTCCCTATGTCTTTCATTTATTATATTTATACGTTAATGATCAGACAGGTGAATGGAATAGTTATATCTGCAAGCAGTATCTGCCAGCAGCAATTTGAGACCTTGGGTGCTGGTCATAATTTCATCCAGATTGCACACTGGCCTCTACTCCAAACCCACAGGCTATGTGGAATAAAGACAGTAACACACCACATGGAATCAGATTGTTTAGTAAAGATTCTGTAAAATATATACAGCTTTGCAGAGAAAAATAAAAAGTGGGAAACCAAGATCACATGGCAAACAGTCCCTTTGTCAAAGGAATTAGAGGTGGGGAGGAAGATGGGACTCACTGGAATAGAGAAACAGTATACTGGGCTTTGGAAATGGCACTATGCTCTGTCTAAGACAAAGATGTTAGTATGGTCAGCTGAGGTGCAGTGGTTGAAAATATCGTTTGCTTCCATATTAGAATATACTCTCAAACCAATATGAGAATTGTCATTCATTTTTATATGCTACCTTTGTCAGAATCATTATTTTTTGCATTGTTGAACATGGTACTTTGATGCAAGAGCATCTATAGTTCATTGAACGACTATCATTAAACTTTCAAACAGATTGGGGGGGCGGGGGGAGCAGGACGAGGTAGGCACTAGGTCCAGGTGGAACATCCTACAACAAAGAAGGTCTGCCATGTTGAGTTCTATGGGGGAGGAATATACAATCTACTGACATCTTTTTTTGTGAGACAGTATAGTTTGCTGAAATTGGACTCCTCTTATTTCATTTATGCTTATTTTATCAATAACGGAAGGCCAAAAATCGTGTTCAGTGTGTGAGTCAGACCATTGGTCTTTCAAGGTCAGTATTGCCTGTTGTTTAGTTGTAGCAGCTCTCTAGGCTCTTGAGTGGAAGTCTTCTGCTCTGGGTAGCACCGGACCCTTTTATCTGAGGATGCTGGGACTGAACGAAGAACCTTCTGCTTCCAAGGCAGGCATTCAACCACCAAGCAGTGGCCCTTTGCCCATTGGGAATCCCCTGTAGAAAAAGAAATCTGGATGAAACTGAAAAGTTGTGTAAATACTAACGAACAACAGAGATCATAGGAAACAACACAGGAAATGGGTATGTGGGAACATTTTTAACAAGAAAGGAAACTGGCAAGAAAGAGGAAAACTGGCTAACAACTAATATGGCAAAGGAAGTACAGCAAAAATGAACTAAACCCAATAATAGCCCACATACGGTCTCACACGCCTATCTCTGACTACTCGTGGCCAAATGGAGAAAAGCCCCGGTTTACATCCTCCCTGCCTGATTACTTGAAGATGATTCGTATTATCTTCAGGTAACCCGCTACATAACACCCTGGTGGGCTGTGCAGTTAAACAAGAGTACAGAACTCTGCAGATGGGTGCTCCAATGGAAGAAGGAAACAGCAGATGCTTGATACAGGGAAAGACAAAGCAAGATCAGATTGCCACAAATGATGAATTTCATTTTCTCTCCCTCTGATATTCTACTGTAATATCCTGGCAGCTGTCCCACGGGTCCATTAATTTTTAGGGAAGAGAGATCACAGAATAGGCCTGCTGCAGACTTTAAAAGTTGTTGCATTGTAAAACTATCATTAGACACTGATATTTTTAAAATTATGAGTGTGGAAAGTGGGTTTAATTAGAACAAAACGTCTCTTGGAAGTCTGGGTTATAACCCAGGATAGCTGTCCGAGGGGAGCCTGTTTCCCAGCTGTGCAGAATCTGAATCACAACAATGGTTAATTTGTTTGCATTTGAGACCTACAACTTTCTGGAGACTCTTGGGTTGCCTTCTTCTTTCTTTCTGCTTAACATTTACAAAACAAAGGAAGTGACCATTTTAAAATGTAAATGGAGCAGGTTGATCATCCTGCCATTCAGAACAGATTAATAATGGCAGAGTTTGCAGCTTCTTGCCGTATCATTCAGAGGGTACCGAGATGTGCCTTCAGTGATAAAGTACTGAACTACTGATTTCAGTAAGAAGCCATTTCTGCATATCCTTGAAAAGGCGAAGTGTGAATACCGCAATATATTGACATTTCTATTGTATTGGCCTTCAAAGCCTTGTACAGCCTGCGATCAACACAACGAACCTACCACTCACTCTGGTGATTTTTAGAGCCTCTGCTTTGGTCGCCCCCACCATTTGAGGCTAGACAACTGGCAACTCAAAACTTTGCAACTCTCTCCCCAGGGAGATGTGTCAGCGTGGTGTAGTGGTTAAGAGCTGGTGGATTCTAATCTGGAGAACCGGGTTTGATTCCCCACTCCTCCACCTGAGTGGCAGAGGCTGATCTGATGTTTCCACACTCCTACATTCCTGCTGGGTGACCTTCAGCTAGTCACAGTTCTCTCAGAACTCTCTCAACCCCACCTACCTTTCCAGGTGTCTGTTGTGGAGAGAGGAAGGGAAAGAAGCTTGTAAGCTACCTTGAGTCTCATTACAGGAGAGAAAGGTAGGGTATAAATCCAAACTACTCTTCTTCCACCTCTTCTTTCATTTCACATACTCCCAAGTAACCATTATTACTACTTCCTCATTCTGTTATTGTTTGTTTATGTGTTTTTATTGAATTATTTTATAATTTTAAATGCTGTTTTTAATCGTTCAAATGTTTTCATGTTTTTACATGCGCTGCTTTGGGGACCCTGATTGATTGGAGAGGTGGCATAAAATGCTTTAAATAGATTTTTTTTTAAAATCCCAGTTGCCTACCTTGGGGCATTATGGCTGGTTCTGAATAAGGGGCTTTCTGCGTAACTGGAATCATTGAACTCAGTCAACAGTGTGTGTCTGTCCTGCTCTAACAATTATGATGGTTCTGTAACATCCTAGCAGGAAAGTAGAAATCACAGTTTATGGATATCTTTGGTGTTACAATGTTCTATTTATCCTGTTGTTAAGTCACTTTTCCAACAATCTGGTGGTCAAATGATGTTGGGTGGACATATATTGCCTTGCTAACTTAGAAACAATAATATCAATTAATGGTCTTTTTCCTTTAGCTACTCACAGCCAGGACTGGTTTGCACTGAAAAGTTACAGTGCTCATCACTGACCACTTGCTAAGAGTAATTTTAAGTCAGTGGTATTCACTCCATGGCTTGCAGAGAGCCCTATTAGTAATTACTGTCAACTGCAAGAGCACTGCATGCCCTGTGTGCCACTCCAAACATGCACACAAGCTAACACATGATATAGTTATGAATATTGAATACATAGCTGTAATCTTTTAATTCCCCTGACGTGGGTGGCTCAGGCTAGCCCTGCAGATCTTAGAAGCTAAGCAGAGTTGGCCCTTCTTCAGTCTGGAGTTATGCAGGGGTAGGCAATGGCAAATCACCCTCTCGCCGTGGGAGACCACCATAAAATCAGCTGCAACTTAATGTTACTTTCCACCCATCCTTTTAATTACCAGATTGCTTCTGAGTGTGCAGAGTTGTCTGTCTTAGGATTGCCAACTCTAGTGTGGAGGTTTGGGGGGCGTAATGTCATGGGGTCCACTTTCCAAAGTGGTCATTTTCTCCCAGTGAACTGATCATTGTCAGCTGGAGATCAGTTGGAACAGCAGGAGAACTCTAGGCTCCTCCACCTGGAGGTTGGCAGCCCTATCACCCAGGCAGACTTTGTGTCCGTAAAATGAGGGAGGGCTTCCCTCTCTTTCTTCCTGCTCTGTGCTCTGCATAAGGAGCAGCAGGCCAGGCAATGGAGTGAGATCGGCAAAGCCCCTGGAGGTATGCAAGCTTGCTGGTCAAAGAGAAAGGGAAATAAAACTGCCATCTCTCCCCTACTGTGATCTGCTTACTCTTTTCCTGGGAGACTGCAGTAGTGGTGGATGCACACTCTGTTCAATGTGACCAGCTAGGCCTGGGTCTTGGGATGGGAATGCAGAGGATGCTTTCCCATCCCTTAGCTGCTGCTTCAAAGTGGGAACTACCTTCCAAACACAGCACAAAGGCCTTGCTTCCTTTTTTAGAACATGGGGCAGGTGACACATTGGGGAACAGTGCCTAGAAAAGCCACTGGAGTCATGTCAAAGAAACACATGTGACTCCCAAGTACTGAGTATTGCTGCTTCAGCTGATTGCTGTGTTCCTGTAGGATAGCTAATTGACCTTCACGTTGTCTGCCAGAGGGCAGGGTTTGTTTCATTAATGAATGAACAAAACAAGGGATCCTATAAGCCCAAATTATTCAACTATGCAGGAGGCCGTTCACAGCGGTCTCTGTGTGATTTACTGTTTTGGCTTTGTGTCCCTCCAGTCGTCTTCCATCTGTGTAATTCTGCCATCTCTCTGCATTGGTCAAGTCACTCTTGATTCAACCATGTAGCAGAATTACCTTGCACTAGAGAAGATATATCCAGAACAGATTATTATTAAAGACACAAGGAGTGGGCACCTCGGGAGTGTGGATAGTTCTTATTCTTATACACTTTACAAATAACCTTCTCCCAGTGGCATAGCACCAAGGGGGTGCGGGGATGCATGACGCACCAGACATGTGCCCCTGTAGGGGTGTGACCAGGGAGTTTTGGGGGCTGGCGGGGGCACAGGGCACCCATATGCCCCAGGCGCAGTTCCCCCTCGCTCCGCCCCTGGCTCCAACTTTACTTCTGAAGAAAATGAGGTGAGGTGCCACCACAGAAAATGCCCTGCCTCTAGTTACCCTCTGTCTCTCCTCTGAAGGTGAGGGCACTGTGACAAGGGCTTGAGAGGCAGATCTTAACCGGAGGGCTGGGCAGTGTGAGAGGAGATAGTCCTTCAGACACCCTTTGCTCAAGCTGTTCAGGGTTTTGAGTCTAAGAACAAGGACTTTGAATTTTGTCTGGAAACAAATAGGTAGCCAGTGCAGATCTTTCAGTATAGAAGTGATACAGTCCCTTCAATCAACTACTGATGGTAGTCTTGTCATCACTTTTTGAACTGGTTGAATTTTTTGTACTGTTTTCAAAAGGCAGCCCCACGTAGAGCCCAGTACAGTAGTCTAACTTGGATGTTCCCAGAGCATGGCTCACTGTGGCCAGATCACACTTTTAAAGAATGGGCAGAGCTGATAAAAGACTTCAATATTCCTTGTGAACTTGGAAGCATTATAATACAGATCACGAACTGCCTACCCTTATACAGGAGTATTGGAGTGAAGCTGACTTGTTATGTTGGCTGACTGACTACACTCTACAAGCTGTTAAGTCTATCTTTCTTTTTCCAGTTCTGCATATGGTGTTTCTATTCTATAAAGCTCTAATTGCTCATTTCTACTTATAGCTAAGTGGTTACTTAAATATCAGTTCAGTCTGAAAAATGGGTAGCGTCTATGCTCAGTTGGAAACTATGAATAAAAATCCAAACACACCTTAAAATATCTACCTCAGTGAGGGCTGTGTACGGTCATGACTCGGCCAAGGTCAGGGTAGGGGCAGAAATTGGGAGGGGGCTAATTCTTGGTTGGGAGCCTGTCAGGAACCAAAACATTATATGGAAGAATGGTCCTATTTATAGCTTGAAATCTCCTAGAACGCCTATTCCTAGCCTTGATGTGAATATATAATTTTATGCATGTGTATGTGAAAGTAGCCAATACCACTTTTTTTTCTATTTGAGGGAGCTCTTGTGTTCGAAAGTGGAAAGATTTTCATATAAGCCAGTGTTTAATGAGAGCTTGGATTGCCAAGTTCAAAATGTGCTCTTGTTTTAGGCACCTTTACAATGAGGTTGGATATTCATCGCATGAAGGACTTAATTTTCCAAGGGTTCATATGATGCCAAAACCCGTGGGGAAGCCTCCAACATCACAGGGGTGGCGTGGTGTAATCCATCTAACCATCTTCCCATATTAGCCCAGTTGCAGAAAGCGTCTTTTATCACCAGATACATGTCGCTACAGAGAGACTAGCCATGTGCTCAGGCCAAATGCATGCTTCGAGGCTAGCAATGTTACAATCAGGTCACCACTCCACGGAGTGGAGAAAACGCCTTCCATATAGAGATTCTAACCTGCAAAGCAGCCGTTGGAGATTTTCCTTGGTGTGAGGAAATTAAGGAGGAAAATAACTGCATTTTAGGACCAGCCCTCAGTATTTCCAATGAGGCATTCATTTTGGATAGCAGAGTCTAAAGGGGGCAGCTCCAAATTCTTTCCAATAAGCATCTTAAGCCCCTGCTCAGTATAGGGGGTATACTTGTGCACTTCTGCAGACTCCTGAATTAACTTTAAAATAGTTCAAACTTCATTATGCTAGGGTGAATCCAAAGCCACATTTGAGAACTTTTGCCTATGGAGCTATGGAGTGTTTATGTCATAGCCCACTCCTATTGCAACAGTTGGGGAAAAAAACCCATCTTGTTCTTGGGGGGGTCCCCTCTCCCTGGGATGAGGATTTGGGAACCATTTTGGACTGCTATGGGATGGCAGTGCCACAGGTGTTTCACTGGGCTGGTGAATCTCTGCATAGAAATACGACGTTGGACCCACCCATCCTTTTCCCCTTTGTTTTCTTCCTGTCTAGGTTTCTGGACAAATCAGTTGGGTAAAACATTGCCTGTTTCAGTGCAACAACATTGAATGTAGTGTTTCATGGGCTAAATAGGGACCTGTATTGCAACCTTTCCCCTATGACCTTTGCCTCTCATGGAAACTGGGGTCTCCACGTGGACTCTTCTCACAGGCTCAGTGCCTTCTCTTTTTTTCCCTTCATGTTTCAAGAAGGTGCTGCTCCTTAGCAGTTCTAGCACCATGACAGTAACCTCAGAAAACACCCTGAGACGTTGTGTGGGTTGCTGTGGTGTTGCATTTGATCGCAGGCAAGCGTGTCCTCCTGAGAGGCTACATGAGAAAATCAATGTGATATCAGATCTCATGCGACTGTTTGTTTTATTACAGGGCAAAACTGCCAAGGAAGAGAAGGTGATGCGTGCGTTGCAGCTGAAGAGCCTGCAGTACTTGGAACGTTATATCTATCTCATCCTATTCAATGCGTACCTCCATTTGGGGAAAAAGGACTCCTGGCAGAGGCCATTCAGCATCTGGATGCGTGAGGTAAAGCAGTGAACGTCTGGAAGCCACTTTCATGGGAGCTGTGTACCTTTAGGGAATTATGCTGGCTATCTTTGAAAGGCAAACAAATTTTGGTGACCAACCAGCCTGTTCTGGCCTAATCCTGCAAATATCCCACAAGCAGGATTTCATATATGTTGTGAATACCTCCCCCCCTCATGACAAGTGAAAGTACTCCAAAATCTATACCCTATATCTATAATACTTAAACAATACTTCCAAGCCTCTTTTGACAGCTAAAAGTGGACTTAATTTTTTGCACAGCCAAGTTTAATAGAATGATGACTTTCGTAACTGTTATGAGTTCTGATCTTATATGGGTTGGGTTGAAGAATTTCAGAATAAATTTATCCCAGGACCATATAAACATGCATGCTTGGGTTGGTATGCTGAGGAACTTCAGGAAGTTATGACGCCCTTACCTGGGCCTGTTATCCTTTTTCAGTAGGTGTGATATAGGCCCATTAAGCATGGAATGCTTACCTGAAAGCTCTTAACTGTGCAGTGGGGATATAGTGTGGTCTCCTTGTGTTTCTCTGTTTACACATGAGGAGGCATTCCCTGCCTGCTCCACAGCTTGCTTGCTGAATTTTCAATGGGCCTCTGGTTTTCCTGGTTCTCTTAACTCCACTCATCAAATCCCTCTTAAAGGCACAGATCTCATCACATCCAGTAGATGCAAGATAAAGGACTTTCTTATATTGAAAAAGGCTGCAGTTATATCGGTATTGTAGCCCCTTTCCAAAAATAACCCCCCAAAGAAAGAGACAAAGTAGTTCCATGGACCACATTCTGCTGAAGAAGGGGACCATGTCCTAGAGTTGATATCTCTCCCTGCCCCTCCACACACGCATATACTTCCTGCTGCTGCTGCTGCAGGAGGAGAGAGAGGCTTGCTATTAAATTGTTAGCCCCCCATTCCTAAGTCATCCTACAGACATTCCTCTCCCCCAGCCTGTTGTTAACTGCAACAACTCTGGAAATGAGAGCGGGAGGGAAATGACAGATCTGCCATTTGGAGGTTTTCAAATGCAATAAAAGACAGTGATTTTGCAGTGATTCTCTGTTTATATCGATATATCAATATAATAAATAACAAAAATTGAAGTAATAACAAATCTGAAAAGGAGGAAGGGGAGAGGTGTGCACGGGAGTGTGATGGAGTGTGAGGGGCTGGTGGTGGGCAGAGGGAAGAGGGAAGAGGTCCAGGGCAAAGCTTTGCTCATTGACAAATCTCCCCTGCTCTGGCCTCAAAGTAAATTAAAGTCATCCTTAAAGTGGTGGCATGGGGAGAATGGGTTTTAGGGAAAACATCCATACAAGAAATCTTGCTACAACAAAGTTTCGCCCCTGCTGTGCAGCTGACACCTTGTACATAATGGGCCATAGTCTGTGCTCTGTGGAATTATTAATATATTAAACATGGCTGATTACCATACTGAATTTTGTAAAGTTTATCAATATATTTTATTGGGTTTTTTTAAAAGCTGAATAGTTTCTGAACATCGGCTGTTTGGCTCTCATGGTTTCAAACATATTTGTAACTTTCATTCTTTCAAACATATTTGTTACTTTTGGTCTGTGCTTGAGAAATTGAAAAGCCTACATCTAAGATGTCAGCTAGGGGGATCGGTATTGTAATCACAATAGAGCCTGTGCAAAGGTGCTTGCTTCTGGCCATCGTGCACGGTGTGAGAGCAATTCCCTGTTTAAGTTCGGAGTGGTATTTATGCAACGCATCTCTCCCCAATGTTGAAAATGTTAAATGACATCTCTTGGCTATTGCACGACGATGCTAACAAGATGGTATGGTAAAGGTTACAAAGCTCTTGTGTAATTATAATGGGAGAGTTTTCATTAGCTTAAATGTCTGCATGGTACACATCGATAGGAGTCATATTGTGGGTGATCTACAGAACCTGCATTTTAGGGTCTTCAGTTTCTGTCAGCCCAGTTCACATTCTTTCCTCTCAGTTTCAACAGTTGTTCACAGCTGCTGCTAGCTGTTCGGCCAGCTGTCTCTGAGAGTAGTGCCAGGACCCAGAGGACAGCTTTTTTCCCTCTTGTCATGCCACGGACCGCTGTTAAACCCTGCAAAACACACACACCCCGTTGTTGCATTCCTTTAGGATTCATTCCCATGGAAAACAGCTGTTTCCTTGTTGTTCTTTACCCTGAGAATATCTTCACTTATCTTGGAGGAATGCAAATCTCAGCTAGGTGGGAGCTATCGAGAGCCTGGAAGTCACATTTCTTCAGCTATTGGAGACAAGGCAGGCAATGATCAGCAATTAATTTTGCAAAACGTCCCATTTTGAGGAATGTGTATGGTAAGATCCTAACCTCTTCCTCGTTGGGGGCGATCAGGCCCTTTGGGGTGGTCGAGCCAAGATTCCACCCTAGCAGTTCCTGCTGAAGGGATCTGTGATAAAAGAGCTTGACCTAATGTTTTGGTCTGACTTGGATTAAGCCGGTTTCACCTGTCTCATAGTCCGATCCTTACCCTCTTACTAACAACATCCACTCAGATCTAGACAACAACATCCACTCAGATCTTGGTTAATTAGGCAGCCAGTTAAAAACTAGAAAGTGAAAAGAAGGGGGAGGGGGAACATACTCAGCCCTAGTAGTATGAACAGTGTGAAAAACTGAGAAAGGTAGTCCTTTAGTTAAGGGTAGTTTAGTAGTAGTAGCAGTAGAATTAATGTTATGGGAGATAAATCTACCAGTGCATCTTGGGGGAAAGGCCATTTCCCACAATGGTCATTTGGCACATAAACTTGAGTTCCCATGACAGTCACAGAGAATAACACCATGGACAGCAGAGTTTTCTGTACTTCTCCTCTAGGAACTGTAGCTCTGCGAGGGATTTCAGAGACCCTTGGAAGGTTCAAGGCCAAACTGCAGTCCCTAAGATTCTTTGGAGGAAGCAAAGATAAAGTGGGATAACACCAAACAAAAATTCCTAGTGTGGACTTACAACAATGCAAAAAATAAGTGATTTCCCCCCGCACACTCCTTCCCTGTCCATCACCTTGGCCGCCCCTTTCCCATCCCATCCATCCCAGCCTTCTTTTTCTCTTTTCATCATCTTCTCCTTCTTTCTCTCTTTTCACCTCTGTCTCCTTTCTCTCTTTTCATCTTTCTTCTCCTTTTTCCCTTTTCATTTATAGGCCACCTTTCTTATGAGTCTCAAGGCAGATTACAGAACTGGAAAACAATGCATTGAAGACCAGCGTAACACATATAACAAGCAGTGCTTTAAAACAAAATTGCAGAATCAGAGAACTTTGAACAAAAAGGAGCAGAGTAATCCAATAACTTATTTTACTGAATACTTCCCCCTTTTTGTTGTCATTCTAACGCTCTTTATACAAGTGCTTACTTGAAACATTTCTGGTCGCATCAGGAGGTCATTCCGCAAAGCAGGAGCATCCACAGAGAATTCCCAGGGTATGGTGGCTGATAGTCATTTGCAGGATGGTACCTTCAGAATGCTTTCCTCAGATGGACTAAGCTGTGACACACAAAAGCTCATACCTTTTTGTTAGTCTTGAAGGTTCTGCTGGACTTTTGCTCTTTTTAACTGCTGCAGACTAACACAGCTACCCATCATGTTCTGCATGTCAGGATATAACAGTGATAGCGAACCTTTTCGAGACCGAGTGCCCAAATTGCAACCTCAAACCCACTTATTTATTGCAAAGTGCCAACACAGCAATTTAACCTGAATACTGAGGTTTTAGTTAAGGAAAAATGGTTGGCTCCGAGGCATGAGTTACTTGGGAGTAAGCTTGGTGGTAGTCGGTGGCTTTGCTTTGAAGCAACCGTGCAACTCTTCCAACGGGTGAATCACGACCCTAGGAGGGGTTACTCAGAAGCAAGCCCCATTTCCAGCAACCGAGTTTACTCCCAGGTAAATGATCGTGCTTTAGTTCTTTGCATGGAAATCAGTGGGGTTTAACAGCACTTAACAGAGTTACCTACACTGCTTCCCTAAAACTAGGTCTTAGGTTTAATGCTAGTAATCGAGCCTAGCAGCCCAGGCCAGCCTAGATTGGGACTCTGTTTGCGCATGCCAACAATGATATTTCCACACACCAGAACTTGGAGCCATTAATCTCTGCTGTACCATTAATACCGCTTACACCCCTTCCTACCTTACTTCATGCTGAGAAGGAGCCTTATAATCCCCTCCTCCCAGTGGAATGCAGAAGACAGTGTTGTACAGTGGTTAGACTAGAACTGGGGAGACAAAAAGCACACTGATTAACCTTGGATCCTTCAGCCTCTCTGAGCCTTCATAGCAGGGTAGCTGTGAAGATAAAATGGAGAAGGGGGAATAGTTTCACTATCTCATTGAGGGGTGTGGGAACAAGATAAAAATTCCGTAGAACACACACACTTAGTGGCACAGAAGAGAATGAAATTTTTAAGATGTGTTCAGTAAGGTAGCATCTGTAACCCAGTGAAAGGAACAGAAACAAAATTTGCCCTCTTCCTGTTACTGGCACATATTTATACACTTGAGAAAAGACCAAACATTAGTCAGGTTAACCCTATTACAGATCCCATAAAAACTTGACACAGCATCATTACCTCTTGTTGAAGGGGTGTTCTGAAAGGATTAAGTGTAGTTAAGGATTGTGTGAAGTGATATTTTCAGTCAGTTTCTGGCACTTTATACAGGGATCATGTATCAAGTCTACCTGAGCTGCTTTCCTTTGTATCACACCTCCCCCCCAACCTAACAGTTACTTTTACCTTCTCCCGTTTGTAAAAAATATTAGAGGTTTATTTGCAATGCATGGTGATGGAGGAAAGATTTTCCCATCTTTGCAAGAAAGTACCAACAGATCTCTATTATTTCCATCTGCGTTCTCTGCACAAAATATACTTCATAGTGTTTTGATAAATCTCCATGTGGTTTGATCAAATGGACATGCTCAGAAATGAATGGAATTTATGTGCATTCTTCACAGATTATGGCTGATTCATCAGTTCTTCGATTCGCTATTTTTCTCTTTTTGCTCCTTTGCTGAAGAGAGCTCACTAGAAAAGAATATTATTCCTACATAAACCCCAAGTCAGGAAGAAATAGGCGTAGCTCCAAGGGGGAGCCCCTGTAGGAGTGTAGCGAGGGTGTACTAGGGGTGTGGTGGGGGCATTCCGGAGTGGGACGGGGTGGAGGACGCACGGGTGCATCGGACACTTTTCCCTCTTGCTACGCCTCTGCGGAAAGACAGTGGATGGGCCCAGTCCTTCCTGCTTATAGTGATAGCTACATTTCTTTAGCAGCTTCTCTATAGAGATAGAAGAATAAACAGATCTTAGAATTGTTCTCAGACTGATTTTTGTAACCTATATTCAGTAAATACAGGAAGAAATTAATTTTTAAAAATTGTCACCTATTTTTCAATTTTATTTTTTAAATAACATAATTATAGATCTAACAAAATATAAAAGAATAAACCTTCAAAGATAAAAATGAGAAAAGGTTACATATATATTTAAAAAGAGTCTTGACTTTTATCATATTCTAAATTAAATAAAGCCATTGCTATCTATCTTTATTCAGTCTTAAATCTGTTAAGATTAGTCTTCTTTTAAAGATCGGAATAGGTGAAGTATCTGGTACGAATTAATTATATTAACTACAAATCATCCAGTTGCCCTTTTTCCTTCTTAAAAACATCTGCAGATAATAGTGTACTGGATCTATTTTTGAACATTAGTACCATATTTTAGTTGCCTTTCTTACTTCTCCAAAACTTTATTTAGACATATTAGCACAATGCAAAAAATATAATTTCAATTTCTCATGAAACTTCTGTTTTTGACATCTGTCTACAAGTCTTGCCATTGTAGTGTATCCTCTCGTCTGGTCTTCCCATATTTCTCGGTCAGGACAAGTATCTGCTTTCCATTTGTATACCAATATTACTCTGGCTGCAGTTAATAAATATAAGAATAGTTCTTGCAGTTTTATGGAATTCCCAATAGTCTTTGAGTCTGTTTGGAACTTGATTTTCAGTATTTTTTTTATTTCTGCACATATTTTTTTCAGTATTTCTCCACTTCTTTACAAGTCTACCATATATGGTTAAAGTTCCGTTTTCTTCTTTGCATTTCTCGCAGATTCCTTTCAATTTTTTTGTTCATCTTCACTATATCTTTCAGAGTGATGTACCATCTATAGAACATCTTGTCCAATTTCCTCTTAAAGTTTGGCACGTGAATTTAATATTCTTCATCCATAGTGATTCCCATTGTTGGAAAGATATTTCTTCTTGGAAGTTTTGCATCCATTTTATCATACATTTATTCTGTTCCAGTCTCATGTTTTAACATAAGTTTCTATATTCTTCCCAACAAATGCTGTTTTTGTTGGGTACTTTTTATTTCATATCTTATCAGCTCCCTAAACACTTCTGTCACTCTTAGTTCTCAGTCTTGAAGCTGTTTGAAAGTGTATCTGTCATTGCATTTTCTTTACTTCATTTTTAATCTCTTCCATGATTTAATTTTCCTTGTGTATTAATCATCTCTTTGTACATTATACTGTCATTGTCCTTTTGCACCTTTTTTGTCAAAATAAGTCTTTAGTGGGGACATTCATGATGAAATTGGGGAACTTAATCTTTTGTATATTTTTATCCAGATACCCATAAGTCCATTCTTTATTACATGACTTTTAGATTTAAATGTTTAATCTGTCCCACTTTTTCTGTCAATTAATTCCAGCATTCAATTCTGCAATTTCCAAGTTAACAATTCTTTGTTCTGGATTTTTTGTCCATTGTGAAATCCAAACCAATCCCACTGCTTGGTGATGTAATTTAATATTAGGTAATGCCAGTCCTCTACTCTCTTTTTTGTCTTGTAAGTCCTTATATCCTATTCTGGCTTTCTTGTAATTCAAAATGAATTTATTTATCTGGGTTTGCCATTCCTTCAAAGTTTTATCTTTTATATGGATCGGTAGCATTTGAAACAAGAAGTTCGGTTTTGGTAGAACACTCATCTTAACAGGAGCAATTTTTCCCAACCGTGAAATTTTTAGTTTCGTTCATCTTTGCAAATCTTCTTGTCTTTTTCCACATTGTTCCAGATTATCTTTGAATAATAGATCATTATGCCCATTCAAATTCATTCCAAGATATTTAACTTTATTCAAACTAATACCACACCTGTAATTTTGCCAATATCAATTTTTCTTGTTTTGTTACAATTTTTTAAAAAAAGTTTTATTTGTTAATTGGGTGTAAACCGAGTTGTTCTCTTTGCTCCATCAAATATTTAATTGATAGTTGTGGATTGGTGATAGTTAATATTACATCATCTGCATAACTTTTCATCTTATATTCTTCTCCATTAACACTCAAACCTTTAGTTTGTGAATCCCTTCTAATCTCTGTTGCCAGAACTTCCAGTCCAAGAATAAACAACAGTGGTGATAATGGACAGCCTTGACATGTTCCTTTTTCAATTTGTAATTCCTCTGTAAGAGCTCCACTTATTAATATCCTCACACATTGATTTGTGTAAATGCTTTGTATCCAATTAAGAAAAAACACAATTTAAGCTTTCCAGTGTCCTTAATATAAAAATCCAAGAAATATTATTAAGGACTTTTTTTAAAAAAAGGTAAACTGTTGGCGATAGCGGCAAAACAGAAAAAAGAATGGAGCAAATAAATAATATACATGAAAGTATGAGAATTTTGGAAGAACAACATAAAGACTTTGGACAAGAAAACCCTAAAGGAGATTAAGTGCTTAAAAACTAAGTTGGACCTACTGGAAACTGAAGAAATGCAAAAAACCCCACAAAACCCTGAGGTTTTTGAAATGAAGTATAGGAAGAAATTCAAGCATTGAGAATGGTTTATTGGGATGAGAGTAAATAGCTTTGCTAGCTCTGCCTGGGCTGTGTGATGCTGTGTATATTTCTATGCACAATGCATACACAAACATGCCTGTATAAAACATAGCATATCAATTTGCTGTTCTTACCTTGGGTTTCTTAGGCTTTGACTGAATGTCTTCAGAGGCTAGAGTTTGTACTTTTTGTTTGTTTTGCCTTAGAATAAAGCTTATATCTAAAGGGATTTCTGGTTTTTTTTAATTTTTGTCAACTAATTGCTTTACCTCAGGATTATTGCTAGGATCCTGCCCTGAGGTGATTGGGAGGCTGGATTGAATAAAAATCAGATGATAATTAAACACACTTTGCTGGAGAATCTTTCTGCTCTGAACGAGTGCGAAGCCAAACAAAAATGTGCCTGTCAAAAAGATAGCTTCTCTCCCCCACTACATGCTTTTCTTCTCCTCCACAAAAGACTTTGTCATGAAGGAATCTCCTGGTGTGAGATGGTTTGGTCATTTCTACCTCTGTAGCCAATCAATGACAAGAAGTCATACAGCTCTTTCAAGGCTGGGTTGAGTCACATCTTTGGAGGATGAGGTCATGTTGAGGAAGCCAGGGAGATGGACCGCAGACCAGCGAGTTTTGCCAGCTCTCTTTCCCGCTCCCCCCCCCTTCTCTTTCATGAGTTATCAAAGTGTCCCTTGCAAGCATCCTCTTTCTCCCTATTGTTCCAAGACACAAAGAGCTTTTTCAGGCCTTCTTTTCATTGGGCTTTTGGCCTCTTCTGTTTCTCATCCACAGGCAATCAACTCTTTCTGTGCTGCCTTTTCCCAACTACTGTAATTCGGAAGGCTTTGTGAAGGCAGCCAGTAATGGCGGCTGAGCAGGGGTGGTTCTTGCAGCTATTTCAATGAGGACATCACAGGTCTTTTTGTGTGTGTACAGAGAATTTGGGTGGCCTGGAGAACTGTTGCCTGGTAGAACTCTGTGTGTGTGTGTGTGAGCATGCGCGCGCTAGACGTCTAGAAATGGGAGATTGCTAAGAAATTAATTGTCCCACCTGCCTCATTCCTCACAGATGCTTTAATAGACAAGCATGATGATTATATGAACACTTACACCAGTATTTGCTTCAGGATCCATGTAACCTGTGGACATCTTTAAACATCATTGTCGGTACATCTGGGAAGCTTAGCTGGACTAAGGGGTATAGTGTGCAAGCTTGCATGTATCACAAGTATCAGGATGTAGTTCTTAACCAAATTTCTCCCTGTGAAGAGGAAGGTGTGTGTTCAGGTGCCCCAACAATTGCTCACAACCAAGCTTGAAGCCTGTACACAGCTTACATCAGGGGTATCAAACATGCAGCCCGGAGCTTCATCCAGCCCCTTGAGTGACTCATCAGGCCCACAAGCCAGCTGAAGCAACCCCCCCTTTCCAATCTAGCTCGGTGAGGGTTTTTTTTTTAACCTCAGTTGTCTCACAGGCCTGATAAGCCCCCTCAAGGCAGCCACCCCACTCCCACTTTGGGGTCACCAGTTTAGACACCCCCACAGTGCTGATCTAGGGCCAGCTGCGGCAGTCATCCCTCTCCCCCAGCCTCTACCACCCCCACCCCAACCATGTCACATTTATGTCATATAATCCGGCCCTCTTAACAAATGAGTTAGACACTCCTGGCTGATATATTTTGGCTGCAAAATCAACTGAGGTTGGGGGGGGGGGGGTGGGCTTCTGTTCAGTGCCTTCTTTTTTAACTTCTTGAAGTAAAAAGTTGTCTGCTGAAGGAACAAAGCAGACTTTTCATGTCCCTCATAGAGGGCATTTCATTCAATTGTTTTTCTTATATGACAAATGAGGGTATAACCACAGGTAGTAATCTGAATTTCAAAGGTGAGAGGGTGGGCCGGGCCTCCTTAATGCTGTTAAAGGCTTCCTCTGTTTTATTTTAACGAGGGGAAAAAGCATTCCCCTGCCCCAACCCATTTTCTGTCCCATAATTTAAGTACTGGCCACAGGATAGAAGAAACAAAATCTTTTTTGCTCTCTCTGGGGTATTCTGATGATGCAGCAAGAGGTGGGATTGGGGCGGGGTGTGTGGAGAAGGGTAATAAATTGTGCTCGCAGAAACTTAACTGGAGTTTACAAAAGATTTTTGTAGTGTGAATTTCCTCAAGGTAAAAGAGTGTCAATGTTCTCCCACCCAGTCCTTAAGGGGAAAAAAAGCTAAATGTTCTTAGGCAAAGTTCAAGGCTTCCAAATACTTCTTTCTCCAACCATTCAAGGCTTTCATCAGTAAGCTCTCCGCATGGCTACTGTACATGGGCAAAAATCAGTACTGAAAGCTTCTTTTTTGTGAGGCATGTATAGAAATATATGCTCCTGAAAGAAAGCCATTCTTAGTTTCCTCTAGTCTCAAGGAAGCACCTTCTTTGAAAACATCCCCAAACACATCGTGAAACAGGGAGTTCTGTAAAGACCTTTTGGTCCCAACACTGCTACTTGTGAGCAGTGATGCTTGTGTAAGGAAGAACTCTCCTAATTGGACAGCAGTAGAGCTGCTAACCACAGCTTGATTTTTTCCTTCCAGAGAGAGAGAAGCTAGCACTATTTGGAATTCCTGCCTACTATGCTAGACTCTGAGCATCTTCAACTCCTTGAATGTAAACAAGTCTGCATAGGGAGAAAGACGTCAATCAGGAGAGGAGGTGGGGGCGCTTGCATTTCCTGGCTCTTGCGCTTCACATTACAAATATAAACATCCACACAAGTGAAGTCATGGCCCCAAGGGAATAAAGTTGCTGCCGCTACTGATATCCTAGTCCAGTGGTAGCGAACCTATGGCAGTCCAGATGTTCATGGACTACAATTCCCATCATGGCAGGGGCTGATGGGAATTGTAGTCCATGAGCATCTGGACTGCCATAGGTTCGCCACCACTGTCCTAGTCAGTAGACAAGAAATTGGTAGCCCTTAGGTCCACATCTGGCCCACTGAGGGTCTGCATGCAGACCTCCCACCCCCAGTTGCCAACCAGGATTAAGATGAGCATGCTGTGGGAGTGGCAGCTGTGACCGCAGGGCTTGGTGGCAATTCACTGGGAGGGCTTATTTCTTTCCACCTGATCCTTCCTCTGAGTAAAGGAAGTTGTTGCCCAGGATGTGGGTCATGGTTCGTACTAGAATGCAAAAGCGAAGGCAGCAGCTGGATCAAGGAACAATTGAGAATCAAGATGGTGACACTGGAGTGGAATTTGCAGTTGCCACTGGGGGCTGTCAACATTCATAGCATTTCAGAAGAAGAGGAGTTCATTTTATACTCAATTTTTCTCTATCATAAGGAGTCTCAAAGAGACTTATAATTGCCATCCCTCCGCCCCGCCCCCCCCACAACATGCACCTTGTGTGGTAGGCGGTATGGAGAAAACTTTGAGAGAACTGTGACTAGCCCAAGGTAACCCAGCAGCTTCATGAGGAGGAGTGGGGAATCGAACTTGGTTCTCCAACATAGAGCTCACTATTCTTAACCTCTGTGCCACACTGGCTCTCAGATAGCAGGTGGAACAAATAAATACTTAATAAATAGCCACAACAAGCCTGGGGGTGGTGTGTGTGTGTGTGGGGGGGGGTTGGGCATTGGTCTCAAAATTATACTTAGACTGGATTCAGCTGCATTGGAGATGATTCCCTGGGAGTTAAATTCATAACAGAAAAGCAAAACAAAAAGGTTCTGGCTGTTGCGGGTTTTCCGAGCTGTGCTGCTATTCAGAACAGTGACTTGGTGGCAACAGAAGGCTAAACTGTGCAGTGAGAGAAAAGAGGACAGTTCTTTTTATCTGTGCCTTTGAGATGAGCTTCTCTTGTTCTTGTCAGCTGTGAGTGGGGAATCGCCGGGTAGCGTGTGATGGGAAAACCTTCGCTCCTCTCCGTCTCAATTAGCTTTGCTGATTCATATTGGCATGTTTGATCTCCTTGGTGAGAGATGAAAGGGGCATCTGCCAACTGTGGTTACAATCAGAGCCTGGCTGCTTTTGATGGAAGGGGCTCGGTGGAAAAGGGCGTTGATCCAGTTGAGGAAGTGTGTGTGTGTGGGGACGGGGGGGGGGTGAGGGGGGGAAGAATCAAAGAGTCATGTTGCCAGTGCCATGTCCGGGTCATCCGTGCCCTACGGGAAGGGGGATGGCTAGGGAGCAGAGGAATGCTGCTTGCACGCGCTCGGGCTGTTCTTGGTTGGAAGCTCACCTGGCACTTGTTTGGAAGATGAAATAGGAACAGGAATTTGCTCTGTTGTTGGAAGCGAGGCTTAAAGTCGCAGAGGGTAACAGCACTTGGCTTGCTTCCTGGTTTTTGCTGCCCAGTGGGCAACGGCTTGGAGATGAGGCACAGGCTCAGGACATTCTCTGGCTGTGAGCGAGTTTTTCTTTAATCATAGGGATGATGTTACTCTTTCATTGTTTAAGCCCACCCAACTTGCAAGAGGTTGTAGCCTGAAACAGGACCAGCAAGTCTGTGGTGGTGGGTGTGTTTTTTCTCCCCTCCAGCTGCTAGCATGAAAAGTTTGACTGGTGCTTTTGTCAGAAACAATTGGCAGCCATCCTGCTCCGGTGACCTTTCTTTGCCACGTCTGACAAGTGAATGTAACCTGTCAAGGACCATGGGTGGTCCGATCTAGACCTAGAGAGCATAGAGAAAAAGTGTCAGCAGAGGGGAGCCAGGAAAAGCAGGACCTTGGAGCCTGAGTGATGCCTGCCTGCAGAGCAGGACATGGCCCTGTTGATTCGATGCTCATCAAAAAGGACACTGGGAAACGTTCGGAACCAGTATTAGAAAGTGAGGAAATTGAGGAAATGTACTTGTGTAGGGCTTCCTTGTTCATTCATAGAGCAACACTGGGGATTCTGATTTGATTTGCTGCTTGGAACACTTCAAAAGCTAACACATAATGTCTACAGCATTTTAAGTTGTCAAAGTAATAAGCTTACCCCAGAAAATAAGAACTGTATGTAAACAATATAAAGGCACAAGGTATTAGTCAGTGGTGGGATTCAGCAGGTTCACACCACTTTGGCAGAACCAGTTGTTAAAATGGTGCTTGTAAACAACCAGTTGTTAAATTATTTGAATCCCACCACTGGACTCAGTACTTTTGAACAGGTGGATCAAGAGATAAGAAACATGGCTTACCTTAGCAAGGATCAATTTGTAAAAATTTTCCTTACCTAATTCAGTTGCTTGCAGGCACAGATACAAACAGCTTTTCAACATTAAAAAATTAGTTAAGAATTAGTGGGGCAGGCAGGCTGGAGATTGTTAAAAACTTGGCTAGAAAGCTCTGCTACAGAACAGAGCCGTTTTCCTCCAGGGAGTTTTTGGAATGTATTTTATGATTATGAGCAAGGCTTCTTAAATGGACCGATTCAATAACTGAACTGGAATTTGACTTGATCGTTCTTTGAAATTTCTGCCAACTGCCATACCTGATGCTCAAGGGACAGTTTCCTCAAAGTATGCCATCTCTGTGCAGGTTCTTTGACCTCAACTCTTAACCTGCTTTGCTATGTCCCGCTGTGTATCCTAGATTTGCCCTGGTTTCTTGCATACAAAAGATGTTGTGCAGAATTTAATTCTTGTATCTAGAGATCAACTAGTTGGCATCACATACATGAAAAAGAAACCAGAAAGCAAGCTAAATTGTTCACAGTGTAATCCTCTGCAGAGTTACTCTCGTCTAAATCCAGTTCAGTGGACTTCAAGTGGAGCAACTCTGCATAGTGTTGCCTTGTCCGACTCACATGAAATTAAGGCTCTTCACTGGTCAGTGGGCTTATAATGGGGTCCCCTCATGTTTCTCTGTTGTCATGCGAGGATGCACTTACTTCTTGTCCCACAGCTTTTCTGCTGCAAACTGTTCCAGGCCTTCTTTTCCTGATTCTCTTAACTCTGCCCATCAACTCAGTCTTAAAGGCGCAGATCTCATCACATCCAATAGTCTCGAAATTGCTGGCCTTGTAAAAGCCTTTTAATTACTGTTATATCGTAGCCCTTTCCCAAAATAATCCCCTTTAAATGGAAGAGGCAAAGCAGTTCACAGGCTGCTGAAGAAGGGGACCATGTGGTAGAGCTGATATTCTTCATTATACCACGCAGAATTCTTGCCACCGCCACTGCTGCTGTAGGAAGAGAGAGAGGCTTGTTATTTCTAAGCACTCTCTGATATTATTCTTTCGAGATGTCAATATATCAATATGGGAATTTAGAGGTTGGTGTAGTAGTAGTAGTTTATTATTATGGCCTTTAGACCAGCCAATAATTTAAGGTCAGAATACATATAAAAACATAGCAGGGTGAAGCTATATAGGCCGTGGGTAGAGGGAAACTGGCCGGGACAAAGCTGTGCTCACCGGCAAATCTGCCACATGCTGGTGTTGAAGCAAATTAAAGTTGCACTAGAAGTGGTCTCGCTTGCCGTAGTGAGAATGGACAGTAAAAGCAGGGCTTGAGGAAATACGTCTGTACAAGAAATTTTGCTGCAATGAACATTCGCCCCCACCATACAGCAGACACTTTGTGCTTAATCGGCCTAACAGTGCAATCTTAAACAGTTATACTCTTCTAAGCCCACTGACTTCAGTAGATGTAGAAAAACGAACTCTGTTTAGGATCACACTATAACAATACCAAAGAGGTGTAACAATTAATTTCCTAGTGGACTTCATTCCATTGGCCATCTGTATACACCTTTAAAAACTTTATATTGTGGCTTAATGTTCAGAGAGTTAAGAAAGAATTAAAATACCTCTTTTTCCGGTGTCTGTACTTTCATTCTATTTTTAAAAAGCAAGGATAGGCTTCCTACCCTACATTTTATACTTGTCAGTGTCTGGCACTCTGGTAACTTGTTTTTGAATGCTGGGGTTGGGGGAGGGGTTAGGCATGAAAGTTACAAGGAAATGGGAGTTGTATCTTCTGGAGCTCTTCAGAAGGAAATTCTGGCTGTAGGACAGGGTTGGAGAAGAGCATAAACAAGCAGCTGTTTGTCTAATCACTGCTGCATCTCTAGATGAAACATACTCTGAATTAGTCTCTGGACTCTGCTCTTGCTCATATTTGATGTGGGTCAGGGAGACAGAGCAGATGTTCCAGGAACAATGTTTTCTTAAGAATTTCTTAATGTGCATCTTCACTTTTATCCTTATTGAGGCAAAAGCAACTTGGGAGGAGCGGTGGGGGAGAAAGTTAACCCCCTCTCCTTCTGTAGCTGCTTTTTGAAGGTAACATTCAGATCAGGTGATTGGATTATGGATTCCAGGCTACACTGGCTATTCTTAATGTGTATTTTGGCCATTTATCAGTCCTAATACAAGGCATTCTTATGCTGCTGAAGAGGGACCCAGGGGTGGAGCATCTGTTTGGCACGCAGAAGGTCCCAGGTTCAAACCCCGACCTCTCCAGCTAAAACTTCAAGTAATAAGCGATGGGAAAAACCTTTACTGGAAATCTACTGTCAATCAAAAGAGGCAATACTAACCAATGGTCTGCTTTGATGTAAGTTAGCTTCATGATGTACTTGTAACGCGACTGACGCCTACACATTTTGAATCCAATGCCATCAGTGAATGAGCTTTGACCAGTAGGCTTACCGGGTGCCTGCTAATGTTGGGAAAGATCTTGGAAATTACTGCCATTGCCTGCTGTGGCACACACACACCGCCCTAGAACGCCCCCGCTATGCCCCCTACATGGCCCGGCCACGCCTCCGCCACAGCTCCGCCCGGGGTGTTGCCCCCCATCCCGTGAGCGCTACGCCACTGGGCCTATGTACTGTAGCCTAGTACCTACCATACAAGGGTCAGGCTGTCAGCTGTAGTGGAATGAAAGACTGAAGTCCTGGAGGGGACCCAAAGTCCCTGAAAACCTAGGGGCCTGGCCATGGGTCAATACAGCCATGGTTCTAACTCAGCACAAAACTTCAGCACACTGGGCCAGAAGTGATTTGGCGTGGTTTTGATGACTGCTTCCCCCCACCCCCCACACACACACACACCTTCCCCCCTGCCACAGTAAATACCCACCTTTTCCCAGCTTCTGCCAGTTTCCAACCCTACTTGAACAACAACATTTCCCCCCACTACCTTTGCTGTTTCAGCAAATGAGAGACACTGCCTTTTGTGCTCTGTTTATATTTCACCTACCCTCTCCTGATTTACTTTTTCTTTTGTACAAATCATAGGGCAAAAGGCCTGTGGAAGTTAGAAGGGGAGTTTGTGGGTATTTCTTAGAAGTATTTCTGAGGTGTTTTTTGGGAGTGATGTCTCTATAAAAAGAGCTTTGAGTCTCAAGTGCAGTCACACCCTCCTTTTGATTTTTTTTTCACAAGCTTTTTAGCACAAATGAGGCAGCAGTATAAGTTTTGCCCTCCATCTGCCAAAGCTAACAAACCTTGCAAAATGCTAAGACAAACAGCTGAAAAGTGGCTTATAAAGTGGTTAAGCACCAGATACCGAAAAGCAAGAAAGGGTTTTTGGGAGCTGAGGGTGGTGGTGTGGCTGCCCTGCAGTGCGAGCTTTTGTTAAGTCAAGTCCACACTGAACCCTTTATGGTTTCTTTGTAGAAAAGAGGGGGGGGGAGTTGGAGAGGGTGACTAATGGAAGGGAAGGGGATAGATTAGGTAGCTCTTAAAGTTCTCCTGAAAAATGTTGGAGATGTTGCTGGGTAATCTGGGGGCCAGGGGGGGGGGAGGTCGGGGTCATAATGAGACTGTAAGTAGGAGTTGATTCAGGCTACCTGATGCCAGAAAGTGTATCAGGATTATGTTTTTCCCAGGTAACTCAAATGTAGAATTTAAAAGGTCTCTGAATGGGGCTAAGCAGGGCTGTTGAGTGCCTGTGTGTGATGACATTGTGAGGTGTAGATCCAGACAGCCTTTTCACTAACAAACCTGATGTTTGGTCACATCCCACACTCTATATCTCCCCGATTTAATTAGATCTCACTACTTGTTGGACAACCCTGATCCTTCTCTCTGTATCATAGTGGCAGACTTTCTCCTGGAAATTACTAAACGCCAGTAGATTTCCTTCGTCCTAACATGTATTTCCTATATTGTATACGCTTTTTAATCCGTTTTTTATTATTGTTGTACTGCTGTCTATGCCAATAAAGGCTTGCTTCACATCCCACACTCCAGACAAGCTACTGTGAAGCGAGAAAGCTAATATAGCTTGGTTGGCTAATATAAGCTGGGCATCCGTATGCAAACTGGTACCAAAAAAACAAGCAAAAAGAAAACCCTAGCAGGATTGTGGAGGCTAAATGGATACATAATCTAGGTCTTTTCTGCACCTCCTCCAAATGTTTTACAGCTGGCATTTTTTTCTTCATTTTTTTTGTTGCTTCATTGATATGTACCCAAAAACAAACAAACAAAAGACAAAAAAAGAGGAAATGAGGCAAGGGGATGAGTGATGGCACAGAGGCTTGGGAAATGGGCAGACAAACAAGGAAATAAGGTGAGGGGAAAACTTGGATACCGGGGCTTGGGAAATAGACTGGCTTTTTGGCGGGAAATTGAAAATGTTTTAAGTTTGACCTCACTACAAGGGAAGCTGGCTCAGAAACATTTTAGAGAAAAGGATTGTTCTAAAAGGGGTTTCAGAAACAACGAATTAAAAGAAAAATTAAACATATCCAAAAACCCAAGGGTGAAAAACAATGCAGAGCTCCACAGAGAGAACGTTTTATTTCCTGCCTGAAAACATTGTAAATGGTGCATGTAGAAGAGACCCCAGCTAGAGAGAAAGTTTGCTAAAAATTATCAAAAACTTAAATGACTGGTTAAAGTTATGGGGAAACAAGAGCTGCGGACCAGAGGAGACAAATTGTGGAATGGTTTATGAAGTATTTGTTTCATGTAAAAACACCACTAATCAAGATGAAGCCCAGGATGGGTAAAGGTTAACTAGACAGGGCAGAGGGGAGGGGAGGGGGGGTGTTAGCAATTTGGATCAGGACTGCTGTGCAAGTGGGGAGGGTGACTTTTTTCCCCTTTCATCCCCCCTTAAAACATCTTCTGTTGGGACAAATAGCACCACCAGGAAAATGCTATTTGTGAAAGGAATGCAGGGAGAAAGGACCAATTCATCTTACCCTTCACCATGTTCCCAATCTGTGGTAAATAGCATTGTGGAATCTGAGCTGGTTTGGACTTGATCTAGGCCTAGAAATTGTTTGGTACAGGCATATCTGAAAGACCTTCAAGCAGGCCAGAGTCATTCGGATCAAGCTGTGTACCAAATTCAAGAGAGAGGGAGGATGAAATTCATCTATACAGTCCTGATACAGAATCTTTCTGTCCTGTCCCCTGCAAAAGGGCCGTGTTTGACTTCCTTGCTCCGGTTTTCCACACATTACACTACTGGTGCTCTCCCGGCTGCCCTAATTGTACCCTTTTCAGACCTCAGTGCTTTGACAGGCTCTTTCTTCTGACTGCAAAGAACAAGGCCGTGCACGGGGCAAGTTGCCTTCTCCACCTGGAATTGTTGAAAAATTCTACCACTCCCTTTTTCGTTTCAGGTAGCAGCCAAAGCTGGAGTCTATGAGATCCTGAACCACCTGGGCTTTACGGAATTTGAGAACCTAGAGGACAAACTGCTCTCTCAGCTTCGCTATCGCTGGCAGGAGCAGAGCCAGAGTTCACTGCCTTTTCGTGGAGAGTTAATTTAGGACCCAGTGTTGCGAAGGGCCATGAGAATTGCAGTATTTCTTCAGATGTGGCTGAGTCTCTTTCTCTGTTTGCTTTTATGGATGGGTGTTTTGTTTTTCTAAAATATATATATAGATATATGAATAAAATGGAGAAATGTGCCTTAAAGGGAAGGACTGTGATCCTAAGGAGACATCGTACTGCCTCAAAGAAGACATTTTATGGAGTTCTTTCAGACACAATAGAAACACTGTACATTCAATTAATTTTTGACTGGGGTCATCGCAAATGCTGTTTCCGTTTTCCACATCCCTGAACATTTCATAGCACAACTGTGACTGGGCAGAGTGCAAGCTTTTCAAAATGACTCTCACCAAACTGTTGCGCTGCCCTCTGAAAACTCTGTATATATTATGGATGGATGGATGCAGGAAATGCATGGGTAGCATCGCTGTGTTTGGAAATATTTGGTAGGTAATTCAAGATTCTTTTATTATCTCTTTAAACTTGAATTGCTTCATATTGATGGCACTCTCTTTAAATAGTATTGGAAGCCACTGTTGGCAAATAATCGCGCCGAATCCCTAAATGGAATCCTTCCCACTGTGTCTGCATGCAAGAGGAGATTGGGAGGGGAAGATCCTGTGCACCCATTTTGTGCATGATGCTCTTCTCAGTCGGCTGGCCCACATGCTGCTTGCATTCACAGGTCCTCCTTCTCTACTAGCCTGGCTGGGATTTAGGCAGCCAGGAACTGTGTTTTATAGTGTGTTTTCTTAGAAATGTGTAGGTTGAATGGGTTTTGGAACAAGCAAGTACTGCTGACTCCTAAAAGTTGCCTCTGTTCCTGAAAGCAAGGGTCCCACCAAAGTCCCAAGCTATTTTTACAGCTTCAGAGAACCAAATGCAGGAAACTATGAAGCTGACTTAACATGGTGTCAGATCACTGGTCCATCTAGTCTAATTCTTGAGAGGCTTATTTGTCTCAACTGTTCAAGCAATTGGGCATTAATTCAGGGGATCAGATTGCCCTTGGTGATGCTTTGGGTACACTGAATTTTTCTTTGGGGAAAGTCTTTTCTAGTCTCTCTCCCTTCCCTCTGTTCTCCCCACCTGTCATCCCAGAGGCACATGGGTATTGCAAAAGGGTCGTCTTGTCAGTCTGTCCAACAAAGTGAAACAAAAATTTAGTGGTACCTCTCAAAAGTCTTTTCAGTATGAGCTTTCATGGGTCAAATGGAAGATGTAAAAGAAGATGTAAATAAATGCTTTTTAGTTTTTAAGGCAAGTGAGTATTGCTACAGGGTGGTGGATGTGACTGAGCAGTAGGGTGAAGCCGTCTTATCCTGCATCAGACCACTGATGCATTTAACACAGTAGCCTACTGTGAGGAGCAGCGGCTCTCCCAAGGGCAACAGGTCTTTCCCAACCCAACATGAGATCTGATAAAGGCCAGGAGGAAGCTGACTAAAATCGGTTCCTCCCCCGGCCACAATCTCAGTCTGCCCCTGCTACACCAGTGGCAGCAGGGGCCCTGGGATACTGGTGCCGTGTCCAGCAGCACATTTCCAGTGCTGGAGGAGGAAGCAGTGGCAGCCTCACACCAGTGGGATTGCCCCTCCACCAGGGTAAGTGTCCCAGAGAGGGCGAATCCGCCAGCGCGGTGGCGCGCTGCTTCCAAGAACAGATTCATGCCTCCCCTTTGAATGGAGCTCTAACTCATCCACTACAATGGCTGTGGACAACTGTAAGGGCTAGAAACTTTTTTTTTCTTTTTAAAATAAAAGCTATGATTCTCAAGAAGTTGAATTGTGGCCCTCGTGTTATATGATGTGCTTTTTCACAATACATGCTGCCCTGCAATTTGATCTCTTAAATTTTGGTCTACTCCTTATGGTTTTAAACTGTGATATAATAACAACAGTTTGCTGGAAAGTAGGGAAGATAGACTGGAAACTAAGACATTTGTAAGTAAAGGTACATATCAGGGCGTGGTCTCTCATTCCACTGTTACCAACACTCCTCTACAGACTCTGAGTACCAAGACTGTTTGCTTCTTCCCCAGGAGCAAAGTACTTGGCCGTGAAGAGGGTGCCCCCCCCCCCCCCGTGTAAAATGTCTGCCGTATAATTTTATTGCTCTAGTGGGAATAATTTATAGATGATGTCATTGAACAGTGGACTTAGTACGATATGTAAGAGGCCATCTCTGTTAGCTTTTTCTAATACAGCTATTTGAAAACTGAAAGAAAGGCCCCTGGGAATAGAAAAGTGGTTATTTTGAATAGTCAGAAGACATATTCTAACTTAGGACTTGAAAGAAGCTAGTGTTCTTTCCTTGAGATACCTTGCAAAAAAGCCTGCCATTTTTAAGCACGTATTATAAAACAGAGCTTCTTTTGCATGTTTTCCCTTTCACTGCCCCTAAAATGGAATTGATGCTGTATTACTTTGCGAAACTACTGTATATTTTGTATACCGTGATTTTGTTTCCCTTTCTTAACTTTTTTTTTTGCAATATCTTTGTTTCCCACAATTTTTTGTGTGTCTTCCTTTCTTCTTGGCAACTATGTTACATTTACATTGGGCTGGATCTACATTTTTTGGAGGACAAAAGTACAGAATGACGCCCCCATATGTTATATACATATTTTTTTCTTTTTATACACGTATATAATCAACACCGCTTTTAAATGATAGAATAAATTATGTTGGCCTTTGTGAACTGTTAATTAATCATTATATTTTTACATCGTTTTCTCAATTTATAATATTTAGATATTCTCTCAACCCCTCTGCACACATAAAAAACCAACCCAAAGAGAGAGTTTTTTCAGCCTTGCCTTTTCCCAGACATTTTAAAAAAATATAGCGTGCGTATATTTTTATATGGTAAACATCAAACACACCTCACGTTTCTTTGCAGCATGATAAAGTACAGCCCAAGAAAAAAACTTTGTCTGGTAATTGCACTGCTAGATGTTCAAATGACTAAACTGAAGCTACTGTACTTTAGTCATTGGAAAAGACTCCCTGGAGAAGACAATAAAGCAGTGATGGCGAACCTATGGCACTCAGAGCCCTCTCTGTGGGCACACACACACACAGTTCATCATGTGGGGGTGGAAAATCAACACCCCCACACACATCTAGATTGGCCTGGGCCACTGAGCGCAACATGCGCGTACCGCGGTGAGCAGGGAGGACTCGGCTGGTGGGCCTGGTGCCTGTGCTCCAGGTGGCTTCTGCCTGGGGGCGCAGAGGACGCAAAAATGCTAGAGAGGACGCAGAGGACGCAAAGATGCTAGAGAGGCACAGAGTGGTGCGTGCAGGACTTGCTGGAGGCTAAAGCAGGCTGGCCCCTGCTCGAGCAGGTGGGGCGGAGGAAGAGGGAGCCAACTGGTTTTTTCTAAACTAAAACCTCAGCATTCAGGTTAAATTGCCGGGTTGGCACTTTGCGATAAATAACTGGGGTTTGGGTTGCAATTTGGGCACTCGGTCTTAAAAAGGTTCGCCATCACTGCAATAAAGCTAGGAAGTGTTGAAGACAGTAGGAAAAGAGGAAGGCCCACCATGAGATGGATCCACTCAGTCAGTCAGTCAATCTTTATTTGATAGCCAGAGGCCATTCAAATTAAGGCAATAAGAAATCAGCAAATAACACATACAATTCAAAGCTAGATCAAATGAAAGAACAAAACCTTAAGAGCTAAGAAATTTGTACGATACTGGAGATTATAACGTGGCCTTTATACTACAACCTTTCTGCAATCTAAGTTTAGATGAGAGAAACATAAATGTGGCTACCTTGCATGTGACATCATCAAAGACATCAGCCATTGTAAAACACACTGTATTCTTCTCTGTACCTGATAATGTTGCTGAAATATTTTAAAGATATAAAGTCCAAATATGAGAATGCATAGGACCGTACAAGATATAATGCATTACACCTTCTATCCGATCTAAGCCACCATCACATATGCGTTGAGATGGATCCACTCAATAAAGGAAGACAGTTTGCATGATCTGAGCAAGGATGTTGATGAGAGGATGTTTTGAAGGTAATTGGTTCATGTCAGAAGCGACTTGGTGGCACATAATGCATATGAACAAATGCGCCTTCATTCTAAAGTATAAAATCAGGCTCTTGGGGGGAGGCCAAGCCTATCAGATGAGGGGCAGGTCTCCTCATGGCCTTTGGCAAAGCCAAGCGTAAAACAGCTCCCAGTTTTAAAGCGGGGGGGGGGGGGCCTCTCCACCCCATTCGACTCCAGGCTGCTCCAGGGCTTGCAGCTCCTCAGCAGAGCCACAAGGCAGGGGAGTGGGAAGGAGGGGAGCATCAGGCCTTCTAAACAATTAATGGTCTCCAGTCCCCAAAACTGTTCTTCCCCTGTGAATGTTTAGAATGCACCCTAAGCCCTTTCCCAGAAGCCTTCGTGCTCAAAGCTTACTACAGTCACTGTCAATATACGGTTCATGAAAGAGGGGCAGGAAGACAAGGAATTAGAAGGTGCATGTGGAAGAGGAAAGGCTACTACAGCCAGCGGGAGTTAATTGAGGCCAAGGTAGGTTACCTCAAGGTTTAAGTCTCCCTCTGCATAGAATCTGACATCTTTGAACATCTCAGAAAGATTTAGCTCTTTCTCCTCTTTGGTCACCCTAGTCTCACCTGACTAACAGTCACAGTTTCTGCCTTACTAAAGGCTGCAACTCCCCTCTGAGACCCAGAGTCTTCCTTTCCCTTCCCCCCCCTTCCTGGCAGTAGCCTAATCAAGAAAACAGGATGCATGAGTTGCCAAATGCAATTGAGCCTCCCCACTTCCTAGTAATAGGGTGAATGGGACATGCTTGCTGCAGAATGAGCCATCTCTTCTGGGCAATTGAGCCACTTTAACTTTCAGCTGCCCCGTCTCTCTGCCTGCCGTCTGGGACATCTGCCCCCCACCCCCCAGATCAGCCCTTGCCTATGAAGCTTATTTACTGTCACTTCCAATTCCAAATGTGTTTTAAAGTGTACAGCGGTGATGGAAAGCCCTGTGTTTGTACTCATACACAGTCCCTTCTGCAGCTCTTATAGCTATTTTAAAGTACTCTGTTTATTTGGTTCATTTTGATCCCATCTGTGACAAAACCTTCCCCCCCCTCCCTACTGAGGGGACTCACACAGCCTCCTAAGGATTTTTAGGATCTAGATTTGTTTTGAACTGTAAACCCTCCCCTCAGTTTCCAGGTGCTCCACAGGTAGTGTGTTTGCTTTGGATTCACTACTATGATCTAAGTTTTGTGGTGCACAAGTAGATTATTGAAATCACTGAGACTGGATTAGTATATAAACAACTAAGAAGATTTATTTATAAACTGGCTTTGATGGAACAAACTAACAGCACTGGTCTCCGGGTAGGCAAAGGAGAAACAAGGCTGAGGCACAACAAATTAAATTGGTTATATCTCAGAGTAGTTAAACTTTTCTAGAATGCTTTCAGGCACAAACTTTTACTGACTAGCTGATAGTTAGATCCTCTCTCACACACCGGATTCCACCCACACCAGCCTGCCCTTTCCCCAGAGTTAGACTGCATTTTACAAGGTCTGCTCGTCCCCAGAGACAGGCCTAATAATCAAGCACTCTCTTCTTTCCCAGATATAGACCCAAACCACTCTGCAACGCTACCAGGCAGAGCACCTCTTCACTCTGCATACAAAATATATCCTCCAAACTTACAATAGTCACCTTGTGGTGACTATTGTAATCATTCTTATTGTCCCTGTCGTCTGTAGCTGGCTGTGCACATTTCCAGCCATTCATCTGCCTTAGCCTCTCAACACTTGTGCTGACATTTAAAATTTTGCCAAGGCTAAAATGTTAGCATGAGGAACAGTTGAGGATTATGGTAGAGAAGGGAAGGTGCCCTAGTAGCAAACAGACAGATCCTGTTTCAGAAATACACAGCACAGGACGCTATGCCAGAAGCTCAGTTTGGCACTCATCCTGTGGAATTGCATTTCAGCATTTTGAGGGCAGTATCTGCCCTTCTCACACACCAGAAATTGAACTTGCACTTGGCAAACAAAGTTGACATTAACTTGCTAAAATCCTGGAAAGATGATAAGTCTACTTCCCCCCCCCCCCCTCTCTCTTTGTTGTTCAGTCCATGTGTAATTACTACTCATGAATATTTGTGGTCAACCGACTGTTTCCATTTGCCAGCTGAATATTGTTATAGAAGATAAATAAACCTACAGTCTAGGCATCCACGCTTAATTCACAAATCTTTTTTCAAAAAAAGATGAATGGCTGGTGTTGATACGGTTACTATAGTTATTACTAAGTACAAAAATGCAGCACCCACCAATGCTTTTAAAACAGTTTGGGTTTAGGGGGTGAGTGATTTCATTTTTGGGAGAGGGGTGCAATTATATGCAAAGGCAGACTTTTAAATCTTAAGGAGATTTTTGCTGTCTTACCATCACCACTAGAAATCCCTTCGCTTTCTTGGCATCTTCTAAGAACATGTGAGACTTTTTAAAAAGAAAAGAAAAAAGCCCAGATGCACAGCCATATTCTATATACTGTTAATGTTCTATAACTGTATTTGCTTTCCAACAGAAGACTGAACTAATTTTGTTATATATTTTTCCCCCAGTCAGCATGAGAGAGATTTATTTTGTTGGCATCCTAGTTAGGTTGAGAGGGCCCTTGTGGGAACCGGGCAAGGTCCTTTCAGGCTTTGCTGGACCCAGTAGTCAGAGGGCAGGAAAAAACACCCCAGCAGCTTCAGAAGTGGACTGCAGGATGGGAGCAAGGGATGGGGATGGTCTCAAGTCAGACACAGGATCTAGCCAAGCAGACCCTGGACAGCTCCAAGGGGGAGCAGACAATGGATTGTCTCCTTTGCCCTACCAAGAAGATTATTTCCCTCACCAGTGAAAGAGCATAGAGTAGTGATGGCGAACCTTTTCAAGACCGAGTGCCCAAATTGCAACCCAAAACCCACTTATTTATTGCAAAGTGCCAACATGGCAATTTAACCTGAATACTGAGGTTTTAGTTTAGAAAAAATGGTTGGCTCCGAGGCGCACGTTACTTGGGAGTAAGCTTGGTGAAGCAACCGTGCAACGGTTCGAATGGGTGAATCACGACCCTAGGAGGGCTTACTCAGAAGCAAGTCCCATTGCCAGCAACTGAGCTTACTCCCAGGTAAAGCATCGTGACCAGGCTAGCCTAGATGTGTGTGTGTGTGTGGGGGGTGATTTTCCGCCACGTGTGCCCACAGAAAGGGCTCTGAGTGCCACCTCTGGCACCCATGCCATAGGTTCGCCATCACTGGCATAGAGCTTAAAGGGACCTCTTCTGGCCTAGGGCCTTGTGTTTTTATGCTGCTGTTTCACTTGCAGTCCTAAGCAGAGTTGCGCCCTCCATGGTCGTAGAGGATGTGGTTCTGCTTAAGACTGCATGGGTAGAGTCTAAGCCAGGGGTAGGGAACCTGCGGCTCTCCAGATGTTCAGGAACTACAATTCCCATCAGCCCCTACCAGCATGGCCAATTGGCCATGCTGACAGAGGCTGATGGGAATTGTAGTTCCTGAACATCTGGAGAGCCGCAGGTTCCCTACCCCTGGTCTAAGCTAAGTTACCCCTTTATAAATCTGTGGACTTTGAAGGGTGTAACCCTGCTTAGGACTCCATTGTTAGTCTAGAGTTTACAAAGTCTGTTCTTCTGGGGGTTCACTGCTTGTGCAAAAGGTCTCCATTGCTAACAGTGCAGTCATATGAAAAATCAATGGGATAGTTAGGACTAATAAAAGGAAACATTTTTTCACACAACGTGTGTGATTGGTGTTTGGAATATGCTGCCACAGGAGGTGGTGATGGCCACTAACCTGGATAGTTTTAAAAAGGGCTTGGACAGATTTATGGAGGAGAAGTTGATCTATGGCTACCAATCTTGATCCCCCTTGATCTGAGATTGCAAATGCCTCAGCAGACCAGGTGCTCGGGAGCAGCAGCAGCAGAAGGCCCTTGCTTTCACAGTCTGCATGTGAGCTCCCAAAGGCACCTGGTGGGCCACTGTGAGTAGCAGAGTGCTGGACTAGATGGACTCTGGTCTGATCCAGCAGGTTCGCTCTTATATTCTTAAGACTGGAGCAACAAGCAGGGGAATGCACTGTAAGTTTGGGATCAAACAAAGTATAAGGCCTCCTTTCATGTGGAGGTCTTTGGCCTGCTGCTGTTAAGGTGGGACTTCTGCTTCCTTTAGAACATGCTAACTTTCAGAAGCCTCCTCAAAGTTACTCCTTGGGACAGAGGACATCCTGGTTGAATGGCAACAGCCTTGACAAATCCCAACACTCTCATGAAAGTCTTGATTCAGATGGCTTATTTGGTGATAAATAATTGCATGTAATAAGGAATCTACCGCTGTAGGTTAGATGAGGCTGAGGGTGAGTGTCTGCCCCAGTGTCACCCAGGGAGCTTCTATGGCAGAGTGGGAATTCAAACGTGGGTCTCCGAGATCCTAATCTGGCACTCTAGTCACTACACAAACAAGACATTTGGCAGAAAGAAGGGGAGATTGCTGCAACGAAAGGTCATTTTTATAACACGTTATCTTTTCTAGCAAAGCACGGCTAGGAAAGAATGAAGAGAAGGGAAGACTCTGTCTTAGTTCCTTGGCTTTGTGCTTGTTCTATTGTTTGGACTGCTTGCAGGCTGCCCACAGTCTGGGAAGAGTGTTACTCAGTTCTGGCCAACTGTGATATTTGTGTGTTTGCTCTCCCTTTGTGTCAGCAATCCATCCTTCATTCTGCAAAAACCTCAGCAGTGAAATGACTGCAGCTGAGCTCGCGTTTGAACTCTTTAACAATGGTTAAAATAAGCTGTGTGGGCAGGGGGACTGTTGGGACATTGTCTAATTTTGTGGATTTCTTTCTGTTCACACCCACACTCTCTTTATGAGCTCACCCACTTTCTTTTTTCAGATGTGAACACTTGGTTTGGTTTTCCTTTCTGGAATCCTTGTCAGAAGCTTAATTCAAGAATAGCTTTCGGCCCTTAATTTCTCTTGGTCAAGAAAAGCTGGGTCTTCTCAGGACATCTTCGCCATGTATTTTTTTTGGGGGGGGGATCAGCTTCTGTTCAGTTAATCTTGAATTCTTGTTGATGGGGGTGGTCTCTAAGGCCATCTTCACCCTTCAATTTTTAGGTGTACCTCTAGGATTTTCAAGTGTGCACTTAAATACTATGATGTGCGAAGAAGCAGGATTTGTGGCAGCTCAAATATATGTTGTGTTTTGAAAAATGATTGGCGCCTCCTGTGACTCCTGTCCATTGAGCTCTGATACTCTTCCACTATGAATAGCTTCCATGAGCGGAGAAAATTCCACCATTATAGGTCGGATGCTATGACCATCTCCCAAATCTTCCTTCACAAAGAAAGGCTTCCTCCAGGGAAGAATGGCTCTCCACCATATCTTCCACCAACAGAGAAGGGGTTTCTCTGATGGAGAGTCTTTCTCCTTCAGAAGAAGGCTTTCTCTGTTGGAGAGATTTGGTGGAAGGAGGTCACAGGACCTAAAGGGTATTTCTAAAGCTCTTGAGCTGGAGAAAGCTGTTATGATGGAAACAGTATTTGGAACACTAACCAGGGGCCTCCATCTCTCCAGCAGTCTGTTTGACTATTGTGGTTGACCATAGGAAGAGATCTTTTTTTAAAAGTTTATTTGTTCACAACAATGCTGCCAACACTGAAACAGCTGGGAAAATCTGTTCTACATAGAATTGTATAATGGGATTAATTTAGATTAATTCCACAAGTTACTGCATTCATTAATCATTTATTGTAACATTACAAATGACAAACAGGGCAGTTCATTGACTGCAGTCCACTGAGCCCCCTATGGATAAGCTCTCTGTTTGTTTCATCTGGCAAGATCGGTTTTCGCCCCCCAAAGCTTCCGCCAGAATAAATGTTGGGTTTCATTGGCACTGATCCTCCAAGACCTTGTTCTTACTGTCCAACTTCACGTTTATCTTATCAGGATTCAGTTTCAACTTGTTCACACTTAACCATTTGACCACAGTAGATAGGCACAAACTCAGGATAGCTACAATGTCTGGAGGTCTGGACAAAAGAAATATAGAGCTGGGTGCCATCACAAACTCTGCAGCGACTACATCACATTGAGTATTAGGAGTTTTGGTGATGGTCAGACCAGATATGATGCAAGAGATATATGTTCAGGACCTCTCTGGGGTCTTTTTAAGAAACTGTTTAACAGCCCATGTGGTTGCTTTGAAGAGCAGGGAAGGGGTGCTAGAGAATTAATATTTAAGTTTTTCATCCCATTCTACTTGAATTATTTTAAACAACCCCTCTGAAACGGCAGTCAGCTTTGCAGGAAGAAAAAGACAAGACACAAGTAGAATGGGATGTCGGTTTCTTCTTCCAGTGCTAACTGTTGATTTGAGAGGCAATTTCAGTCAAATCTGTTCTTCAGCTCAATCACAGACAGCCCAATACACAGGCTGAGGCAGCCAAGGACGGTGCCACTCCCATGCCATCTCCAGAGGGCTTCCAGGTGACATGGGAGGCAGCAAAAAGAGCGGGGGGGGGGGACCCCATCCACCTGGAAGCTCTCCACAAGGGTGGTATAAGCCCTGTCCACGGCGGTCCCAGATCTCAAGCCCCGGTGGAAGCCAAAGTTGACTCCACCCCAGGAATGCCCTGGCCCACCCCGCTTTGCACAGCATCCACATGGCCGTCAGCGTTGCTATGCAGCAGTGCTTACATCTGGGTTTTGCCACCATGGAAATGTGAGGCACTTGGACGCCAGTGTCTTTGCCCTCTCCACTGGCAGGGGTGCCCCTTATGCTGGCAGAGGGGGAAAATGTGCCGGCACAGCCCAACTCTGCTCCCACAGCCATTCACCATCTCTGTCTGGATTGGGTTGCCCTGTCCGGGCTGCATTTTAACTTGTTAAACAATGAGTGATCGTAATTGTGGATTCCTCGAATCCCATTGAGCTTGACCTATTCTTTTCCCATGCTGATGGTTAAGCATCACCCTGTCAGACCCTCATTCAGATCAGATCCTCATCATCAGGAGGGCCTGGTGTGATGGTGCGAGGCCTTCACGTGGAATGGCAAGAGTTGGGATTGAAAGAAAGCACGGAAAGACTATGGAAATAAGAACTGTGTTTGTTTATGAAACGAATTTGTCTCTCATATGTATTCTATGCATTTCCAGATGCTGACAAAATGCTTGAGCAATAAACAACACTCCTCTTGCCAGTGGCCAGATGTGGAATACTCAATGTTCTTTGGAAATGGGAACAAGGAAGGTCATTACTATGAAACCAGTTTGCACTCCTGGCTTATGATGCAACCATGTTAAAAATATTACCAAAAAAAAAGAGATTAGGACTCTTTGACATCTTTCTGACTTTACCTTACTGGCTTCTTCAAATATTCTGCAAAGGCAAACATGTTTTTGACCATGGTTGGATCCAGCCAGCTTTTTTACTCAACCATTTCCAATTCTCCTTCTTACTACAGTCCCTGTCCTATGTGGCTTTTGTCTGTACAAGTCCCATAATCCCCTCAGGCGTTTTTGAGTGGTTAGCAAGGACCTTTCCATCTAGTCTACTTCAATCAAAGTTGGCTGGAGCTATCCCCATGAATGTAAGCAACAAGAAGCATGCTTGCTATCAAATGTAACCCAAGATTAAATTCCATGGTGTGTGGGCTATCAAAGAGTGACACCCTACTGAAAACTATGAAAGGAAAAGGGATGGGAAGAAAGCATTTGTGTGTGTGTAAAGTGTCGTCAAGTCGCAGCTGACTTATGGCAACACTAGGTTTTCAAGGCAAGAGACCTTCAAAAGTGGTTTGCCATTGCCTGCCTCCCTGTGGGCTAAAAGAGTCCTGAGAGAACAGTGGCTGGCCCAAGGTCATCTAACAGGCTTCATGTGGAAGAGTGGGGAATCGAAGCTAGTTCTCCAGATTAGAGTCTGCCACTCTTAAACACTACAGTAAAAAAGTTTACAAATTTGTCAAATATGGATGATCAACATTCAGCAACTATTGAGTAAGAGAATATTTGAAGAACGGTCATTGTTAACTTGTATAGAGACGAATCTTGAGAAAAAAACGTGGGTGCAATTGAGCTCCTACTCTAGTAGAAATGGTATCTTGATATGAGCAGGGACTGCCTTGGAAGAGAAGCTGAAACAAAGAATGTGTCAAGCCAGTAGCTCTAGACCAGGGGTCTCCCGTTTTTTTGAGCACCGTCTGAAATGTCTGCTGTAGGTGGTGCAGCCAAAGGCAATATGCCCCTCCTCACTTTGCAAAAGAATGTCACAGCAGCCATGCTGAACATGTGAAGCTGCCTTATTCAGAATCTGGCTGTTCGTCTGTCAGGATTAATATGATCTGTGCTTTGGTTGGAAGCAAGGCCCAGCCACTGGGAGGCAACAACCCTGGAGAAGGAGGGGGTGGGCTTTTGACCCTGAACATTTATCCCACCTCATGCAACAGCCCACCTCCCTGGTCTCTAGGAGCAGCAGTGGCGTAGGAGGTTAAGAGCTTGTGTATCTAATCTGGAGGAACCGGGTTTGATTCTCTGCTCTGCCGCCTGAGCTGTGGAGGCTTATCTGGGGAATTCAGATTAGCCTGTACACTCCCACACATGCCAGCTGGGTGACCTTGGGCTAGTCACAGCTTCTTGGAGCTCTCTCAGCCCTACCTACCTCACAGGGTGTTTGTTGTGAGGGGGAAGGGCAAGGAGATTGTAAGCCCCTTTGAGTCTCCTGCAGGAGAGAAAACGGGGATATAAATCCAAACTCCTCCTCCTCCTCCTCCTCCTCCTCCTCCTCCTCCTCCTCTTCTTTTTCTTCTTCTTCTTCTTTGACTTCTTCTTCTTCTTCTTCTTCTTCTTCTTCTTCTTCTTCTTCTTCTTCTTCTTCTTCTTCTTTGACTTCTTCTTCTTCTTTGACTTCTTCTTCTTCGACTTCTTCTTCTTCGACTAGAACAAAGCTCCCTCTCCACTTTCCAAAAGAAGCTCAGGGCCAATTGGACTTCACTTAGACCAGCTTTCTCCCACTATTACCACTGATCTCCAGAAAATGGCTGCTTTGGAGGGTGAACTCTATGGCAGTATGCATTGCTGAGGTCTGCCCTCTCTCCAAACCTTTCCTTGCCTGGGGTCCACCCGCAAGGTATTTCTCAACCCATTTCTCATTGTACCAGTCAGGCCAGACAACCTAAGGAAAACCCAGTGTTCCTCCAGTGACCAAGGCTGCTATTACACCTGTGGAAACCTCTTTCATTTGAATGAGGGCAGCCAATAACTACCAGAGGAAGTAGTGTGGGGTGCCACATTGGAGAACTCTGCTCTAGACATCTTCATCGTATTGAAATACAGAGGTTAGTGTGCCAAAGCCGAAATTCTAGTGCACATTGGATGCCCAGTGTTCATCTGTCCTCCACATTGTGTTCAGTGGGAAGTGCCTCTGAGTGGATATCTACATGTACATCTCCACTAATATTCTGGTTCAACTAAGTACTATTTTTATGTGCAGCTAAAGCTGAATCAGGGCACTTAGCCAGAACCAGTAATGAAGCTCGCTGATTTCAAAGGCTGCCCAAAAATATACAACAGCTGACAAAAAGGATTCTATGGCGGAAGAATCAATTCACATGTTACCTTTGTGATGTACTTTCTGACTCTGTGAAAGTGGGCTGGAGCTGTGGTTATGCACGGTATGAACTGGTCCATAGGATTTGTTGCTGTTAATGTTTTGATTCCCCTCCCAACTAAATATATCATAAGAGAGTTTTATTTGCCAGAGTGTGTGAGGGTGTATGCGTGCTTCTGCAATAGAGAGAGAAATATTCTGGGAAATGGTTGGAGCCACGTATTCTTTTCCCCCACTCAGTGTTTTCCTGGAACTTTGGGGACAGACGTCTTTGTGATCCCACTCCCAAGGTTTTGTCACAGTCAGAAATCAAGTCGATACAAAAGACTGGTAAAATGATAATTCACTTTTCTTGCAGGTAACAGGACAGTCTACTGCCAGTTGGCACCAGTTCCTACTTATATCCACTGCTATAATGGGAGTGTTCAACAACAAGGTTGAGCTACTGGGCTCGCAGTCTCTCTCCTAACACCATTTGTGAGAACTGGCACCTCCAGTGGGGGTTTGGGCGATCACTTGCCGTGAGCGCCATTTGCAGGGACCTAAACAGGAGTCCAATAATGTACACCTGCCATACAGAGCACTCTTTCATGTTCATGGCAAGTGCATGAGAGCTATGCATCCCTGTGAGTCTTGTGACACTATCTGCATACTTCTGTGCTACTGACACGGAGGCCTCCATGAACACTGAGTAGCTCTTGGGCAAGGAAGCAGAGAAAGAGAGTTTAAAGTGGGCTGGAGCTGTGGTAAAACATCCCAATTTTGGATCAGCCAGTGGCCACCTACCCAAAGGTTACATGAATGGACTGTGGGACATAGATACTGGGGTGGTGCTGGTGTGTGAACATTACTTAGAGGCTTGCTGCATGTCTCTTTGGGTATAGATGCCTCCTGATCTCACTTGTGAATCTCTTGTTTGTACTCATTCTGCCATCGTTACACAAGTTACTATTACAACATCTTCTGGCATGAGAGCGTTTGGCTTGCAAATGCTTGACTTGGTAATAAATAATTCGATCCAAACATTTGGCTTGCGAATGGCTCTTTACAAACTTGCTCTGGGGCTGGGGGTTGTGGCAGCAAAGAACCACAGACTCTCATCGTGGAGAATGCCGGCTGCTATGGGTGTTAGCGGCTGTTCCTTCTGAACAGGCTACTGTCTCCTTTCCTTCCTTGCCCTTCTCTCTGGGCAGCAGCTTCCAGCCTCCACAGCTGCTCTCTCGCCCAGAAGTGGTCATCTAGTGACATGAAGCAGTCCATGATTCCTGCTCCAGTGACCCTCTGCTGAGAGAGAGGGGAAAGGGGAGAGAGTCCAATCCTCCAGGGGAGCCAATCTTTGTGGTTACTAAAAAGGTGGTTCCAGCAGGGATTCTTGGTGGGAGGCAGTGGCAGGGAGCCCTCTAGCTGGGCAGGTATGTGTGTGTCCAGGGCATCAGTCGGAAATTGCTGATCCCCAATGCCAGGTCTTCATTAAATCTCTCTAAGCTGGAGGTGACAGGGAAAGGACCTTGCCAGACAAGTGTTCTGTACCCCTCGTTTCAGTTAGTAGTGAATGGAGATGCCCTCTTCTGTAGATGACTGGAACATGAATGATCCCAACCAGTGGTGTGATTCAAATAATTTAACAACTGGTTGTTTACAAGCACCATTTTAACAACCGGTTCTGCCGAAGTGGTGAGAACCTGCTGAATCCCACCACTGATCCCAACCCATCTCAATCTTTGTGTTGGGAGTAAGGTGAGCATACCAATATCTGAAACAACTTCCCTGTGGAAGAATAGCTGTGCTGAGTCCCGCTCCTACCTCACTGGAAGCCCAAGGGCAGCCACTGACGATGGCTTCCATGAGAAGGATCAGGGGTCACTTCAATCTTTTGCCACCTCGGCTTGGGACGTTCCTGGAGATCTAGGTGGTGGTACCTACTGAGCTCAGCAAGGGGTGGCCACCCTCCAAAGCTGCCATTTCTCCCTGGGGAACTGATCTCTATAGCCTGGAGATCAATTGTAATTCTTGGAGAAGTTCAGGCCTCACCTGGAGGTTGGTAACCCTACTGACCCCACCACCCCAAATTTGTAGCCAGGGCTGTCAGAGTCTAGCTGTCCTCCTCAGCCTGTGCCAGGAAGCTTATTTCATTTCATTTATTTATATTTGCATTTATACCCAGCCCTCTCCAATTGGGCTCAGGACAGCGAACAACAAAATGTCAACATTAAAACAATAATAAAAAACATCATTAAAACCATTAAAACAGCAATACATGGCGTCAAAACCAACTTCAACTACAACTACCCATGGGAGGCCAATGATGGTACCCGTTAGGCTGGCTGGCTAGATGGAAAAGCCAGGCTTACTTCTTCCCCTTTTTAGACAGCTCTTGGTCAGTTTCTACAGTGGTGAGGAGAAAGTTGCCCATAACCTCCAGGTTGGGGTGGCATCTCCATGTGCCCCTGCAACCATCCAAATGAAAACATTCACTCGTCCCCCAGAGCACAGCGTTGGCTCCAAGCCACTCAGTATTCCTCCAGCAGGACTGTTCTTTAAAAAATAATTTCCATGTTTTTATTTCTGTGATGTACCACCATACATAAAACCTTATTAAACTCTTGGCCCACAGCACAGAAACGCCATCTGGGTTTCATCAAACAGTGAAAGAATATGGTAATTAAGAAACTTTTGTGGAGCCGGGGCTTGCAAAGCTAAAAATAAAATCAGTTTATGCTTGATATTGTACCACTGAGCTTCATTAACTTCTCTCCCTCTGCCCCATTTTGTCCCCTCAGCAGCTCCCCCCCCCCTCCACACACAGTTTTACTCCCTTCCCATAATCATTCATCTCTGCCAAATGTAACAATGGCTTTCCACTTTGTGACGCTGGGCAGTGAAATCTGGAGAATGCCCCAGGTCAGAATGCAGTTATGTTTTTAAAAAATACTAAAATGGGATTGTGCTCTTGAAGGTGTGAGGCTTTAGACATCATGGCCCTTTCCACACAAGCCACATACAATGTTTCCAGAACATTTTTGATCCCCTCCCCCTTTACCTCGATGTTTGTCTGAGCTCATCCCTTGAAACGATTCATGGCCGCAGTGACGGATTAAAAACACAAAAATTATGAAAAACACAAAATTATGAAAATGAGAAGCTGAGGGAAGGAACTAAGATTAGGAATGTGGGAAAAGAATGCTGAGGGAAAGTTGGGCAATGGCACAGAGGCATGGAAAATGGCAGTGAGAAAGATAGAACGTTATAAATATAACCGCACAGCCAGGGAAGATGGTTTGGAAACATTTCATTCTAATGAATGGTTTTAAAGGGTTTTCAAATAAAATGGAGAAAAAGCCGCTTGGAAACGTTTGTGAGACCAAAGGGAGGGGAAACAGTGCAGAATTCCATCGAGAAACCTTTTATTTCCTGCCTCAAAACGTTTCAAATGGTGTGTGTGTAAAAGGCCACTGTGTTCCCTCTTTTTCCAACTCTTATCAGCGCACAAACGCAAGAGGTGAGTCTGAAGGAAAATAGCTAGCCCAAGGTCACCTAGGGTTGCTTCTATCACCCAGAGGGATTTGAAACTTAGGAATTCTAGACCTTTGACACTGTAATCTCTATCTATCTATCTATCTATCTATCTATCTATCTATCTATCTATCTATCTATCTATCTATCTATCTATCTATCTATCTATCTATCTATCTATCTATCTATCTATCTATCTATCTATCTATCTCATCTGTCTGTCTGTCTGTCTGTCTGCCTGCCTGTCTGTCTCTTTGCTTGCTTGCTTGCTTGCTTGCTTACTTATTTATACCCCACCTACATACTAGATCTCTAAGCAGCACACTAAAACATCCCCATTAAAAAACTACAGCATAACATTAAAACATTCCCATGAAAACATCACAAAATACAAAAGTTAAAATCCCAGCCCTACCCCCCATTCCTCAACCAGCAGCATCATAGAAGGGGCATCCAGGCTGACTAACCAAATGCCCGAGTGAAGAAGAAAGTCTTCCCCAGGTGCCTAAAAGTGTAAAGGGTAGGTGACTGGAGGATCTCTGAGGGGAGATTGTTTCCAAGGCTGGGGGGCAATCACAGAGAAAGCCTTCCCCCCCACACACCCTCCTCTCCATCAGTAGGGGTGGGTACCACCAGGAGATCCCCCCCCTCGTGACCCCAGTGCCCAGGCAGGTACATACATGTGTAGGCACTCCTTTAGGTATGCAAGGCCCAAGCCATTTATTAATATTATTATCATTTATTAGATTTAGTAGACAGCCCTACCCACCGAGGGCTTAGGGCAGTGTACAATAAAACCAACAACAAACAGTGATAAAAACATAATATAAACAATATAAACCAAAAGAGTGCATTAAAATCTATTAAAATCAGTAGGAACATCGCAACTCGCATCAACCCATTTTTGAGGTGGCGTCTGGACCCCAACTCCCTACTCCATGCCCCCTGGCAGGGGATCGGCCGATCGCTGCAGATGGTATGACCAGATGGTACATGGAGCATCAGGAGGGGGCGGACAGTCCGTGGCTAGCCTCTCCAAAGGCCTGGTGGAACAGCTCAGTTTCACAGGCCCTGCGGAACTCACCAAGGTCTCGCAGGACCCTAACTGCTAAAGGGAGAGCATTCCACCAGGCAGGGGCCAGGGCTGAAAAAGGTCATCCGTCAGGGCGACCAAGGCTGTTTCCATGGCATGACCATGGCACAGAAGTAGCTATGCAATGCCACATGGCACTGCTTTGCAAAGCTACTTCTCAATGTGTCCCCACTTTTTGAGTTTTTTTATAGTTCTTTGCTGCCCAAAGCAGTAAAGCAATTCAGATCATCAGGTAAATTTACAGAGATTTGAAGCATTATTACACACTATTATTACATACTTTTTTGAAGCCATAGAGTAAATGTTTATTTATTAAACACTATAATTTATTAAACACTATAAACACTCAGGCTACCAGATTGGCCTGAGCTCATCAGAAATTGGAAGCTAGACTATATCTACTGTGTGGATGAGAAACTGGGAGCTGGACTGGCTACTATGGTTCCTATGTAAATGGGAGGCTACCAAGGAAAACCAGCTATGCAGAGGAAGGCAATAGCAAACTTCCTTTGCTCATCTCTTGCCTTTAAATCTCCAAGAGAGGTTGCTGTGTGTCAGCTGCAATGTGGTAGCAGAATCAACGTTTTTTCTTCCCCACACTCCAAAACAGAACATATTTATTACATGACAGCATTCCCTCTGCAGAAATTGTTTTTGTAGATAAATGCACCAAAGATGGAACTGTTTTGCTGAGGGGTCTTACTAATCTGGACCCTAAATGACTGGTGGGAAGCCTTAGGCGGCCAGCAGGGGCCTTATAAAGCTTCTTTTCACTGGCGGCTGACTTATTCCCCTGCACATTGCATCTTCTCCTGATAGGCAACAGCCACAAGAAAGGAGAAAAACAATCTGCCAATCTGATGCTAGGTTTGGGAGAGGGAGGCAGAAGATATATATGTCTGGACTGGTCTCTGCTTCTTAACCACTAGGTGCTCATGTACTCCTCATCCCCCCCTTCTGACTCATCTGGAGACTCTCCGTGCAGCCACTAAAAAGAATGTTGCATGTCAATGTCTGCCTGATCTTCTTGTCTTAGGATTAAAGAAGAGGAATCTTGACAAGCTGATGAGCTGACAAACAGGCCTGGGAAGTAAATGAGGAGCGGGGAGAGCAACAACATCCCAACATGAACAGCGCACGTTATCCTCAGTCATTGCTGTATCCCTTTCATGTTATAAAAACAAAGGGGTTTTTCAGACCATCTCTTCATCCCATGCTGTTTGCAATCATTGGGAGGTTCCTGCAACATCTGGACAGTCTTCCCAGGACATGTTTCAAGATAACTGCCCATTTGAGAGAAACAATCAGGCAGTCTTTCTGGGACTTCTACTCTGAGGCAGCTGTTAATGATGATCATTACACCTGGCATCACCGTTCTTCCGGCTTGTCATCATATCTTGGTTGGCCCTTTACTCTCTACAACAGTAGTTCTCAACCTTCCTAATGCCGCAACCCTTTAATACAGTTCCTCATGTTGTGGTGACCCCCAACCCTAACATTTATCCATTTTACAGATGGAGAACACTGATGTAGAGAGTCTTAGGTGACCCCTATGAAAGGGTTGTTCGGCCCCCAAGGGGGTTGCAACCCACAGGTTGAGAACCACTGCTCTACAACCACTTTTGGTGTCTTCCCTATGGCTCTGAAGGAATCTCAAAGTTCATAGGTCACCTGGAAGGCACCCCGTTATGGTTACCATGTTAGAGTCTCTCCAGCAATAGCCAGAGAAAGCTGCAAGGGATTGCAATCAAAGGCTGAATCCACACATTTCAGGTGTTACACTATCACTGCTCTATATAGCAATAATGTACAACTGGATTCTCTTGTGTGGACGAGTCAGTCTGGTCCCAAATGATTGCCACAGAGTGATACCAGCACAATAGCCAATAATGTGTGGATGTAGCCAAATATTCAGGAAAGGAGGAGCTTCTAAGCAGTTTTCCTCTCTCCCCCCCTCTAATTTGCTCTGCTTCCCCCCTCCTGACACCAAAAGAAAATCTGTGGTGTTCAGGAGAGAACTATGCAGCCTTAACTGTGCTAGTGATGAAAACCAGCCAGTACACAGCTGACTTACGATGACCGCACCGGGTTTTCAAGGCAAGAGATGTTTGCCGGTGGTTTGCCATTGCTTGCCTCTGTGTGAACTGGGGGTTTTCTGAGAGAACTGTGACAGGCCCAAGGTCACCCAGCAGACCTCATGTGGAGGACTGAGGAATCAAACCCATATTACATATATGAAAATCGGGTCTGAAGCCTCCTATGGATGAAACATTTTCATGTAGGAGGTTGTCCCAATAAAACTATTTTATTTCTGCATTGCTTCCTTATTACTCCCAGATTAAATATGGATGGAAGTAGTTCTATGTTCCCAGCTGTTGAAATGGACCATTTAACATTATAGTGGAAGTTGGCTTTCTCCCTTGGTTGACTCAGGTTTTAGGAACTGATGACTCAAGGTCGAATCAGAGTAACTTTGCTGCTCCTATTCTCCAGCTGCTAATTGAAAAACGAGTGCAGCTGGAGACTGACCTCCCCCCCCCCCGCCCCGGTATGGGGTTTCCTCCAATCATTTAGTGGTCCATTGCCATTCAATATCCCTATTCATTAGCATCAAGGAATGTAGACTGGAGATTGTGCTGACCAAATTTGTGGCTGGTACAAAACTTAAGAGGGATCTTAGATTCTTTGGGAGATAACGGCCAGATTAAAACCTCAGTATAAATACCTTTTCATAAATGAGAAAACTGGGTCGATATAAATAAATCAAGATTCACGTAAGAGGGTTGCGTGAGACTGAGTTACAAACCACAGGCACAGATGCAGGCTGGGGGGAAGGGTCAAAGAGAAAAAGGATAGCAGAGAAGAATGTGAGGTTCCAGTGGATAATATGTTGGTCATGAATCAGCCGTATGATGCCACACTAACACATCATTAGGGCATGTTTTCAGCATTATAGAAACTGGAAGAGAAGGGAATTCAAGTAACCCATTTATTTTTTTTTAAATAAGGGCACTGAAGAAAGGTGAATGCACTTACAGTCCTTCATGTTCTAAAAAAGAAGAAGAGGGACATAGCAAAGGGAGGGAAAACCAGTGTTAAAACAAATGCTGCAAAACACAATTGCTTCAAAATCACACATTCAAGTGCAGGAAATTAAATTGCAGAGTTTGCATCCCAACACTGCAATTTTGCTGACAAACAAGCTGCCATCCTTTGCAACTTTTTTTTTCAGAGGAAGTTCCACTATATTCAGGAAGACAGCTTGAGGGACCAGAGGGGACCTGTGGATTTCACGATGGCGAATACAACTTGGGGGCAGGAGGGTTGGCTGCATGTTTCTGATCCTTCTGGTAGTGGCGGCACCTGCCCCAGGAGTTGTTTGGGCTTCCATTTTTGGCTGGCAGTTCTCAAAAGCAGAATTGGAGGCTAAAATGTTTGGAACGGCCGCTTCGAAACGTAACTGCAGAACAACCCTAGAGTACCTGCAGAGAAGAAGAAAAAAGGGAGACAGTTGTTCTGTATCACAAAAAAATCTCACCACCAACAGGAATCATGCATTTTCAGCAGTAGTATGCAGAATCAATGCAGCTCAAGCAGGGAAACCCTCCAAACAACAGAGGGAACGGAGGTATGCAAAATAATTTCACAGAAAACATTTCCAAGACACAAGGTTTGACCACTGCAAGGACGAAGGTAAGGGGGAGGGGTTCTCGGGTTCAACCCCCCCCCATTACATGTCTGAAGCTCCGCCCCCCCGTTTGTGGCGTTAAAATATTTTAAAGTGTTTTTTGGTTTTTGGCCTGCAAGGGGCGCAATGTTTAGGCTAGCAGCACCAAAATTTCAGGGATGTTTTGGGAGACTCTCCTGATGATACGACCCAGGTTTGGTGAGATTTCGTTTAGGGGGTCCAAAGTTATGGACTCCCAAAAGAGGTGCCCCCATCCCCCATTGTTTCCAATGGGAGTTAGTAGATGGGGGCTACACCTTTGAGAGTCCATAACTTTGGACCCCCTGCACCAAACTTCACCAAACTTGGGTGGTATCATTAGGAAAGACTCCTAAAGATACCCTGATAGTTTGGTGCTGCTATCTTAACAATTGTACCCCTGACAGCAGGCACCCCCCAAGTTTCCCTGGATTCTCCTTTTAAATCCACCCCCTTTGGCATGGATTTAAAGGGAGAATCTGAGGTCCCCAGTTTAAACATTGAAAGTGATGCTGTTCCAGGGTGGGGGATAATCCACCCCAAAACAGCATCACTTTCAATGTTGTTTTAACTGGGGACCCCAGATTCTCGGTTTAAGGTGGATTTAAAAGGAGAATTTGGGCTCTTTAGTTTAAACACTATTGAAAGTGATGCTGTTTGGGGGTAGATTCCAGCATCACAGTGGCCGCCCATTGGGGGGGGGGGGGCTGTGTGCAAAACTCAGATTTTGCACCAGGCTCCATTTTCGCTAGCTACGCCTCTGCCCAGAGGAGAGAGGAGAAGGGGCTGCCGGCTGGGATCCCAGCTGGTGTTGGGGGGGGGGGAGAGCAGGGCATGAGAGTCTGCTGTCCCCAGCCTCGGAGAGCTGCTTTTATAAGTACTGAGGCCAGGGTGGGGCTTGGGAAGGTGTGACCAACCCCCCATAAAAAATCTATTCCTATGTCCCTGGACCACTGGGAAAATATGTGGCGTGCATGCAAAAAAGGCCAAATCACACTTATTACAGAGTGATTCCCCTATTGAACTACACGAACTTACTCAGAAGTAAGCATACAACAAATCTGAGAAGGACAATCCATCACAGCTGCACTGTATTCTAGATCTCTTTTTAATTTAAAGTTTTCAGCTATCCTTGCTTGTTGGTGCCCTTGAGGATGAAATAAAACTTGCAATAAAACCTCTGGTTTTCAGGCTGAGGTTGCTTTGAATGCCATAAACTAACTAAGGCCATTATTCATTTTTAGTTCTTCTTAAAGATTTAAGACTTCCTTTGTATTTTTCTTGTTGTCGCCGTCTTAATTTATAGCCATGCCCATTCCTCTTGCCCCACCCCATTTTCTCTTTTGCTCCTTTAATAATTTGCAAGCAAGTAGTGGCTGATAGACTTCAAAGCTAAGGGCAGTCTTTTGATGTTGGTTGCGAGGACACTTGGTTTCTCCATTCTTTAAGCATCAGAGAGTGTCAATAGTAAGATCTCTGGACATAGTGGCCAAATTTTTGCTCACTATTACGAAAAAATTTCCTGGGTTCCTCTTTCTCTCTGAAGTATGCACTTTATGAAACAGGATTACCTGTTTTATTTTGTTAAATTGTTTTTGGATTACCTAGTTCTGCTACGTATTAATGCCTAATAAAGGTCTTTGAACTTGAACTTGAAGTAAGCTCTCTTCAGTAGGTTTAGCGGGTAAGAAATGTTCTAGAGGGCCGGGGTTAAGGGAGTTGCTGCCATTATTGTTAGTAGACCATTGGTGATAATCAGAACATGTTCCCTTACAGCAATTAATCTGAGCAGATGGTATTAAGGCTGCCAACTTTTAAAATCAGAAGTCCTGGTCAGGGTCTGAGGACGGAGTAGAGTTGCCAGCATTCACGTGAGTCTGGAAATCTCTGGGAATTACAACTACATAGATCAGTTCCCCAGGAAAAAATGGCTGCTTTGCAGGTAGGGGTGCCGGCTGTAGGCTAGGAAGTACCTGGAGATTTTGGAGGGTGGGACCCGAAGAAAACGAGGAGACGACTTCAGTGGGGTATAATGCTTGATCCTCCTTGATCTGAGATCGCAAATGCCTTAGCAGACCAGGTGCTCAGGAGCAGCAGCAGCAGAAGGCCATTGCTTTCACAGTCTGCATGTGAGCTCCCAAAGGCACCTGGTGGGCCACTGCGAGTAGCAGAGTGCTGGACTAGATGGACTCAAATTTTGTCCTGTTTTATGTGCCAATAACGGCTTGTGTTGTTGAGACTAGATGGACTCTGGTCTGATCCAGCTGGCTCTTTCTTATGTTCTAGAGTCCACATTCCAAAGTGGCCATTATCTCTTTTTGTTCCAAATGTGGTTGCCAAGCTCTATGTGGCATTCTTAGAATTATATCTGATTCCCAGACTATAGAGATCAGTTCCCCTGGAGAAAATAGCAGTTTTGGAAAGGGTGGGGTCTCTGGCATCTCCCTCCCCTAGGCCTTCTCTTCCCAGGTACCAGTATGTTCTCAGCTGCCCATTCGCAGTTGGTAGTTCCACTTGAAGGACCACTTGACAAGCTGCTGCTAGAGATGTCCCCTTATATTTACCAGTGTCGGGGAACTGGTAATGTGAGGACATGCTGCCCTAACATCACGTGACTTTAGCAAGATCTACAAGGCTGAGAGGCTGCTGCTGTACAAGATCTTTTAGTAACTCTTCTATTTAAAGTTGTTTTAAGCCATTCCTAATGTTGGTGCTCTTTAAATGTGGACCCAGAAACATTACCCCGTTCCTTGAAATGTCTCCTTTCCCTAGCAATGACTTCCCCCCCTCATTTCATGACAAGACTGATCCTTTATTGTGTTGTCATTATAAGTGGAATAATCTGGTTTTATGAACAAAATGACAACTTCTGCAGAGTTTTGGTATATTCGGTCTGCACAAGGAAATAGCCATGCTTTGTATTGCTTTGGCCTGATCATGAGTTTCTTGGGAAGAGTTTGTTATTTGTCCTTGATGAAAATATTCCTAGAAGAACAACACGCAAACAACAACCCAACGCCGGCTCTCTCTCATTAGCTTTTTACAGCAGAGGCTGGAAAGCATCCAGGCTTGTCAGTATAATTCCAGATGACCCCATTTCAGCATCTCTTAGTTTGCAATCATGTTTATGATTAGCCGGAGTTGCATTTGCTTCCACTTTCCCCTTTTGTTTTTATTGCCCTTGGCTATCCAGGATTTTTGCCCTTCTCCCATCAGTGTCCCCATTTCTCAGTGTCAGTGTCCTGGTCCCTCTGTGTTAAAAGGCACAGGAGAGGATAGTGCAAAGTCACTGACTGGCTTCTGAAGATATTTCTGTCCATTAATCATCCATATTGGGAGGTTTGCCTTGCAAATCCAATTCAGCAAGAGCCCTATTCTTTCTGGGTTTTCACAAGCATTTAGTGAGATCCAATGAGGTAAAGTGGGCGGAGTATTAGGAGAGGGGTTTATTGTCAAGTCACAGCTGGCTTGTGGTGACCCTGTAGGGTTTTCGAGTCAAGACATGTTCGAAGGCGATTTTCCAATGCCTGCCTCTGCATCATGACCCTGGGTTTCCTTGGTGGTCTCCCATTCAACTACTGGGTTTCCTTGGTGGCCTCCCATTCAAAAACTATTCACAATCTAAATAAATATATTATTTAAGAATTCATGAGAACAGAAGATTCACACACTACATCAGCCATTCTCAACCAGGGTACTGTGGTACCCTGGGGTGCCGTGAGCATGTCCCAGGGGTACCGTGGCAACACTACCGCTCCCCCCTAATTTTTGTGGTGTCTCCCACCGGCACCAGCAAGGACATGGAGCTGGCCCATGGGGCAGGGCCTGCCACAAGGTCAGCAGCCACCACCCCCCCCCCAGTGCTTCCCTTCACCCTGGGAGGGGAAGGTGGGAGGTTTGGCAAGCAGGGGCAATGGGAGGGGAAGGTGGAGGTCAAGGCAGGGGTACCGTGAGATATGAAGAGTGAGGCCAAGGGTACCCTGACCTCGAAAAGGTTGGGAAACACTGCTCTACATAAACAATACGCTAACAAAAGGAGTGAAATCTAGTATCAGATTCCTTCATCAGATACAAGTTGGAATAGATATCTCTGAGCTTATACCCCAGTCAGAAAGTGGGAGGGGTGCTGTAAAAAAAGGAACTCAGGATATGGACGTACAAAGCATACGCTAAACACTCTTGATTAGAGCAGAGAGGAAATTCTCTGCCTCTCCCAGTTCCCACCATGGAATCTGTGACTGAGATGGTTGTAAATTGATCTAAAATTAAAACGGTTGGGCTTTGTGGTTTTCATTTCCTCTAGATTTTGTAATGTTAACTATTTGCGATATGTAGATGACACCACATTACTGACAGAATATAGTGGAGACCTGAAATAACTACTCATGAAGATAAAAGCAGAAAGTCCCAAAGCAAGACTGCAGGTGAACATCAAGGATGTTCAGACTCCAGGGGCATTATACAACTTTAAGTCTGACAGTGAAGAAATCGAAATTGTTCAAGATTTTTTCATTCCTTGGATCAATCATCGACCGAAAAGGAGACTGCAGCCAAGAAATCAGAAGGAGTTGAGACTTGGAAGGGCAGCCATGAAGGAGCTAGAAAAGATTCTTAAGTGCAAGGATGTGTTGCTGGCAACCAAGACTGAGTTAATTCATGCCATATTATTCCCCATCACTATGCATGGGTGTGAAAGTTGGAGAGTCAAGAAAGCTGACAGGAGGAAAGTAGACTCCTCTGAAATGTGGTGTTGGAAGAGCGTTTTACAGATACTATGGAGAGCCAAAAAGACAAATAAGCAGGTTGTCCATCAAATCAAACCCAAACTCTCAGTAAAAGTTAAAATGATTGAACTGAGGTTATCATACTTTGGTCACATTATGAGAAGACAAGAGCCCCTGAAAAGACAATAATGCTTGGAAAGTCAAAGTCTGCAGGAAAAGAGGAAAACCCAACATGAGTTGGATTGGTTTGATCAAGGAAGTCCCGCCCCTCAGTGTGCAAGATCTGAGCAGTGCTGTTAATGGCAGGACATTTTGGAGGTCGTAGGGTCTCCATAAGTTGGAAACGACTTGACGGCATTTACCACACACCAGATTTTGTGCTTCCATTTTGCCAGATATCTCTGTGTTCCAGGGCTCGGGTATCCATGACAGTGTGCAGTTATAAAATGGAAACAATATTGTGCGAATAGCTCCAAAACAATAGCTGATTTCCAGATAAGGTATAATTTTGGCGAGCAAAAAAACCCCTGAACATGAATTTGTGATGGAAACCAAGTTCAAAACATTCTCAGAACATCTGTGGCTAAGCTGTGAGCTCATAATATTCCTGTGAGCTGGCTGTACTACATCTATCTCCTCTACATAGAGAAGCAGGAATGCAATAATGCAGATATCAGTGGAAGGGACACAAAGTCACCAGCCAACTTTTCCTGTTGCCAAAGACATATTTGTTATTCATCCGCTATGTAATGTTGCACTAGGGTAAGAGAATGCTTTGAACAGTATTTAACTCTGGAATTCTTAGGAGAAGTGTTTTCCTTGAATTCACCTGGCCTTATAAATCTGTTGTCCCCAAAGTCTGATAACTAAGGCTAACACTTTTCAGAATTAAAAGTTTGCCAGAAGAATGGATCAGAATCAACAGCCTTAGAGAAGCTCACCCCTGAGTTTCTAAAGGAGTCTTGGTTCCTGCCATACTGCCTTTCAGGACAAGTAATCTCACTGTACTTCTGGTACCAGGAGTGAATGAATTGCTCACCTCTCAGCAGAGATTGGTTAGGATGAAACAAGGCTGGAGCAGGTAATCATACAGAGAGGCAGCAGGCAATCTCCTCTAGATGTGGGTACTTCTGGCTCACAGGAGTCTTCAAGTATTCCTTTGCAACACTTCCCTATTTTCTTATAGCACACAATTGTGTTTACCCCTTGGGGATTGTGTGGCTCTATGATATGGCTAGAATTTTATTCACTGATTTTATTATTGTAATTGTTTTCATTGTAAGCTGCCCTGAGCCCGTCTGGGAAAGGGCAACCTATCAAACAAACACATTTTAGAACTGAGCCTTTAAAGCAGGGGTGTTCAACTCGGGGCTTCCAGATGTTCATGAACTACGATTGGCAATGCTGGCAGGGGTTGATGGGAATTGTAGTCAATGAACATCTGGAGGGCCAGAGTTGGACATCCCTTCTTTAAGGACTTCTTCTTGGCACGGACAGGCTTACATTCTGATAGCTATTTTTAAATTATTATTGTAGCTATCAAAGGGCTAGATTCCTTTTTTTTTTTTTTGCATGTATAGACTTAAGGTCAAGGGCCCTTCCCTCTCCCCACCGTTGGTGCAGCAGTAAATATTTTCCGTTCTCATATAATCCTAGCCCTGCATATCTGGGGGATGAGATCATTGCCATCCATGGGGGAGTTCTGGCAGCTTCACTGCAGTCCCTTTGGAGTGGATACTTTCACTAGGCCTGGCAAGGCTTTAGGACCGCAGACACCGCAGAAGAGATGCAAGAAGGCTGGCCCAGCGGCTGGTGCTGCTGCCCTACAGGTGACATCCTCAAGAGTCCTTCAAAGCAAAGTGCAGCATCTCATAATCTGATTTCCTTACAGGTTAGCATCAGCCTCTTTCTCTCTCAAATATGCACAGCTATCTCTTTCGAGCTCTCCACTTCCATAAGCTGGAGGAAGTTAAAGCTTTTTACAAGATGACTTTTCTGGCACTGGAGACTTGAGAATTTTTAGAAATATTTATTTGCTTGCAAATATATCAGCAAGGTGGAAGCAAACAGACACCTGGACCTGGATATGCTAATTTTGTAACCTCAGTTATTCCCAAACCAACAGCACTCTCACATAGCAACCAAAAGCTGCTTTGGGACACGTAGCTTTAAACACTCAATGGGGTTTTCTTTTCTGGCCACATTTAGGCCATTTCCCCACTCACCTTTTGTTGTGCGCTACTCGCTCCAAGTAACGTGGGTTCCAGCGGCACTCCCCACTACTGGAGCAGCGACAATCCAGCTGCCCCAATTCTGCTGCCCTCGCGAGCCCTCAGTTCGTGTCATTTCTGTTCCTGTTTGGAACAGCGCCTTTTGGGAAACCCTGCGCGACTACCTGCAGTGGGGAGCGTGACCGCACACTCAAAAACACCCGAAGCGTACAAAACTGTTTTGCCTCTGCTTTTTTTTTAAAGTGAGGAAACGGCCTTAGATTGCCAGTTAGTTTCCTCTTTCCCTATTTGGGAAAGTGAGCTGTGGGCAATACAAAAAAAAAAAAAAGAAGAAAAGACAATTCTGCACTTGAAAAAAAATAAAAAAGGTAATTTTGCACACACAATTCATAACATTTAATTAATTAATTCAGCTGTGGTCCTGCTGCCCCTTTTAGCCCCTGCTTATCTACACACAAGAGCCAGGGGGCATGCTGTTTTATCATGCATATCTGATCCCATTAATCAATACTGTACTATAATTAATTTTTTCCTGTCGGTGGATTTCCAACAAATCGAAAAAGTATCTTGTGATCTAATTTCCTTACTCATTAGCCACAACCTTTCTATCAAAATGTTTAAACAAATAAATAAATAGATCAGTCCCCGTTGCCTCCTTAGGTTTATTGGTATATTTAAGTTCTCAGTTTCTGGAGGTAGTTTCAATTTTCATTTTTTTAGTAAACTTTTCATCAACAAATAACAACAACAACAACAACAGCAGCAGCAGCAGCAGTAGCAGCAGACAGGTGCAGTCAAAGAAGTGGGGTGGCCTGCATCACAATTAAACAGTAGCAACAGCACCTTAAAGATTGGCACAAGTTATTCCAGCGTAATCTTTTGTAAAACAGAGCTCGCTGCTTCTGATGTAGCATCTGATAGAGTGTGTTCTGACCCCCTAAAGCTGATGTTGGAATAAATTGTGTGAATCTTTAGATTCCTGTTTAATTCTTCTCGTAAACTTACAGAGCTATCCTTCAAATGAACATGTGAATATCAGTCTCTCCCTATGCCATTCACCAGCTTTTATTGCCTGCTCAAGGTTACTGGATTTCATTGCTTCAGAAGATACAACAGACAGACTTTTCTGTTCTCCTTTCCTCCATAGTCTGTGGCATCCACACCCCCAAGTGTCCTTTCCCTCCTGTCAGTAGCACTCAGCCCAAATCCAACTTCCTCTGTGGCTTCTCTTTTATCAGATTCTAGTACTGTGCCTATTGTTCAGTGGCTTTAAATTCAATATTTATGCACTATTTATTTATTTAGTTTACCAAATCTATACCCCAACTTTCTGCCCGAAAGCATGATTCCCTACTGACAGATATGCCCTACTGACAGATTCCCTACTGAAAGATCCACTGTTAAATTATAGCTGAGGCTCCCATAAAGGCAAGATGTCATAAGGCTGGGGGAATAAACTCATATAAACACATTTCTCGTTTATCACAAGATGGCTGACCACTAGCTAGTTTCATGAGAGCAGGCAAAGCCTCACACACCTGCTTATTTTTCAGCAGGACTGGGTCCAAGAACTCTTCCAAACATCAGACCTGTTCCTTCAAGAGAAATGCAGCCCCATTCAGAACAGGTGACGTGACACTTTTATTCCCAAATCTGCTCACCAGAAGGACTTCTGTCTTGGCAGGGTTAAGTGTCAGTTTATTAGCCCACATCCATTCAAAATTGCCTCCAGGCACCAATTCAGGGTTTCCTCCCTGAGTCAGCTGGAAGCACAAGCTAGAGCTCATGGTCATCCGCATATTGGTAACAGTCAATTCTTAATCTTTGATGGCCTCATGCAGCATTTCATGTAGATGCTAGAGATCTAAGGGGACAAGATGGAACCTTGTGGGATCCCACAAGTCAGCAACCCCAACACCCCCTTCTGAAACCTATGTTCCAGATCACATTACTGCAGGACAGTGCATCCCAATCCCAACCCCAGATAGGCAGTCCAGAATGGTATCATGATCAATGATATTAATCTATATATATAAAAATCTAACAGTGTGTTTGTCTCTGAGGGGCTACCTCATAAACTGCTGGACGAACTCCTCCCAAACTTCCCAGGCACGTCACTCTGCCAAGCGAGAGTGTTTAGCAACATTTACATGACTCCGGCACCCGTCCTGAGCCATCAAATCCGCTTCTTCGCAGCTTCCCATCCCCACGCTTCCCAGTGTCTCTCCCAGATGCTGCGCCCATTTAGAAATCTCTGCGTTTCTTTCCACACACCCCTTCCTCCAGCCAACACGTTCTGTGCATGCCTCAAACTCCCCTCACATCCCTCGCTGAGCGAACTGTCCCGCCATTTCCAGCAGCCACGCAGTCCACTCCCCTCCACCAGCTGCATCGCTTCGCTTCCCTCCGAAGGACAAGCACGCCTCCTGCGCTGCTACGCATTTACAACCCTCTCCCTACCCCCCTTGCTTTCCCAGCCATCTTCTCTATCCTAACGCTGCCTCTCATAGTCCGGCTCAGCCAAACAGCTTGCCCTCGCCCCACTTGTGACAAACTTTTCCTACTCCACCCCCCCTTGCTTCCCCAGCTCTCTGCTCTTCCCTCACAGACATCACTTCACACAGCCATACAGCTCTCCTCCCATCCTTTTTCAAAAACTCCTCTCACTGCACTCCACACACTTCCACACACAACCACCTTCATCTCACACACTCCTCTCTGCCCTCCTCCCTCACAGACACACACACTTCACACAGCCATAGCCTCCTCCATCGCTTTTTTTTCAAAACTCTCTCCACTGCACTCACACACTTCCAACACAAACTTTTCACCTCTATCTCTTCACACACTCCTCTCTGCTCCTCCCTCACAGACACACACTTCTTCACACAGCCATAGCGCCTCCTCCATCCTTTTTTCAAAACTCTCTCACTGCACTCCACACACTTCAACACAACCACCTCATCTCACACACTCCTCTCTGCCCTCCCTCACAGACACACTTCACACAGCCCTACCCTCCTCCATCCTTTTTCAAAACTTCTCTCACTGCACTCCCCACACACTTCAACACAACCACCTCATCTCACACACACCTCTCTGCCTCCTCCTCACACCCACACTTCCCCACACAGCCTCAGCCTTTCATCCTTTTCAAAACTCTCTCTCACTGCACTCTCACACACTTCCAACACAACCACCCTTATCTCACACACTCGGCCTCACACACCTCTCTGCCCCTCCCTCACATCCTTTTAGCCTCCACCCTGTCCAAACTCACAGCCTTAGCTCAATTGCACTCCATCCCTTTCCAACACACAACCACCTCATCCCTCACACTCCTCTCTGCCCTCCCCCTCACTGACACACCCTTCACACAGCCATAGCCTCCTCCATCCTTACAACTCTCTCACTGCACACACCCTTCTGTCTATCTCACACACTCCTCTGCCCTCCCAGACACTGACACACACTTCACACAGCCATATGCTCTCCTCCATCCTCAAAACTCCTCTCTCACTGCACTCACACACTTCCAACACAAATCCACCTCTATCTCCACACACACTCCTCTCTGCCTCTCCTCCCCTCACAGACACACTTCCACACAGCCATAGCCTCCACTCCATCCTTTTCAAACTCTCTCACTGCACTCTCACACACTTCAACACAAATTCCACCTCTTTTCATCTCACACACCTCCCTTCTCTGCCCTCCCTCACAGACACACTTCACACAGCCATAGCCTCCTCCATCCTTTTCGACAACTCCTCTCACTGCACTCCACACACTTCCAACACAACCACCTCATCTCACACACACTCCCTTCTCTGCCCACAGACACTTCACACAGCCATGGCCTCCTCCATCCTTTTTCAAACTCTCTCACTGCTCACACACTTCAACACAACCACCTCATCTCACACATCCTCTCTGCCCTCCTCACAGACACACTTCACAGCCATAGCCTCCACCATCCTTTTCAAAACTCTCCACTGCACTCCACCTTCAACACAACCACCTCATCTCCACACACTCCTCTCTGCCCTCCCTCCTGAACACACTTCACACAGCCATAGCCTCCACCATCCTTCTCACAACTCTCTCACTGCACTCCAACACAACCACCTCATCTCACACTCCTCTCTGCCCTCCCTCACAGACACACACTTCCCACACAGCCTTAGCCTCCCCTCCATCCTCTTTTCTTTCAAAAACTCTCTCACTGCACTCACACACTTCCAACACTACATCTCACCTTCATCTCACACACCTCCTCTCTGTCCTCCCTCACACCCACACTTCACACAGCCACAGCCTCCTCCCATCCCTCTCGCGACAAACTCTCTCACTGCACTTTCACACACACTTCACGGCACACAACCACCTCTATCTCCGCACACTCCTCCTCTCCCCTCCCTCACAGCCACACTCTTCACACAGCCATAGCCTCCTCCATCCTTTTTTCAAGACCACTCTCCTGCACTACCTCACTTTTGTTGCCTTTAATCGTTACAATCCACTGCCTCACCCAGGATTACCCACTCAACTCATCCACCTCACCCACACACGCCGGGCTCTCCCTCGCCTTAGCATTCAGCCATTCACACACGCACAACTCATCACCACACTCAGCCCCTCCTCCCTCGCACTCCTAACATCACATTTCCCACTTCCTCGCCCATCTTCACCACACCTCTCTGCCTTCAGTTACTTCTAACCACCCAGCACCAAACGCCCTAGCCCTCTCACACACACACCCCTCCACCGACACCACCATCCCCTCCCTGCCTCGGAACATAACTGGCCCGCACACGTTCACCCACTGCAGGCTTCCAGCCTTCAAACCTTCCCTTGGTGTGGGTGGGTGGAGGATCTGATGTTCTCACCAACCTCCCCTCCCCCCCACCCCAACAACAACCTTCTGTGTAAGCGTGCCCATGCACAAATAATCCAGCGACCAGCTCCTCTCACGGCTGTACCATAGGTAACCCAACGCACTACTCAAAGCGGGGTCCAGCAGCTAAATAAGTCCATACACTACAACTACACATCTCTAAAGGTACTCACCCTGCAGCATTGCTCACTATGGGATCTTTCTCATCGTCACCTCCTCTCCTGCAACACCCTGCAACCCAAAAAACACACCCATTAACAGAACAATTGCATCCCACAGACCATCCTTTCTGCCTCAGCCTTCTGCTCACGGGGAGTACAAACCACAGTTCCCCACACTCACCAAGATGCACTGGCTCCAAACACAATTCCAAAATACAACAAAGCTGATGCACTCAAGCGTGATATGAAATAGAATTTTTCTTTACTATTATGTATCCAGTTTTGATAGCCTTTATTTTACTTCATACTCGGTTTGTTGTAATTGAGGCCACAGTATTGACAGGCCCTTTCAAAGGTGAGGATGTCCTCATCCCTCGCATACCCATGATACCAACAGATATGCCATTCCAATTTAAGAGACTACAGTTCCCCATCCGGCTTAGCATTCGCCATATCACCCCATCCAACAAAGCACAGGGCCAAGCTCTATAATGGTGCCCGGTGTCCGATCTACACTCCGAATGCTTCTCTCATGGCCAACTATACGCTGTGCATGCTCCAGAGTATCATCCACCCCAGAACACCTCTACATCTACACCTGCAACAGCAGAAGGCAAGAAATGTTGTCTGCCCACAAGCACTGCAACCCTAAAACCTACAGGAGGAATGCACTACACTCTGTCTGCACACCCTTCTTCCCCTTACATGAGACTACTACAAATCAAGCGCAGCTATAACAATGTGGAACTGAAAGGGAAAAAAAAAGGATTCCGTTATTTGACCACCCCAAAAGGCTTATGCTCGCCCGGATCATTGAACCTGCATGCACATCTGTGTGGGTTGCGGACTGTTATGAGAAGGACAATTGCCACAGCAACGCGTGGCCGGGCCCCGCTAGTTAAAATATAATTATTTCTATGAAACAAAACACCTATTCTTCCATTGCTTCTTGTCTTGAAGATACATAGCATTTTAGCTTACATGAATCAAAGATGCAAAATAATGTTTACTGCTGCTTATTTATAACTTTATACTACAAAAAGTTTTCTCTTGCATTTTTAAATTGTAAAGTCTTTGATCATATCCCCAGAAGTAACAAATCTGCTTCAGTACTTAGCAGAGCTCAGATATGGCCCAGTGTGAGCCTACTCTTACTTACAATGTTAGCACGTGTGTTGTGGCACACTGAGTGAGTGGCTGAGCGCTGCTTGACCGCTTCATTCACAAGTGACATCACACTTGACAAATCCTGTCATACTGAACATATTTGAAAGGGAGCTGAGGTTGCTTTGCCTCCGTGGACAAATGTGGCAGTTACCAGATTCCACTTTTGTTGTATTTCCAAGATTAAAACATATTATTAACCTTTTCGATACTATAATTATATTATTATTTTTTCCATTTATTGTGGGGGTCCCTTTTTAGGGGCCCTGGTTCAGCTGCATTATTGCACCATAGTCCATTGTAAATCAGGCACTTGAAAAGCAAACTATGGGGTCCTCTTTACTTGAGGCCCCAAGCAGGTACTTCTTGTGCTTAATGGTCAATCCAGGGCTGCCCTCTGTCCATCTCCATTAAACAAAAATTCTATGGCTGCCCGCTATGCTTCATTCCTTTAGTGGTGCATGGGAGACTTTCTGAGACAGAAGAGTATGCCCTGGCATGACAGTGTTTTATGATGGTCTCCAAGGAGATATCCTCCGGTTGCTTGATGGATGCTTTCCATTTTCATACTGGAGATGTCAAGATGCAGCATCCTATAAGTACCAGGTGGAAAGGTTATACCAGTGATGGCGAACCTTTTCGAGACCAAGTGCCCAAACTGCAACCTCAAACCCGATTATTTATCGCAAAGTGCCAACACGGCAATTTAACCTGAATACTGAGGTTTTACTTTAGAAAAAATGGTTGGCTCGGAGGCGTGCGTTACTCAGGAGTAAGATTGGTGGTAGTCAGTGGCTTTCCCTTGAAGCAACCATGCAATTCTTCCAATGGGTGAATTACGACCCTAGGATGGTTTACTCAGAAGCAAGCCCCATTGCCAGCAACAGAGCTTACTCCCAGGTAAAGGATCATGCTTTAGTTCTTCGCATGAAAATCAGTGGGGTTTAACAGTGCTTAACAGGATTACCTGCACTCCAGTGCTTAACAGGATTACCTGCAATCCCCAAAACTAGGTCTTAGGTTTAATGCTAATAATCGAGCCCAGCGGCCCAGGCCAGCCTAGATGTGTGTGGGGGGCACTCTGTTTGTGCGTGCCTACAGAGAGGGCTCTGAGTGCCACCTCTGGCACCTGTGCCATAGGTTTGCCACCACTGGGTTATACTCATCATTGTTAGAAAGAACTTCCACACCTCATTTTTGGAGGTTTGCACAGCTGGCCTTGCAGAAACTGAAGTGCTCCAATATCACAGACAAGGCAGCTTAAGAAGAAGAAAAGAACCTGACGCCAATTAAAATTACTGTGGAATTTCTTTTACTGGTTCTTAAATAGGTCTTTAATTTTTTTAAGTGGCATATGCAAAACACATTATAGCACCACATTAAATGTCTTTTTTTTTAAATGCTCATTTGGGTCACATTCAGATGTCCCTGATTAATGGCCAAGAAGACCTTCTTGAAATACTATCTCACAATAAGCCCTAAAAATCTGGGCGAGAAAATACTTAATATTTATAGTACTATATTTATAGACTTTATAGAATATATTACTTACAGATGAGGGCTTGTGACAAAAGACATGTTGAACGGTGCAGAGGGTATTTAAAGTGAGCTCAAGCTAACAGACGCAGGCCACACACCACACCCCTCAATGACATTTGCATTCTGCAAACATAGAGGCACATTCCTGGATACCACTGGAAATACCACCACCCCCCCCCCCCCCCCCCAGGCTGCTTCAAATATTTGGAGGGCAACAGAGCACCCAAAGCCGATCGTTGCACACTTGTGTGGTGCGGCTTGCTTTTTGCAAGAGCTTTGCTGCTCTCTATGTGATAAATTATCTACGAAGTTATCTATATGATAAATATCCTGGATCTAAATTGTTTTGACATCTGAAGGAAAAATGCCTGGTTGTCATGAAAAGCCTGCTTGAAGAAAAGGGTCTCATTTTCATATTTGTTGAGTTATTAACGTGTTTTGAACAATGAACCAAATTTCAGCAAGAAGAAGGGAAACGTTAAAATGTTTTTTTTTCCCCCAACCGGCGAATTTAGACAGAATAGACAGCTGTCAAAATGTGTGCTTTGTGTCAGTTCATGAATTGGCTGTGCTGACCATTGGCACATAACTTTTACTTTTGTAATGGCAAAGTAGCTGGTTATAATTTTTCTGTGTTATCTCATCGGGAGCTCTTTTTATTATTATTAGTCATTTTAGTTGTTTGGTTAGTTAGCCACCATTTTGAGTGATGATTGACATTAGAGGAAGACATAGAATTAGGAGGAGCACGGGCACCTCTCCGATGTCCAGTTTACTGATGTTGTAATGTCTTAATTTTATGACTTTCCATGCGATCCTGTGCTTGATGCCTGCAAGATTTAAACTTTCCAGTGTAACATGGAAGTACTTGAAGATTTTAGGGTGCATTTTGAGTCTCTTGTTTTGAGGGAGAGATGTTCATTTCGACCTCAGCTGGGTCCTAAATATCAGCTCTAATTCTTACGTGATGTACCACCCAGGCCATCAGTTACTGCAGGGATCAAGATTTTTGGATTGCGGAACTACAAGACTCATTGCTCAAGGACTAAAAGGGGCTGTGGGGAGGGGGGTGGCAGCGCTGAAGCTAATGAATTCACTTCCAAAGAACAAATCTTGCTCCTATACACCGTTTCCATATCAATCTGTCACATACTTATTTCAGAATGTTTGTTCTGGTAATCCAAGAAGCTGCAAAATTCCCGTTGAGATTCCAGGGATCCCCCTGGAGATGCCTCTAGAGGCAGCTATTTGCACTTAAGACCATATGGCAGTTTTGCTTTTCTGCTTGTGAGTCGTCTCATGTAGGACAGCTATTGTAAAGTCTCACCACAGAATTGGACATGAAAATGAAGATTTTTGTCTATTCTGCAAGGGAGGGGATTTTCCTGGAAGTGTGTGTGTGTGGGGGGGGGGGGGGGGAAACGAATACGCTCAAATGTATGTTTACTCAGAAGTTAGTCCCAGGGAGTTAAATGATTTCTACTCCAAAGTTATGCAGGCATAGTGTTGTTTTCAGTACAAGCATTTGATTTAGCATCTTGAAAACTGATACACCTAAATCAGCAGATACTATGTCAATAAATACATGTTTCTGACAGAACAATTTATTTCAGTGACTTGTGTGGGTTACCAGGACAAGGTGTGTTCATAAACAGATCAATAAAATGGTTTCGAAATACACAAGAAGGGAGACATTTTAAAACATTCGAAATGTTAAAGAAATGCATGTGGTTGGTACAGAGGCAAAAGTCATTCCAGGATCAGGATTACAGTTACTAACCTCTAGGCGGGGCCTGGGAGTTTCCCAGAATTACAAGTGATGTCCAGACTACAAGTATCAGCTGCCCTGGAGACAATGGCTGCTTTGGAGGATGGACTTTATTGTGTTATACCTCACTGAGACTATAACTGAGGCGTGGGGGGAGGGGAGGGAATGGCGCCAGGGAAACACCGGCTAAGGCATGGGTCTGCAACCTGCAGCTCTCCAGATGTTCATGGACTACAATTCCCATCAGCCCTTGCTGGCAGGGGCTGATGGGAACTGTAGTCCATGAACATCTGGAGAGCCGCAGGTTGCAGACCCCTGGGCTAAGGTAAGTGGGGCTCAAAAGGGGGTGCGGGGGGGGGGGATACTCAAACAAAAAACCTCCCATGGATATGTTTTCTTTCAAAATGAATTAAGCACTTTTTAAAGACAATGTTTTATTCTGAGATCATATGAAGACATTTACATTAGACAATCTGCAACATATGATAATGATCATTCCTGTGTACAGTGTAGGCATGTGCAATATATTTTCAAGCTATACTGTAAAAATGTGATTAATTTTGTTTTTTGTCACAGTGTAATTCTGAACAGAGTTGCACCCTTCAAAAGCCATTGACTTCAGCGGGCTTAAAAGGGAATAATCCTGTTTAGGACTATACTTTCAGTAAGCTACAATGTGTGCTATATGCTTTTTAAGTTCAAGTTGATCTCCAAATGTGCATATTGCCCTATTGTGATTGAGACTGTACCTGTCCAAATAAAGCTTTATCTTTACTACATCGTTTGTTTTCTATTTTCAACTTCCCTACCTCTCAGGCAGCAAAAATGCAATGAGCAAGCACTGGATTCTGCAGGTTGCTGGGCCGTTTCTCCAGTGGTGAGTATATTTGTGGTCTGGCTTGTAGAAAACTGACAGTGTGTAATCCTATGCAGCTGGCTAAATCCATCAAATTAAATGGGTTTGGAGAGGTGCAACGCTGCTTAGGATCGCACTACAACATTCATATATGCTGGAATGCATGATGAAATGATAAATCAGTAAAGAAGAGGAAGGGCCAATTCTCTTCTGGATTACTTTTCTCTAGCACCCTTCCTACCACCAGACAGTTTGATTCACAAACCTGTTGCTTCAACTCCTGTGCTTTGAAAGAAGAGTAGAGTCATGACATTTTCTTAAAAGAAGTGTGTTCTCAGCAAATTTTACAAAAACAGGAGGGCATTTTAAATAAAAGGAATACAGTTGTAGCATAAGGGAACATGATTGTCATCAATTTCACTGTTTGTTGAATTTTCCTGCTCTTACTGCAATACATTCTACTTTTGTAATGCCATTCTTTTTTATACTTTTTGTACCCTATGTCTTGGTTTTATATTTTGCACTGTTTCTAATGTTTGTGCCGTGTTTTGTTGGATAGCTCATGCTGTTTAACTATATTGTTCTACCCGGTGAAATCCACCTTGAGTCTCTGTGACAAAGACAGCCTATAAATAAATGGCTGAATAACAGAGTGGCGATTCCCAGCACAGGATTAACAGAGAGGTTCTTAGAACTATTTTCTGGCACCATAACCACAACCCCTTCTGACCAGTGAAACCAGAATGTGTGCATTTGCTATGATTACATAAACTATGCCTGGTTATTACCAGCAACACCCTCTTTGCCATCCTTGTTTTATGCTTTAGGACTCCGACCATACCTGCCTTAGTCTTCTGGGACAGGGGAAAGCAAGCTGAAGTGCTAGCTGGCTCCAATTCCCTGACCATGGCTGTTTAGTATGTAGCTGGATTCCTGTGTCTTAGTGCAAGGAAGAGCATCCATAACTGCAAAGGAAGTTTGACCCAGTTTTCCTTCCCGAATTGAGCAAGGACCTGCTTCAGTGCTTGCCACTGCACCTGCTAACCATCTTAGTGAAACCTTCAACTCCCCACCTATCAGAGCTGTTAGCTAGTGCTTGTACTTTTGATTAGATCTTGAGTTTGTATATAATCAATTTCATGCTTCTGCATTGTATGGTTGCTTGATCCTGTTTTTTCCCCCTTGTCCCCATGCACAATTTACATGAAATGGCTTCTTGGTGAAGAGCCACTCATTGCACCCGAAGAAGTCGGCTCTAGGCCATGAAATACTGGAACGAAAAGGTCTTCATTTGTCCTTCCTTCCCTGATTCAGAGGGCCCAGGCTAGCTCTGCACAGGGTCAGCCCTGGGACCAGGGGAGCCAACCAGGGAAGTTACCCTAGATCTGACTTTGAGATGTTCCAAGGCTCCTGTTCACTGTTTTACTGCAACAGACCGAGTGGGAAAGGAAGCCCCCGCGGCCCCCCCTTTTCTTTTTGTTCCTGGCAGGGCTCCGAGGCTTTTGACAGGTGCCCACCAGACACAGGAAGTCAACAGGTGCCCCTTTTCCATGCCTGGAGAGGCGCCCTCCAGCCAAACAGGTCTCCTGAGCGGTCCAGGGTGACGTCAGGTGAGCGGGCAGGTGGGAGCGAGGAGAGGGTAGGGCGCGCGCTCGGGGGCGGCGCGAGGCGCAGGCGGAGGGAGGGCGTGGCCACGAGTGCTGTGGGGGCCCGGCCGGCGCCCTTTGGGGGTCCTTCCCGGCAGCCGAGGGGAGGGGCGGGGTTTGGCCGCGGCCCGTCCAATGGCAAGTAGCGCAGGGCTGGAAGCGCCACGTGCAATGGAAAGTGCTCTCTCGGTGTGCCTCCCGCGGGAGAGGCGGCTGCGGCGGCGGCGGAGGAGGAGGAGGACGGGTGGGAGGTCCCGGCAGCCCCCTTCTCTTCGCGCAAGCCGGCCTGGTTGTCACTCACTGGCGGCTTTGCAGCGGGAAGCGCCTCCTCCCTCCCGTCCCCTCGGGCGGCCGCCGGCCGTTTGCTTTGCATGGAGGGGGCTTGGCCGAGGGGCCAGCGGGAGGCCCGGCTGCTGCTGCTGCTGCACTCTCGGCTGCGCCGCTGACAGGCAGAGACGGCCGCCGCCGCCACTCTCCTTGCAACTCGCCGGGCCGTCTCCCCCAATGGATTATTCCCCTTTCTATGTGATGCTGTCTTGCTTGGTGCCTCTCCACTGCTGGCTCGCCGCGGGCCGGGGAGCCAGAGCCCAAGGTAGGCGGGGAAGGGAGGCGGGTGGGCAGGCAGGCAGCGGAGGCGCCCGGGGCCAGCTGTTTGTGAGCCCCGCTCCCTTAGCTGCACAGCAGATGCTGCCCTTAGGCGCTCCTTAGGGCTTCTCGGGCGCATCTGGCTGGCAGCGGGATGCTGGGCGAGGTGGCCGGCAGGGTGCGCCGGTGCCAGGACCAGCCAGGCGCTCGGGCCGGCTGAAGTTCTGAGTTTTCGCGTCGCTCTTGCACTTCAAGCGCTCCTGCGGAAGCGAGTCTCTGCCGGAGGCTTAAAGTTCGTGGGAATCGCAGTGACAACATGTGAGCGATTTACTTGTTTTGCAGTGGAGAGTTTTGCAGCTGGGCCTGTGATACAGAAGCCCGAATCAATGTTCTGACTAGGACTCATATCCTTAAAAGAGGTTTCAGATGCTAGGCATGCTGCCTTACACCCTGCCCTAGTTATGCCAGAAAGATGCAAAGGCGGAAATGTTGATACCCTACCTCCCCCCCCCCCACACTGAGGCCCCCAAAGTGGTTTACTTGCTTCATTTTATCCCTGCAGCAACAACCTCCTAAGGTGGGTTCCATGCAAGTTGCCATGGGAGAGTCGGGGATTCGAACCTGTATCTCCCTGATCCTAGTCCAGCATTCTACTGTACTGTTCTTTCAGTGCTGATGTGCAGGTCTTTGAGGGTGCAAGCAAACAGCCCTGCAAGTGCTGAATGCGAAATGAGCATTTCTAAGACTATCACATCTTAACATGCCTCAGGGTTTGCTATCCCATCATTTATGGATTCATTTAAATGGGAATTAGCACCATAGCATTTTTCTTATCCTCAGCAGTATTTTTGTTGGGAGTTGTGTTGTAAAGCTGCCTCATTGAAGCTAAGCAAGGCTAGGTCTGGCTTGTGTGTCAGTGGGAGACTTTCTAGGACTTGCCTTGAGTGCCTTTGTGGAGCAAAAGTGGGATATAAATGCAATGGAATAAATTTACTTTCCACACACAAAATTTTTCTTGAGGTGGAGCATGGAAGTGAAGAATCCGGTTCAGAGCTTGCAATTTGGCATTAGGTTTTGACTCCCTGTGTCTGCATTGTCAGATCTGAGAGACTCATTGGACCTCTGTTTCTATGGATGTCTCCTTGGAAATCAGTCCCAAAGATTTATTCCTGAGGATGTATGCTCAGGTCCGTGTGTGTGTGTGTGTAAAGTGCACAGTCACTCAATAGGGTTTTCAAGGCAAGAGATGTTCAGAGGTGGTTTGCCAAATGCCTTCCTCTGCATTGTGACCCTGGAGTTTCTTGATGGTCTCCCATCCTTAGCTTCTGAGATCTGATGTGATCAGGCTAGCCCAGGTCATCCAGTTCAGAGACGGGTTCACTTACATTGAATATTTGATCTCATGTTTTATCACTCTCTGATTAAGGCATGCTGTTTTGCCAAAGCTGACTTAATTTCTTCTGTTTTATTAAAGCATAGAAGTAGTTTTTAATTTACTTTTTAAAATGCTATTCCCTAGGTTTGTTTTGACATTTGTTGTAGTAGTTATTCTGCCTGTACTAGGAAATTGAACAGTGGAGCCAATACACGAGAGACCTTATTTTGAGCCCTTTCCACAGTGGCTATGATGCTGACGTAGGGTTTTTTAAAATAATAAAAAAGAATTTCAGAGGAATTCTTTATTTTAGGGAAACGATGTTGCATGGGTGCTGCACAATGAATAGTTTGCATGCTTGGTGTTAGCTGGGCATGTAAGAGGCATAAGTGTGTGTCAGTGTGGATTTTTTCTGCTGTGTTGAACATACCCAGTCAACACTCCATAAGCCATAGCTTATGAGGAGGAAGTAATAAAGACCTTGCAGGTGGAAGGAATGGCTTCCCATTTTTCCTGTAGACCCCAAACAGGGAAAAAAAATTCTGTTATCAATAGCCCACCTCTATTGTTTAAGGAAAGAAAGGTTAAATTAAGAATGGTGTTAAAAGAAAGTACCGTCAAGTCTCAGCTGACATATTATGATTCTGTAAGGTTTTTCAAGGCAAGAGAGGAAGTGGAGTGTAGGGAACATTACTGAAGGGTTGTTTGGAGACTACAGTGTGTTATGACATCGTGTGTAAGAAAGGCCTATGACCGTGTCAAAAATATTGCACCCCGTGGCCGGAGGCCCCCTAGATTTTGAGGCCCCAGGCTTCAGCCTACCAAGTCTATAGCAAATCTGGCACTGCCTGGGCCATCCATATCCAAACAGTTAAGAATACCAAGAGAAATTATAGGCAAATGGTGAATTTAAATCAGAACTATCCAGCCTCAAATATTGACCACATGGACATCGATGTGTAGGGGTGTCTGTATGTTGGGATTCTGCAGCAGCACAGAAAAAAACAGTTTGTTTTTTTGTACAGAGTTCAGTTCCCTGTGATTTTCAGCTTTAATTTAAAAAGTAATTTACGTTGTTATAGGAGAAAATGTGGGTTTTCCAAGCCCTTAAGGATGCAAAGTATGTGGACAACATTTGATAGGTTGCTGAATCTGATATTCAGCGGACTGAGGTAGGAGGAGGGACTTCACCTCCACAGGTCCCAGATCAGAGGATCAAGTTTTTAAATGATTCTTTATGTCAAAACTCACTACCAATAGACAGAGCAGTGGTCAGAGATCAACTCTATGTAATGTTTCTCTTTGTGGTGCTATACTTGTGGACTAGCTCAAGATTTGCTCATTCCCTTGAGTAGCAAAACCAGAGTTACATTATGCAAAACAAGAAAAGATATAACATAAATATTACAGGATAAAATAGATTGTGAAAAGGCAACGTTTAGGGGCTGTTGGAGAAATTTAATTTTGGTTAGTTTCCTTTTTCGGTCTTCACATGGAAGGAGCCGTGTGAATGGTCATTGGCAGAAACAAGCCCCTAGTGCTGAAGTCACAAGCATTCTTAAGAGGGCAAACATTTCACCCAAAGAGGATTTCTCTTTGTTTTGAATGTATTGAAGTGTGTCTATCTGTATTTATTTCCACTAGAGCTCCTCCTGTCTGGAAAGCTAAGTGAATATGGTGTGATTGTGCCCTTCAGTGCAGATCGCCAGGGACGGTTCCTCTCACACGTGGTGTCTGGCTCAGGGGCAGCAAGGAGGGGAGGAGCCAGCTGTCCCCCCACCATTCCATCCTGCTCAGGTCGACACAGAGTGGTCCGCAGTGCCCCTCTGCACCAAAGTATGCCCAGGAACCACTTGTTCTACTTCAATGTCACTGTTTTGGGGAAGGAACTGCATCTTTGGCTGAAGCCCAACCGGCGGCTGTTATCCCCAGGTGCCTTGGCTGAATGGCAAGAAGATTTCCAGGAGGTCTTTCGGGAGCCCCTTCAGCAGGAATGCGTCTTCACTGGAGGTGTCTCAGGCATGCCAGGTGCTGTGGTGGCCATCAGCAACTGTGATGGGCTGGTAAGCGAAAGGGGACTTCTACCCTCATATATATTTCCGCACTGCTCACCTGCTTCTCAAATCAGTCTTGTTTTGGCCTGTGCTCCCTTGTGCATTTTGCAAGTAAAAATCACAAGGTTGGTTGCACGTAGAACTGGCCTTAGTTGGGTATGGATTTTATTGCAGGTTGCCACTTTGATTTAAAAAACCAGAAGTGCCTGGGTGGGTACTGGGATGGGTGCCACTTGGTGACCCGTGGTGGGTCTGGAGGGAGGGGCTGAGTCACTAAGCCAGTATGACAGCAGTGTCTGTTACTATACCTCTATCCCCACCCCCCATCCCCTTCTGATCCTCTGCAACCCTGTTTCTCACAGCTCAGTGAAGCCTGCATGGGTAGTAATGGGGAACGCCTGTAATAGCATGTGGAATGATACCATAGAGCCAGACTCAGTGCTTTGTTCACGTGCTTGGAAATGCAGCTGCGAGCTTTTATACGTGCACACTCTTGCAGTTGGTCCAAAAGCTAGTGTGTGCATTCTGGCCTGTTGGCAATTCTGTTTTGGGATCTTGTTTCAAGAAAGTAAGGAACAAGTGCTAAAAAAATTGCTTTAAGAGTTGATGCAGAAGAACTGGAAGTTCCTATGGAATAAGTACTTCGTAGTTTGATGAATCTTTTTTGCTGTGTGTTTTTGGTGTTGGAAAGATTTGAAATACTAATGAAAATATTAATGCAAAAAGGGAGAGAGAGAATTTAAGTGACAAGTATGCTGACCTCAGTGGGCCAATGGAACATGTGACTAGGCACTGAGAAACAAAAGAGGGTTTCGGCCATCCACTTGGTGCCCTGCCTGAGAACTCCAGAGAGTAGGATACAGAATGCAGGCCTAAGGGAAACTTGGCATGATTTTATTTTTTTAGCAAGGTGCTTCAGTGATCCATTGAAATGGCAAAGGGACTGAAGCACACATGGACTGGATCTGAGGCCAGTGGTCCCAGCTGAAGATTTCTGCAGTAATTCTGCGCTGTTTGTCAAATTTTGGAGACAATTCATAGTTGCAGACTCCTAAACTACTTTTTAGTAGCTAAGGCTGCTCCGATTCCAAAGAACTGCTTATGTCTTGTGGCATTAGGATTCTTTACTTTGGACAGCTCTCGCTTTCCAAACTAGTTTGCTGTGTGGCATGGGAAGGAGAAAAGGATGTTGTGTGAGGAGAACCATGTATTAAACTCCTTTGCACTCCTTGTTTCTTGAATCCTGGACACTTTGTGTACCTTCTAAGTTCATGATCAGGATACCCAAGCACAGAATTTGACACTGGCATGCATCCTAACAAAGAAGATTTGCCGCAGAGAGTTAGCCTGGTGTAGTGGTTAAGAGCAGGTGGACTCTAATCTGGAGAACTCTGTCTGATTCCCCACTCCTCCAAGGGAATGTCAGACTCTAATCTGGTGAACTGGATTTGTTTCCCTGCTCCTACACATGAAGGCTGCTGGGCTAGTCACAGTTCTCTCAGAATTCTTTCAGCCCCACCTACCTCACAAGGTGCCTGTTGCAGGAAGAGGAAGGGAAGCAGTTTGTAAGCCGCTTTGGAACTCCTTACAGGAGAGAAAGGCAAGGGATAAATCCAAACTCTTCTTCTTTCTTCTTCCGTTGCAGGAAAAGTCCCTTAAATTGGAGGAAGGCTTCAAATTTTGTTCCGTGGACCGGTAGGATATATGCCGTTAATTCATCATTTAGCAAATTTCAGTTTTAGTTTTCACTCATTGGTTTTAGAGGCTAGTAAAGCCACCAGAACATACAATGAGAATTGGGGTCCAGTCAGCTGACCCTACCTCACTCGTGTTCCTTGTCTCTGTTACTGGGTCACGTTTGCTTAAGTGCTCACATCAGAATTTCAGCCATCCAATGGATGCACCACACAACTGGTGAGTGTATGCGGCTGTGATGCTCAATTCACATGTATTAAGTGGACTGAAGGCAGGGTGGATGTGCCTTGAAGAGGCATGGTGGAACCTTGGTGAGCTGGATTGTCCAGTGTGGTATAATGGCGAGGAGCAGGCAGACTCTAATATTGTTTCCCCACTCCTCCACATCAGGCCTTCTGGGTGACCTTGGGCTAGTCGTAGTTCTCTCAGAACTCTCTCATCCCCACCTACCTCACAAGGTGTTTGCTGTGGGTAGAAGAAGGGAAGGAGTTTGTAAGCTGCTTTGGGATGCCTTATCATGGTCTGGGCATGATTTAACTTTCTCAAAAATAGTCCAGAAAGCAGAATTGTGATGTTCTTCCGTATACCAACTCTCTCGGGCGCCTCTCCACCGGCAGAAATTATGGCGGTGGAGGGGAGGGGGCCGTTCACACGGGAGCGTGCGAGCGGCCCCTGCAGAGGCCGGCGCAGAAGAGGCGGCTCCGCATGGAGCCACCTCTTCTGCGTCCCCCCCCCCACTCACCTCGTCCTTCTGTGTCAGTCTGGAGGGCTGCAGGGACCTGCCCATGCTGCCCTCCGACCTCCAGGGGTTGGAGGGCAGCGTGGGCGGGTCTCAGTAGCCCTCCAGACTAACGCTGGAGCAGGGGCGTAACGAGGCAAACTGGAGCCCTTGACAAAACCTGAGTTGGATGCCCCCCCACCATGGGCAGCCACCCTACCACGACCAAATTTTTTTTGCACCAGGTCATTGGTGCCTGCAGGGGGTGCATTTTTAGACATATCACCACCAAAATTTCAGTGTATCATTAGGAGACTGTCCTTATGCTACCCCCCAAGTTTTGTGCAGTTTGGTTCAGTGGGGACAAAGTTATGGATCCTCAAAAGTGTAACCCCTGTCTCCTTAGCTCCCATTGGAAAGAATGGGGGATGGGGGCACCCCCTTTGAGGGTCCATAACTTTGGCCCCCCTGTATTAAACTGCACCAAACCTGGGGAGTATCATTAGGGCAGTCTCCTAATGAGACCCTGAAAGTTTTGAGACCATGCCTTCAGAAATGTGCCCCCCCCCTGCAGCCTGCAACCCCCATTGACTGCAATGCAGAAAACTCAATGCAGAACAAAGATTCTTGGGCAAATTTCTGGAATGTTCCTGCAGGGGGCGCATTTTTGGACGTATCGGCACCAAAATTTCAGGGTATCATCTGGAGACTGCCCTAATGATACCCCTCAGGATTGGTGTAGTTTGGTTCAGAGGGGCCAAAGTTATGGACCCTCAAAGGGCTACTCTTTTGAGGGTCCATAACTTTGGCCCCCCTAAACCAAACTGCACCAAGTTTGGGGGGTGCCATCAGGACAGTCTCCTGATGATAAGCTGAAATTTTGGTGCCGCTAGCCTAAAAACCGTACCCCTTGCAGGCCAAAAATGGAAAACCACTAAAAATACCCAAAAACGAACCCTGCATTTTTGGTGCCCCCCACAAGGTGATGCCCTGGGCAGCTGCCCTCCTTGCCCAATGGGCATTATGCCCTTGCGCTGGAGGACGAGGTAAGGGGAGGACGGGAAGATGGCGTCTTCGGCGCTGTGCTGTTCGCACTGCGCTGATGGGAGGATGGCGCTTTCCCAAAACCTCCCTTGGGAAGGGAGATGGAAAGTGACGCCTTCACGCCGCTCAGGGCCATACAGCTCCCCAGGGACCGGTGTTTTTCTGTCCCTGGGCTGCTGTTTTTGGCCCTGTGCGGAAAGAGCCTCTGTGTTTAAACAAATTGTTGTTACTAGTACACCCCCTTCTTTGCATTTCTAAATATATGTAAGTTACAAAACCCTTTATCAGGTAGTGTACAGTGCTGACTGCTTGACTGCTTCTGTGCACAATACTTTCCAGTGCCACATTATTGGCAGTTCAGTGAATGTGCACAGACGCTTCTGCAGGAAGTTTGGCAGGTAAGTAAGGTTTTCCATCTTGGATTCAAGTTCTAAGTACCTGATGGCATTGTGTGTTCAACAGCTTGCACTTACTTGCTACCCTGGAGGTCTGTTCTGCCTCCAGAATCCCTCATGGTTCTTCTTCAAAAATATATTGATGCTTTTAGTTGTAAAAAGAGGAAACAAGACAGACTTTTTCCATAAGTGCTGTTCCGTTGAGCACCTCTCAGCACACTTTCTCTTTTTAGTAGCCAAGAGAGTGAACTTTTCTTAGAATAATAACTACTTTGGATGCAGGAAGCTCATGCCCACTGGCCTGTTTCACTTGGAGTTGATTTGGTGATGGAACAGTTTTAGTAAGTCTGACTAGATACGTCATTTTAATAGCAGCATAATAAATCCTGGACTGTTTTAAGGAGAATGTTTAGCACATAATTGTTGTGCCAAATTAATTATTTCAGAGTCTACATTGTTTAGGTCCACAATTTACATGGAGCATTTAGAGGCTATTTAGACTGCTCTGGAGGAGGTATGCAACATGTAAAAGGTCTAGGGCCGTGGTGGCGAATCTTTGGCACTCCAGATGTTATGGACTACAATTCCCATCAGCCCCTGCCAGCACAGTCAATTGGCCATGCTTGCAGGGGCTGATGGAAATTGTAGTCCATAACATCTAGAGTGCCAAAGGTTCACCACTACTGGTCTAGGGCATGACTTACTGTGCTCATCATATGTATTTCATTCATCTGCACGTTTGCCCCGTCCCAATCTTTTTTAAAGTTCATAAACTGTTCGACAAAAGTTGTTCTCATCCTCAGATATGTGGTGGGTTTAAAAGTATAAATATAGAGAGGACCTCTCTTTGAAGTTAAAAGATCAGGTGACAACTAACAATAATTACAAGAGATGTAGGAACAAAACACCTTCAATCCCATTTCCCCATGTCCCCAAATGTCTTTGTACTGCTCTGCCCTGTAATTATGCAGACGGGAAATAAATCTTTCAAAGTCACGTTGGCAATTAGAATTCCCTAGGCATTGTGTGTCCTGTATAATTTTGCAAATAGTAGAACTAGGCCAGTTGAATTGGTCTGGGATGAACAGGGCTAAGGGCTTCTTACGAGAGTCTTTGTGTCAACTTTTATTTTATATTGTGATCTGTCTATGGATGTTACCCCAGTATGCTTTCTTTGTCACTAAAGGGGGAAAAAGGCCTGGCCAGGCTGCTTTAACACACATTGGCTAACGCACTTTCAGTTCATTTTCAGTTAGCAATTGGATGATTGCAAAAGTGCATTTAAAGTACAATATCCAAAGCAGCTCGAAAGTCAGAGATACGTGAATGACAGATACTACGATGTGGTTTTGCTTTAGCAGAGTGTGATGTTAAATTGTGGTCAGAGCTCTTTTGCCTGGATTTGCACATCTGCAGGTCCAGTCGCTTTGCTGAAGGTGTGCATTAATTTTATTATTACCGTTTGCAGGTCTATCTAAGCCCCTCCCCGCAAGTTTTCCATCTGCCGTCTCTATGGCTTTCAAAGTATACATCTTCCTTCTCTTGTTTTCCCTCCAAAAGAATGAAGCAAATTCTGGGGATGAAAACTCATAAGGCTGTGCTTATCTGGCTTCCAAATGCAAACGCAATGGTGATGGCTCCTGAGCTTTTCTGTGCCAATGAAATGGAGCAAAGGTAGGATTGTTCTTTTCTCAGGAAAAGGCCAGTGGCTGCCATATTGAGGATCACTGTTGGATCAGATGTTACGTTTTTAGAACCGAAGTTGTATTTTAGATGGGGAAAACACCATCTAAAATAGCTGCTCTTTGTTAGGCATCGCAGAACTGCTGCTTCATCTTGGCATACTTTTGGGCTGTTGGCTGGTCTGTCCACTGTGAGGAAGCCAATAATCATAACAGTGGAGCCAAAGGGATGTGATGGACAGAACTGTGTCCAGACACTAGATCTGAAGGAGAAGTGAAAGGTCATGATTTAAAGAGCAGTGGCACAAGCTTTTCAGGATAAAAAAAACCTAGCATACTGTCTAAGAGTTTCGGAAACAGAAAACGATGTGGTTCAAAGTCCTTACCTGAATACTTTTCCCCATCTGTTTCAATGGAGATGGGGGGTATATAGTTCTCTGCCTGCATGAAGATGTTTCATTGCTTACCCTGAGCGCTCCCCTGGTTGTGAAACAGAATGACAGAGCTCTATTTGAGATCTGTGTGTGGTATAATCCTAAATATCATCTGCATTGTGATGGTAATTGGATACTTTATAATTCAGTTCATTTTATCAGCTGGGTCAGGGGTCTGCAACCTGCGGCTCTCCAGATGTTCGTGGACTACAATTCCCATCAGCCGCTGCCACCATGGCTAATTGGCATGAACATCCGGAGAGCCGCAGGTTGCAGACCCCCTGAGCTAGGTTGTTCTTTGGAGGAAATGGATTCGTGGCATCACCATGAGTTGGTGGCGACTTGATGGCACTTAATACAAACTTGCAGACACATCTTTTGAGCTCATTCAGTTTCCCCTCACCTGTTATTTGCAGCATTTCTCTGTTTGGCCCCCCAAATATAAAAGAACAATCTCTGAAGCACTGAGAATACAAGGAGCATGAGGCTGTGAAGCATTGAAGCATCAATTCAACTAAAAAAGAGAGAGAGAAATCACATAATGATGGCCAGGAATTGTATCAAGGGAGTGAGTGCAAAAAAAAATAGGGGAGATTGAAAATGTTTTACAATACAGGTAATACAGGTGTTTATCTGTATTGAAGATATGATTTCTTTTTTGGTTTTTTTAAAAAAATGTTACTTTGTTTTATTTATTTATTTTATTTATTTATACTTTGAGCTTTTATACCGCCCCGTCCCCAGAGGGCTCCGGGCGGTGTACAGCATATAATAAATACAATCATAAAACCATCATAATTTAGCTAAAACCTATAAAAGCAGTGAAAAACTAACTAAACATTAACACTTAAATGAAAGTATAGGTATAAGTGTGGGTGGCACCCGATAACCTGACATTAAATCCTTCCCCCAAGGGAGGAGCAGCAGGTCCCGTCAGATGATACAGGCCCAGATGTTGGAGCCAGAAAAGGGGGGGGCACCATCAGCAGCTGGTCCCTCCAAAGGCCCGGCGGAACAGCTCCGTCTTACAGTCCCTGTGGAACTCACCGAGATCCCGCAGGGCCTGAACAGCTGGTAGGAGAGCGTTCCACCAGGCCGGGGCCAGAGCCGTAAAGGCCCTGGCCCGTGTGGAGGCAAGCCGCATCATCGAGGGGCCAGGGACCACCAGTAAATTGGCCTCCACTGAACGAAGAGGCCGTGTAGGGACATATGGGGTGATGCGGTCTCGAAGATACGAGGGTCCCAGGCCGCATAAGGCCTTAAAGGTCAATACCAAATATTGTTATTCTTTTAAACTTAATAAATAGTTTTTAAAAAAGAAAAGAAAACGTTTTACAAACATTTTGGGACATTTGTATGGAAAGGTCCTCTCAGCTAGCTCTCCTGCACAAGAAATTGTTGTGGCTCTGTCAGTATGAGAAACACTCAACCTTTCATACAGGGCAGGGGAAGCAACCTTTTCAAGAGCTCAGAATGCCCCCCCCCCCCCCGGATTCTCTTAACAGTTTACAGAAAACCACCCCCTGTAGCCAACTTGGACTGATTCGAGCATCTCCTGAAAATGCCTCCCTGCTTCGCTGGTGTCATTCCAGATTCTTTTTATCTGAGGTTCATTCCGCACATGCAGAATAATGCACTTTCAAACTACTTTCAACGCTCTTTGAAGCTGTGCGGAATAGCAAAATCCACTTGCAAACAGTTGTGAAAGTGTTTTGAAAATGCATTATTTTGCCTATGCGGAAGGGGCCTGAGTGAAATGCTAGTTTCAGTGGGACTGCTCTCTTCCAGTCATGGCAGTCTGCCTCTTTGCCCTTCTGTCTGAAGGTAACTTAAAAAAAGAGCAGGTCTCTCATATTTCAGCTGTGCTTCAATGTCAGCATTTCAGTGAGTTGTATGGAGTATCATCATCTTTTCCCTCCCTGCCTATTGATTTATTGATGAGACACTATAGAGGGCAGTAATTTTATCTGTGGCACAATGGATAACGGCTGTGCCAAGCTGTCCGACTTTTCATTAAAAGACTGGCACATCTCCAGCTTGGTGGATTCCACTATTAATTCAAAGCAGATAATCGATTCTGGTTTTTTTAAAAAAAGAAAGCAAAATTTGCCCATCCTCCATTCTCTTTCTGTAACATCTTTTCCTTTCGATAGTCAGACTCTGCTTGAAATAAGTTTTCTTTAATATTTTTTAAAAGGGAATTAACAGTATGCACCATGGATTCCTGTAATAAAGAAGTACTGATTGCGGCAATGCCTGCCTTGATAAGAGCTGCTTCAAATTACGCCAAGCTTGGACTTTTCTGAAACCCACTCAGCCACCACAACACCTCCTGCTGTCTTTTGAAACCCCATCCAAAGAGATGGTTTCTTTGAAGTGCAAAGATAAAACAGTTGGACTCCTTAAGTAATGGGGCAGACATCTCCTATGCTGCAGGAGGCCTAAACTTTTGTTACATTGGTCAGTTAGTGGGAGGGATGATGGTGAATCACAAAGGTAAAGGCTGTTGATTTCTCTCTTCTAGGGGTGGATGGAACTGCTGGATTCTGCTGCAGGCGAGGTCAGTGGACCTCCTTGGGAAGCAATACTGTTGCATAGCAAAGCCTCATTATATGATGAAGGGGGCTTTGACCCTAGAAAGTTTATACCCCCAAAATCTTGTCAGTCTCTAAGGCGTTACTGGACTTGAATCTAGCTGGTCTACTGCAGACCAGCACAGCTACCCTCTGAAACCAGCTCATTTCTTCTCGTCTTCATTTGTGCATGAATGGGCAAAACATGTAAATAAAGCTATCTTGTTCTTTCAAATGGGCATGCTTACAAAACGTTAAGTGCCCGACTTCTTTGGCAAAGACTGAAGGGGCTGCTCTGGAGTCAACTTGGATTTTACTTTTTTAGAATACCTTCATTGTAAGTGAAATGTGTGCGCCAGTCATTATTCTGTTCGGAGTGTAATGGGAACTTGTTGGTCTTTGATTAATGGATAGGGATGGAAGGTTGCTTTTAACTTTCCCTGTAGCCTTTACAAACATCACAGAGCCTACAGCTGGTACAGATGTTGCTTTATAACTGCACAAAGCCAGGCTCAGAATGTTCTGCTGTTCCTTCTGCAGAAACTGCATGTGAGATCCTGTTTATTCTGGGACTGAGCAGTGGCAGAAGAGCCACCATTTGGTCATTTTGAAGGGAAGGTGCTGGCAAAATGGGATGAAAGCATTGGAGTGGGGATTGCAAGGCATGTCTCATCGGGAGTATAGGAGATGGTGATGCAGGTGTGGGCGATGAAAGAACCACAGTTTGGAAGATAATGAAGCACTGGCTCAGGCCAGTCATTGGTGAGATGATGATGGGGCATCAGCTCCCTTGCATTTTGATCTCTGGTTGGTAGAACATGCTGTTTCCAGGAAGGTAAATTCTATGGTCCCCCCGACCACTGGCAGGGGATGGGGATGAGGACGGGGGGAGGGTACGGTTGCCAGAGATCCAAGTTGGGAAACTCCTTCAGATTTGGAGATGGAGCTTGGGGAGGACAGGAACTTCATGAGGTGCAATATCACAGAGTCCACCCTTAAATGCATCTTTTTTTCTAGGAGAAGTGATCTCTGAAGTCTGGAGATGAGCTGTAATTCCTGGGGATTCACTGGTTCCTCCTGGAGGCTGGCGTCTCTAGGTGTTAGTCTGGTGCTGCCAAATCAACAAGTATTGTGACACCTTATAGACAGACAAATTCATTGTTTCGCATTGTTATCAGATATTGTTATCAGATAGCTATGAACAACAGAAGAGTAAATGAGGAAGGGAAGATTAACTAGTGAAATAGAACGTCTCAGAAATTTACGGAAACCTGAGAGGAGGGATACCTACTGCTGTAACTCACCCCAAAACTCTATTGTGTCCATATTTGAATTCCAACTCAGCAGCTTCCTCCTGGAATACCCCCTTAAAACAAGGGCTGAAACTGATGGTAAATTCAGTTTCCATAAAATGGAATGCACTTTCTTATTAAAGATGCAGCAAAATTATATATTAGTCACATAAGAAAAAGACAGACCTGCAGAGTCTATCATTTGTTTAGCCATTGGGCTTAGAGTGGCTAATAATTTAAAATGTTCTGGTAATTGGGCTGGGCTGGAATCCCATTTGGGGTTAATGATGTGGCTTATATTTTTTGGCAGAGTTGAAGAGGATCTTTGTGGTTTGGGCAGATTATGGGCCTTTGACAAGAGTTTTAATGTAAACTGTACAACCAAGATAAGGTAGGATGCTGACATTGTCTCTCCATCCCCACCTTGGGAGTTGTCTAAAAGTGGTTGGCGATAAAACAACAACTACGCCATACTTGCATTTTCACAAGAGGCCTCGTGTTGCTGACAGGATGGTCCTTAGCGTAACAGATTATTTTTCTTCTTTGGGAGAAGAATTGCTGGGCATTAATCCTACATAGCTATTTATGGATGATAAAAAAACCCAGCCCCAGCTAACTTCCTTGAGGTTATTTATGGTACCATTTTTTACCAAATCACCCCTTATAGTTCAGCGAGTATAACATATTGTGAGCTAGTGGTACACTTTGGTGAGCCAAGTGTGAGTCAAGACTTCCCTGCATCTGCTACGAACTCATCAGGTGGCCCTAGACAAACTGGCACCCTGCAAGTGCAATTATGATATCGATTTGCGTTGCGTAATTGACATATACAGGAAGAGTGTTTAAGAGGTGTTATATAAATGCCAGGTTGTTGTTGCTTCTTTTAGAACAGAGGTGAGAATCTGATAAATGTGGAAGTACTCTGTACACTGTGGCTAGAATGCTGGATTATGGTCTTGAAATTCTGTGCTTAGACTTGAATTTACTAGATGGTCTTGGTCGAGCCACATAGTTTTTCAGTCTCAGCGGGAAAATGCATGACTCTCCTAGCAGAATTCCTAACCAGGACTAGGTCTGCCTGGAGTCCCCAATGCAGAACTGTGCCACTTCAAAATACAGGCAACAAGATCATACATTTAAGTTCAGCTCACTTCCAATCCCAGATAGGTACAGGTGGGCTGCAGTTGCTTTATGGGAGCACAAACTCAGGTACACACTTGGGGGTTATTTAATGTCACAGGGCTGAGTCATGTGGAAAATAAGCACTCTTGCTAAGATTAACAATTTTTGGAGGGCAGCAATGATATGGAGGGATTATTTAAAGATACCCTAAATAGAGCGGGAAAATAGCAGGTTAAGGTGGGGATGGAATAGGAGGGTTTCTTTTCTCCTCTTATCCCTGTGTGCTCAAAAATAGCTTGGAGGAAACTGTGAGGCAGGTCTAAGGAGTCTGCAGCCCATGCCAGGATGGCAGCTAGCCCTGTTTTATTTTTGGCTGTTCAGCCTTGAGTAGAGGAAAGGATATTTAGTTCCTTCCTCTGACCATGCAGGTTCTAAATAGCTGCAAACCTTAATGGTTCCAAAGTGCGGGGGGGGGGGGGGGGGACCTTGTCACTTTGTTCTTGAGCACTGAGTGCTTATGGCAGATCTTGAAGTCAGGAAAATCATGTGATGCCAAAGTCTAATGGAACAGCCATGCTGGCCTTCTGCAATAAGTTCAACAACCCCGTGGCATCTTAGAGGCGAATTCCATTGTTGCATGCTTCTGGGGATCTGGCCAAGAACCGTTTATGCTGTAAGACTTGTTAGTCAGTTCAGTGTTCTTGGGACTGTGTGTGTAAAGTGCTGACAAGTCACAGCTGACTGATGGTGATCCAAGCAAGGGGTTTTCAAGGCAAGTGAGAAGCAGAGGTGGTTTGCCATTGCCTCACCTTTCAGCATCTTCCTTGGTGCTCTCCCTTCCAAGTATTGACCCTTTGTAGCTTCCGAGATCTGACAAGTTTGGGCTGTGACATGCAGCCTTCCCTCCCCTTGGGACTGTACAACTTAAAAATACAGGCAAGAAGATCATATGCTTGAGTACATTTCACTTTGGAAACTCCCTCTGTGTTCAGGAGAGGGCTAGGTTGGAACCCTTCCTGATGTACTGATTTTCCACAGAAAGAGAGAACTTTGTTTTACATGGGTGTGCACTCAAAGATATAATCCCCCAGACTGCAGTGGTGCATTCTCGGCATTGCGCTATTGTTCTAAGTATGTAGATCAACTTTGATTGTGTTTGGATTTGCACATGATGCACTTCAGTTCTTTTAATGGGCAAAATCTGGTAGTTTAAGCCCTCACTTTTACCAGAGGGCTGGCAAGCAGCTGCAAAAGTTGGCAGGGACTACTGAAGTCTTGTCACCTGCGTGCCCACACTGTGGGCTGCCAGAAGTTCCTGCCAAGCAAATCTCTCTTGGCGTAGAGTTTACTTCAGACTCTGGAGCTGCTCAGTAGACAGAATTCCAGAGGAGAACACACTTGCGTGAAATGTCTGGTTCCAGGTCCATTGGGAGAAGTGAAAATAATGGGATTAGGCTTCTGTTTGGGTTCATTTTGGGACATTTGCTTGCATGTCTATTGTTTTGGCCCTATCCCTGCTTGTATGTTGAATTATGCTACTACAGCTTTGTCTTTTGAAGGAATCCCATGTTTTATATGTAGTCCTAGTGACATTGAGTAAGCCCGGTGATTTCTTGAGTATTTTGTGTCTGCAGTTAGTTTATGGTAGAAGAATCAGCTGAAAATTTTGGTACTCCATTTTGGCCGTTGATTCATTTATTTTAAAAAAGGGATTAATGGCTTTCTTCTGGAAAAATACCCCCAAGGTGACATGGGGTCCAGAAATAAATTTTTTAGAAATGCTAGTTAACACAATAATTCTGCCAAGGAAACATACAAAGCTTAGCAATGTGAAGGCACTACATCAAATAAAAATGACTGGGAAAACAAATATTTTTTAAAAATTACCATAAACTACTGAAATTATTGCAAGGTGACATTTAATTTTTTTAAATTCATGCTGTTGCTTGTCAGCCACTTAATTTTTTAGTGAAACTTTCTCTTCAGCCTGTTGTGATTATTCCAGTTTGTGCAGTCTTCGCCAGAGTCATATTGTGGGGAGGTAATAGTGTGAGAAGATTGTTTTTATTGGTACTCATTTAAAGAATTGTTTGGTCTTGGTTTGCTGAAAATTGTTTTGTCGTGTTTTAGACATGCTGGCTACTCAGTTTTGCTCTATATAATTTCTGGTATTTTTACACAGCAGTTACTAATAAGCACTGTGAAATAAAAAGAAGTCTGTGTGGACACAGAATTGTAGTTCTGACGCGTTTTTTAAGGAGTTCAGCTAGTCCAGGGGTGGGCAATTATTTTTTCCATGGGGCCGCATAAGAAACAGAAAATATTGTGGAGGGCTGGGCCAAAAGGCAGGGGGGCGAGGCGCTTTTGAAAGCCCCGCAGAAGCCGGCAGCCAAGGCAACTGGCTTCTGCGGGGCTTTCAAAGTCGCCTCACTCCCCAGCATGGCAGGGGGGCCAGTCAGGGTCATCCGGCGGGCCGTATGTGGCCCGCGGGCCGTATAATGCCCAGGTCTGCTCTAGTCTGGCAATCCCCTGGTTATCAGTTGTTAATGGACCTCTCTACAATAGACAGCTTGTGCATCCCCTAGAAGGTCGCAGAAAACATTGTGAAAAGATCTGCTCTAGGTTTTTTGTTTTGTTTAAAGCTTTTATATATTTTTTCCTCTGTGCTGCTTACCTGATAACTTCATCTCTGGTGCTGTTCTTAGTCTTTGTTGTGTTTCTAGGACAGAACAAAACTTGGTGACGTGCTGAGATGGGTTGGGAAGAAGAAAAGGTTGGGAAGTTCCGGATTGGATGCTTTAATGCTGACGTATTAAAAAGCTTATATCTTGCATTTCTTCTGAAAAGGACTCAAGTTGGCTTGCAGAAAAACAGGCTAAAACAGTGGTACAAAGTAAATCCTAAAAAACAATCCCCGAGCAACCAAAGTCAAACCAGAAGCGTCAGTCCTCATATCAACTTTAACTATGGTGGCTGTCCTCAGGATACTTCCCTGAGGCTGAGATAAGCCCTGCTGACTAAATAAGACCAATTTCTGATTAGACTTGCTTAGGTTAATTAAAAGTACCTTCCTGCTATACCTGTTTTCCTTATGATGATGTCTGAAGGAGTGGGTCTGATCCAGGTGATAGGATGAATTGGGTCTGCAGGTAATTCTTGCTTATGTGAAAGGAGTTGGTTATGGCATGGCTGACTTGCACAGTACATTCTATTTGTAGAATCTGGCTTTTGGGGGGATTGCAAAGGTTGGAGATTGTAGATTTTGGACCAAATATTCCACTCATTAGCCAAGGCCCTCTGCCACCTGCTGTTTCATGGCCTTAATCTGTTCAGAGGAACTATTAAATCATGGAAAAAAATATTGCCCAGCAGGCAACAGATCATTAAAATCAATTGTCTAGACTAGCTAGCTTTTTGGTCTTTCCAGAATGTTGTCTATATTTGTAAGAAGTTACAGGGAGTTTCCAAAAGTCATAAAAGGTGATGTCTGTATTCTCTGCAGAAATGCAGTTCAGCCAATAGCAGGACAGCTGATCCCAGGCAGGTTTACTAGAAAGTAAGTCCCGTGGAGTTAGGCTGGGCTGGGCACTTCCATGGAAACAAGAGTGGCTTATTTGGGTTCTTAGAGAGAGATCACCAAATTGAATTATTTTCCAGCTCTTTTTAAACCTGCCTTTACAACAGTCTTGTGCTCTTATTCAGTATCTATTTTTTGCACTGAAATCACTGAAAATGCTTGGAGAATGTTTTCAGTCTTTTACCACACCATATGTCTGCATTCACCCCCTCAAAACGCTGCATGAGCACCGTTATGTGATTTGTTCCCCTTTTTTGTGTTTGTCGAATTAGTTGTGCTTCAGCGTTGCACAGCTTCGTGCTGTAATTCTCCATACCTCCTGTAGCCAATGTCTTGAAGATCAGCCCCCACCCCCCAGAAATGAGCAATGAGCCATTTTCTCTTATCTGGAGGTCTGTTCTTATTCTCGGATATTTCCTGGCTCCACCTGCAGATTGGCAACCCTCACCCTGGTATTTATAGGACTTAAAATGGTTCAACATTGGTTACTTCTATGTGGGTTCATGACTGTTTGTTGATCTAAAGTATTTATTGTCTACTTCCTTGTAAAAATGCTGAAATATAATACACCTCATTTTAACCTAGGCTCATTCCGCACACGCAGAATAATGCACTTTCAAACTGCTTTCAGTGCTCTTTGAAGCTGTGCGGAATAGCAAAATCCACTTGCAAACAATTGTGAAAGTGGTTTGAAAACGCATTATTTTGTGTGTGCGGAAGGGGCCCTAGTGAGTTCAGTGTCGGGTGATGCAATGTAGAGACAGCATTTTATCTTTGGTTGTGCAATCTGACTAAACAGCCAGGTGGCTGCAGCGGGTACTTGGTGTATGTACTTGGTACCACTGAAACCGTGCTGTGGTCCAATGGGCAGGCTTAGAAAAGACTGTGGTAACAGATTAACACGGGAGTGTAACACACCGGAGGCCACCAAATATGGTAATATGGCAGATCTTAGTGTCAAATTCCCAAAGAGTTCTGTTGATTTAGCAGGGACAAAAAAAATTTCTTAAAAAAATAGTTTGGATTGTTGCAGAGCTTCAAAGGAGGCCTCTGGTATGTGTTACAAAAGCGGTTTCTCTTAGCCAACGGATGAAGTAAAAGTGGAGAGTGAGCAGACAGAATCAGTTGACCACTGGGTCAGTATTGTCACCCTTGCCAAAACCAATCCATCTCCAGTGCATGTGATTTGACTTCCTTCCGATTGCCCATAGTTGTAGTTTAAGTGCAGATTTACTGGACGCTTAATCATTATTCCTAACAGCTGGTATCTTGAATATTTCTGACAACTCTGGTTGTTTTGCGCAGCCACTTCTTTGTCTAGGGTTGTTCATCGCTGTAATAGTCTGCACTCCTAAAGCAGCTTCTGGCTGAATTGTTCAAACTGTAGGATGTCAGAACTGTGATGTTGTTAGAGCCCAGAAAGCCACTTAAAAACATAGTTTTGAAAACTTAAAATTTGGGAGGGGCCCTCGTGCAATTTTAAGCAGGGTTATACCCTTCTAAATCCAATGAAGCCAGTGGGTTTAGAAACATATGACTGTTTAGGATTGCGCTATCAGTGTCATGTTAAGAAACTACAGGAAAGTTAAGAAAATACAGGAAAATTAGAGAGAGTTGAGAAGCTCCACCAAAGACCATGATAGCTCCAAATGAGAAGAATTTATACATTCAAGATGGTGAATTATTGCTAATGTAGCAGTATGAGATTCAAGTGTTTTATTGCATTAGCTCAAAAACCATGGAAAATGATACAATTCCAACACAAGAAATAATAGCAAATTAAAAAAAATACGACTGAGTTATAAATAAAAATTTTAAAGGTTAAAATACTACATAATATACTGGTAGTATTTATAATTGCTAATTTTAGAACTCAACTACAGATTTATTGCAGGTTTAACAAAAATTATCAACCTGGTATCAATTAATTACAGTGATAGAATACAAAATATCACGTGTACAATATCAAATGTCTCAGAGTGGTACTATTCATCTAACAGTTTGCTGTATTATTTTGCCCTTGTCTTCATAACAAATGTAATAAACCTTGCCAACCTTTTGATATGGTCAGGGGGTTTAAATAAGATTACCTTCTTGCTTCTTTATTGTTTAATTTATATTTGAATGATTTAGCTGTGAAATTTCAAGAGGTTTTTCACCCACCAAAGTTAGAAAACCATAGTATTCCAATCTTTCTTTATACCGACAATGCAGTTCTTTTTGCCCCGTACAAGAGTTGGATTGCGAAGGACATTACACATTTTTTCGAATATTGTTTCTGGGAAGGTCTTTCAATAAATCAGCGTCTTTATATTTTGTACTAGATGGCACTGATCTTGATCAGGATACAGAATTTACTTATCAGTATTCTCTTTTCTGAGCTGGAACCTCCCATCAAAAGGTTGGGTCTCATAAAATTCAAACCTGGTGCTGGGCCAATTGTAAGTTATTTTTAGACCAGGGGTGGAAAATCTATCCCCATTCAAATTTTTAATCTAAAAAATATTCCAATTAATTGTTTTGGTGCTGCCATTTCGATAAATGCTGTTAATGAATCTACGGATTGTCCTCTGTTCCAGTTTTTACAGAGGTCGTTAAATACTCCTCAAAGTGTTGCTGGTGGTGTTCTTCATTCTCAGTTTGGCCAGATGTTTCTTGAAGCTGGGACATAGCTACAGCTCAAGCCCTTTTTTAAGCACTGAAAGATACCTAGTTTTTGTGAAATGAGACTCGTACAGATCCTCATGGCGAAGAAGTTTTGATGAGAAATTGTCATTGATGGGTATATCATGGGAAATGATTAGAGATTTTGGGACATCAGAGACTTTTTCTGAAACAAAGCATATTAAAAAGATTGATTATTTGAGCATTCCAATTCACGCTCATCTCATTTGCTTGTCTCAGTTCTTTGAAATTCCTTTTTCCTGGCTAGATTAAATGCTAACCCTGCTCTGATTGTACAAGTAAATTCATGAATATACCATATATGAAATTACCTGCTCGTGTTCTTCTGGTTCTATTGATTCTCTCGCACACGTGCACCTGTAAAGTCTCTGTGAGATAATACCTTATTTATTAAGTGACTTAAGGTTACAGTAGCAGTGGGAAAATTTATCTCAGCCCTGATTTAATACTATGCTGCTCAAGGTTTATGAATCAAGGAGCTTCCAAGGAATAAACCTTGGCCGATTCCCCACAGTGAATTAATAGCGTGATACTCACACGAAATATCAAGGATTCAGGAAGAACTCCCCACTGCCTGATTAACGAACAAGGATTCATCCCGGTTCTGGCGCTCATTCTCCCCCTTATCCCGCGTCTTTGCCGAACCTGCTTGAAAGTACTAATTTTTAAAAAAACATGTCTTCGATCCAGTTTGGAAGGGAGGATTGAGTGTCTAATCTTGATTCAAATTTCCCGTCGTAGAGCGTGACGCAAATGCCTTCCAGCCAATAGGAGCGTGGTGAGCTGTGCACGATCTTAAACCAGCAGTGTCTCTGTGGCACAATCATTAGAGTGTTTGGCTGTTGAGTGAAAAGTTGGTGGTTCGAGCCCATCCAAGGATGAGAAGGGTTTTCTGCATTCCCTGGTGTGACGAGAGCTTTATCATTCCTGTGCTGAACACACATCTAACCAGGTTTCCCCACCCCTGCCTTCTCAACATAAAAGGGATAAATATGGGGCGGTGTATGTGCTACCTTTCCTCCCCAGACCCCAGTGTCCTGCCCCGAGGAAGGCTGGCAGGCAAAATTTGACAGCAGGAGCCTTTACCTCGGGGGAAGCGGCTGGTGCGTGGGATCCCCCCCCTTCTCTTCATCCCCTGTTGCTTTGAGTTGAAAACATGAATTTAAATGCATCCGAGCAAGGAGTGAGGGAAGATGGAGCAGCAGGGTGTTTGTTTTTTTGCGGAAGTAAAGTTAAAAGTTCCCACCCCCAAAATGGCACGACAGCCAATCAGGAGACCCGCCAAGCCGATTGCATGGTAGTGGGTATTGTTACATTTCTTGAATCTGAGATAGGCCTAAGTGTCTTCACTGGAAACTGCGGTGGGGAGGTTGAAACCTCGATGAATTGGTGCAGCTTATTTTCAAACTTGATTT